>NC_143013.1:320599988-320911419 GCF_055824585.1 Amblyomma mixtum
TTACTTACGTTCGCCCATTACCTCTATATTGCATTTTATCCTGAAGGCATCTCAGGAAAAGAGACAAAAAATAGATTTTTAATTATTCTATTATTTGGTACATGTTCTTGAGTATATGTATCTACTAACACTCAGAAAGTAGCCATATCTGGTAGTTCTTAACCGTATGAAAGCATTCATTTTCACAGTAAATGTGGCAGTTCCTTTCTTTTTAACGGATCTGCAACGGATTCGTCAGAAAAAAATAGGTGGTAGGGTTTCAACGAAGTTAAACTCAGAAGACGTGCGAAAGCGTGTGTTCAGCCTGGTTAATTCCTGGTATTACTTTGCTGGGTCGTCGGCCCGTCTGGCGACTATATTAACTCGACAGTACCATTAGTTGAACACCCGGACGATGTGCAGTGCATTGCGCCAGACTTTGCTGCAGTTTAACACGAAGCAAGATCGGCTGCGGAGAAAACATAGTGCCCTCGTGCACAGGCCAGCGATGCTGATCTGTTCGCGCAGCGATGCGTTCGAAACCCAGTCACGGCAACATTTGCTTTATTTAGGCTCACAAGGTCAATTCAAGGTCAGGTTTCAGGGCTGAAACACTTTCAATCAATCAATCAATCAATCAATCAATCAATCAATCAATCAATCAATCAATCAATCAATCAATAAATCAATCAATCAATCAATCAATCAATCAATCAATCAATCAATCAAATCAAATCAGTTTTATTCAAACGGCTAGTAAAAAATACATGCGACACATCTGAGCCCTTAGCTTTCTCTGCTAGACTTTGGTCGAGAAATGTAGCTTTCGCTCTAAAAATTAAACAGTGGAAGCTCAGAACAGGAACCCCGCAGTGTCACCGCCCGGGCAACACAGGGTGAGTGGCCATGAGGAAGACCACATTCCCGAGAACAAATAAAGCCTGATGGCGCACGCCGGCGTATGGCGAGGTTAATCCCCAGATGAGAAGAAACGCCTGAATGCTGATTTTGGGACCCATCAGACACCCAGTCACTGTCGTATGGCAAAACAAGAAGCAAAAAAAAGTAATCTGGGCAGTCACGTGTGCTGTGCCTAACGCCGGAAACATATGGGTCAGACGTTTGAAGATTATGAATTTTTTGAGATTTTGAGAGAAGTAACATATGGGTCAGACGTTTGAAGATTATGAAGTTTGTGCGATTTTGAGAGGAGTTGGAAAAGATATTAAGAGGGATTTTAGGAGCGACATTATGCGCGATCAAAAAAAGAAAGCGCGCAAATGAGGCTCCATATCGACAGCCTCACCGCTGCTTGCCCTCTGCTTGCGGACGCAGAATACGCGTACGCTTCTGGTCCGGGCTGCACTTGCTGCCAATGTAAGCTTTCGTGCTGCCGTATGTTGTTACAGCATTGCAAGGGCCGGCCAAAAGCTCGAAAGGGGGGTGAAGGGAGGGTGCGTGTCTGCGCTCTTTCTCCCGCCCAGGCTTGAAGTTGTGTCTCGGGCCTTAGAATAAGGCGCGTGCAGTGGCCTAGCACAGTTAGGTTGGCGCCGGGAAATCAATGGCAATAAAATTGTTCTCTCTTTTTTCTCCCTTTGCATTGTTCAGTGTGTTACGGGGCTTAAGCTCTTCTCCATTCTGGTTAGGCTGAGAACTGCCTCACTCCGGGTGAACCTCGTTGCGAGGAATGGGTGCCCTTTGGGGCTTTGCTCCTTGTTTGCTTTCGTAGCAGAAGAGAGCCATAAAAACCAATAAGGGTTGCTATACGAGTTTTTCGGGTGGCACTGTCTCGACTCCGCCGAATGTTCCACAACAGCGGCGCTGTGTAGGCGAATTCGCGGCCAGTGGACGATCGCCAACGGAGATGCGGAAGAGCATCTGTTGGGGCTGGATCAGAGGCGCGAACAGGAAGAGGAAAAAGGGCCGCGATGCACGGTGGAAGGGCCGCCGCCCAGATGGCCTGCGCACACGTAAAGAAAGGCACTGCAGGACAGCGGCAGCATCTTGGGAGACCTCCATCCCTCCTATGCCCTGGTCTTCGCCTCGTTCTTCTGCTTATCGTGCTACGGTCGGAAAAAACTCGTCTGCTGTGAAGCACTGCACAGATTCATGGCCGCAACACATTAACCCTCAGCGAGGACAAATTAGTGCCGTTAGCTTCTCCTGCTAACTAGATATAAAGCTTAACAAAAGACAAAATTACAAGTGAAATAATTTTGAAGCCCCTGACTTGTAAGACAGCGTGACGCATTGAAAGTGCACACTCCTAACCAGCTGTGAGGAAGTCGGACTTTACAGAAATCAGTAAACCCTGCTTCGCAACTCCACTAGTTAGCACCATTACGCACGCACGCATCAGTCTGAGAGCCTCCTCCTTTTTGAGAAGTCCTCCTCCGTCGCCACGCACTGTGGCACATAGCTGGACGCGCCAGCCACAAAGCAGTCGAAACTTTCCACACGCTCTGACTGCTGGCACCTCACCAAGCCCTCGACTCTCCGCGTCTCATTGATTGACTGTGGTGTGACGTCACGACCTCTGTCGACCAATCTTAAATTAGTGTGACAACGCGCACGGCCTTTCTTCCGAACGTAAGCGCTAAACACTGTCGCGTTAAAATGTTGATTTCGTTTACTGCTGCGATTGGCTAGCAGAGCAAGACAGGACTCGACCTATGCCATTGATGCTAACTGATGTTTTCTTAGGTTGTAGGAACGAGAAGCAACAGTTGGGCTGCAGCGGCGACCCAAGCGCGCCGCTGCCTCGCTTCTCCGTCCGCAAGCGCAGCTCCAAGGGCAGCCCGACGGCGTGCTGGAACATCTGTCGCAGGCGCCAAATTCAATTTCCTGCGTGTTGTCACTGCTGCCGCCGCTATTGTGGGCCCCCTGTTTAGAAACAACGCGCGCACGTCCGACAAGGTGACGGTTTGCGTCGGTCGACAGCGTTGAATGTGATAAATAAAGGAAGCAATGAAAAATGCCGATACAACTGCTGGAACAAGGTTGTACTTGCTGTTTCGCCGGTTCTCTTCTGCTTTCATTCGCCCGTTGTGAAGCCCGGCGCGGATTTCTTGAGCTGTGTGTTTTTTTGTTGTTGCTTTTTTCGCACACGCGGGCCATTCTATGTTGAACAGCAGGTAAATAACTTAAGCGACGGCTCGGGAATAAGACCAAGAAAACCGTGGACCAGTTGTTGAGCACGAAAGGTGTGACAGTGGCAGTTTCGTTTTCACTCGTTTCTCTTTCTTGTGCTGTGCTTTTTCCCTCGCGCTACTTGTCCAGGCGAAGGAAGAAAGACAAACATAAGGTGCAGATATTGCTGTGGCTTGTTCTGACGTGTTTACCCCAAAGAGTACGAAGTTTTGGATTTTGTTTTAGGGCACTCTTTTATAGAGCGCGAAGCTTAAGCATCCAGCAAAACTTTGCAAGTGAACAGTTTTTCGCACTGACGGCGACCATTTGCAGACCATATTTGTCTACACTGAGTCCGATAAAATCTTCGGCCCAACGCTCGTCTTTTCGATGAGTGGCGCAGCCATACACGCTCGAGATGAGAGCGTCAACGACTTACTCTCATTATATAGCGGCTCCTTGAAAGCGTAGCTTCGCGAGGGAAACAGCTGTCTTACGGAAATGACACAACTAAGCAGGTGGGCAGTGCCGTACGATTCGTGAAAAAAAAAAACTTCGAAAATTTGCTAGAACGGCAAATGAGCACATCGTACAATTGACGGCAGACGCAAGAACAGGCCACAAAAACTCAGTCCCTTTAAAAACCTCTATCTACCTGTATGCTTCCGTTTCGCGCAGAATAAAGGCGACAGGACTGGGTGTTAACGGTTGCTTTCAAGAGAGTAGCCTTGGGGATTTTCCACCACCATTTGGGATGGGCCTCTCAGCAGGAAACAGGTCCGCGAGCACCACGTGGGAGTGTGCCACGCACGTCGCTGCCCGTAACGGAGGAGACACTCGGGCGACCGCGGAAGGGAACTGAAGCGATTGTTCTCGGTGGAGAACAAGTGGCAAGCGAAACTGTCATTGCCAAGCACAAGCCGGCTGAGAACTCCTCGCGACGGCGCTGCGAAGAAGGCCCCCTTTTTTGGGCCCCGTCTGTTGTCTTTCCCTAAGAACACGTTAAGAGAACGGAAAAAAACCAGTCACACAAGACGACGGACAAGAGTGTACACACCACAACGACTGGACTAACAACTGAAGTTTATTGGAAAATACATGGTCCGAGCAAGGCCAGCAGAGCATGCGCAACAGCATCATCACTAATCACTGAGCAAAAGAAACAATGACAAGAAATCTCATCTATCGTGGACGACCTAAAAAAGCAAATTCTTTTTCAAGTAAGCGCACCGAGGTTGTGCTTATACAATCAGAGCCTAACAAACCGATGTGATATGCTTCCAAGATTTCCCGCTCCAGTTTTCTCTTGCCTCTACCAAGAATGGTGACATTGCTGAACAAGGGATAACAGCCACATCCATTGCAATGGCGAGGCAAGTTTGCACCGCCATCGGACCCCAGGGAGGAGTGATGCTCACGAAGCCGGTCATTAATACACCGGCCAGTTTGGCCGATGTAAACTCTCTCGCAAAAGAATTTGCTTTTTTAGGTCGTCCACGATAGATGAGATTTCTTGTCATTGTTTCTTTTGCTCAGTGATTAGTGATGATGCTGTTGCGCATGCTCTGCTGGCCTTGCTCGGACCATGTATTTTCCAATAAACTTCAGTTGTTAGTCCAGTCGTTGTGGTGTGTACACTCTTCTTGTCCGTCGTCTTGTGTGACTGGTTTTTTTTTTTCGTTTACAATGTACCAACTGGCCCGCATTTCAACCCTTCTGCATACGTTAAGAGAACCATTGCCCTCCCAGTTCAACTTAAACAGCAGCGTCGACGGCCGCCGGGAGATGGAAGGAAGCGGCCAAAAGATGAAAGTCCAGCAGAGTGCCTCCCCGGCAAGGACGCGGTAATCATTCGCGATCACCGCGACGTCGGCTCTCATGCGCGCGTCCCTACTCTCGACGCGTCTTGCGCGGCCCTGGGCGCGTCACCAGATTCACCACAAAGTCAAGCGGCCTACTGTTCTTCAAAGCTGTGGTGATAGAAGCCCCTAAAGACGAATCCACCTGCGCGCCGTCAGTAGCTCTGCAAACTGAGTGTACGTTTACCACTGACGTAATGGAAATGTCAGCGACATCTGGGGTGCTGCGAAACGCCGATGCCAGTAGGAGTGTTCGGTAAAGGCGCATATTCCAAGCGGCGATTCCAAGAGGCGTAAAACTGAAGGGCGGGTTGCGACGGACGATTTACAGCCGCGATTCAACTTGGTCTCTCATATTCTGGTCTTCCACGGATTCAGGTAGACGTCTTCGGATCGCCGATTGGAATACTCCATAACTCTGGGTAGGGGTGCAGGACGTCTGCTGCGTTTGCGCCGATACATTCGCATTAGCGCCACGGGTAAGCTCTAGTGAACGCTTCGTGACGAAGCCCGAGTGATGCTATTGTGTTCGGAAAAATCAGTGATTTCCAATCTTGACGATAAGCTCGGCGCTTTGCCTCCACCTGCTGTGTGACGTTACCCAGTTCTGACCAATCACCGTGACTCGTTGCACGTGGGATGTTAAAACGTTAGCAACACCAACGCTGCACAAACGGCGAAAGGGGCCTTAAAGTGACCCCGAAATTATATATACTGAGGTTCGGAAAAGCGCATAAGCAATGAGTATTTCGTCACTCATCACCGCACCGCAGAAATTTTTAAGGTAGCTTCATTAACCCTGAACATGCCGAAGATTAAAGTCACACTCCTCCTCCCCCCCCCATGTAACCAAGCTTTTAAAAAAGACGAAGTGCCCTGCCCAGTGAGCCCAACTGAGGGTTGTTGCCAGTCGCGTGTCTTAGTCTGCAGTATTTTGTATTATTCAAACGTAATTAATCAGGAGAGACTAATTAGCTGACTTTTTAATTATTGTCTTCAGGAAGAAAGTGTCAATGCAGGAATTGTAGATCCCATAGAAAAATAACCGGTTGCCATGTTTGCAACGAAGTATCACTGATACAGCTTCTTTTATTTGCCTGTAAAGAAAGCCCGCGAAATACAAAAAGAACCACGTGATAGGGAAGCAATTTCAGCGCTCCCAGACGACCGATCAAGCAACGACATTCGCTTATCTTTGCAACGCTGTCCCGAACGCGGGTTCGGAGTTTTGCGATGGTTGCGAGGTATACGCCAGCAACTCTCGCATGGGCGCTAGGGCGACCGCTTCTTCAACGTGTGACGGTGCAAGTTCGGCGGCATGGCCAAATGCCTATCACTCGAGGGTTTCGCGTGAAAAAGTGCTCCGTGCGAGCCGCGCTTCCTTTCCTTGAAAAGCAGCGCCCGCTTACTTTCCATGACGCATAAACAGTTCGTGGCGCACATCTCGCCACCACATCAAAACGCCGAACCCTGTTCGGGACAGCGCTGCAAACATAAGCGGATGTCGTTGCTTGACCGGTCGTTTGGGAGCGCTGAAACTGCTTCCCTATCACGTGGTTATTTTTGTATTTCGGAGGTTCTCTTTTAAGACAAATAAACGAAGCTGTATCAGTGGTACTTGGTTGCAAACACGGCAGCCGGTTATTTTTCTATGGGATCTACAACTCCTGCATTAACACTTTCTTCCTGAAAGCAATAATTAGAAAGTTTGCTAAGTAGTCTCAGATAATTAATTACTTTTGTATAATGAAAAACTACCGCAGACTAGGACACGCGACTGTCAACAACACTCAGTTGTTTTCACGGGGCTAGGGAACATCCTCTATTTTACAAGCTTGGTTACATTTAGCTGGGACGTCCTTATATATAGGGCAGAAAAAAGTTCTTAGGGCTGGGTTGGCGTTAATGAAACAAAACAGACGTGGTGAACAAACACTTGTTAGCTTATTCAACCCAGATAGAAGGTGTAAAGGTCGGTCTAGGCTCGTGGCCTCGTGGCAGACAGACTGCCTAGGCGCCAGTGCCAATTGGCGCTATGGGTCCGTCGGCAGTGAAACATTCGCGCGGCCGTGGAAATGACAAGCACAGCGGTCTGACTGGAGACGCTGCATCGCAGACACCCGTTGCGCGCGACTTGGCTTGCAGTCTAGTGGTGGCCTTGGATCCCAAGAGGCGGCGTCAGGACTGGGCCGACCAGGCGCCAAGACAAAGCAGATGTACTCGCCGGGACGGGGTTCGTAGTATGGGTGCCTTTGTGAACAAAACCAAGTTTTGGACCCCCTTCCAGCCGCCTCGCCGCTGGGGCATGCAGATGTCACCGACATGACGGGCTTTCGGGAAAACGAAAGGGCCGAGAATGCGGCGGCTTATCGCGGTAGGCAGGGGGACCTCCCTCTACCAGAAAGGACGCATGGAAACGATGCTGCTAATTCGAGGGAGTTTGCTGCTGCGGCTGTAAGCGGGGATTTGCGATGGCCGTCTGTACATGGAATGGCTTCCCTGCTCGTCAAGGTTATTCGTCAGCTAACAACCAGCTGCTGCTATGAATAGAAGGTAAGGCCTTGCAAACCATCACCAATCCGCGCTCGAGTGCGGTTTGTGCCCTGAAAATCCGCTTGCCCACCTCCTGCCTCACTACCAGCGCGCTGTAATTCCACACTCCCACAGTGGTATTCTTTTCCATGGACCGTTACCACAACTCGTGGCATTGTTTTCTTAAGAGTAAAAATATATTCTGCGGCTCTTTTTGCCAGAGCGAAGGACGCATTCATTGCAGAGAAAACTGAACTTAAAAACTCTTCCGCCTCTCGATTCGCATTCATGACTTCACGACCGAGATGGACTCAACGAGCACCCGAATCTAATGGCGGCGCAGCCAAGCCTCACGCATCCGCGTCTTGAGGCACGCAAGTTTGCTTGCGATAAAGGAGCACGGTGGCGACACCTGCAGTTCTTTTCTTTCTTTCTTTCTTTCTTTACCTTTTCCAGCTCATACCGGCCACGTTTCCGGTGAGAGTGCGATTAGAACCCGGTACCCTATACCGATAACGGTCATTTCAATTTTGGCCTCAGTGTCTCCTTAAGAATAAAGACAGAGGCTCCACGCATCCATCGCTCTAGAGCATATCTGTCAATGAATGTTACATTGGCTACTGCTAGACGTAATCCGATGACCCTGTAGCATTCACGTCGTATGCGATAGGCGCCCGGACACATAGCTGACAAGCACTAGTCTCAGCAACGCTCAGCCACAGAACATGGGCTGCTCTGCAAGTAGCGTTTGCCTGCATTATGCGGTACCCGCCTGCATGTAGCATTGGCGCTCTTCGGACTGTTCTGCAGTCCGTCAAACCTTTCACGTTGTGCACCAGCAGCCGCCTGCTAACAGCCACCCTGCCGGTGGGGAGAAAATGGCGCACGCTGGTTATCGCCAGGTGAGCCCCTTTTAGTGCGAAAGCACTACTTAGCAAGGTCAGAACGGCTCACCGGTATGTGTGACGCTTGACCTTGAGGATGACCGTGGGCAAACCATATATAAATAAATAAAGGAAACAAATATTGCCGTTACTGGAATTCGAACCCGCTGTGGCGTTAACAGATCTGTTTCGCTGGCCACTGCACGAGAGCCCTAGGCTATCGCCGTATTTTTTTTCTTTCATGGTATTTATTCTGCACAGTTATGTACAGAAAGGATATAAATACATATATATGTTGTGTGCGTGTATACACACAAAAAAAAAAAACTTTGCAGAGCACATAGGTACGCGCTACGTGGCACAAACATGATAGAAAACATAACAGAACTAATAGGCCGGCAAGGATATATAACGCATCAGGAGAGGAAACCAATCCGGTAAAAAGTCCAATTCTTTGCAAATGTCCGTTACCTGCAGCAACATTCGGCTACAATGAATTCTGGGCGAAACAATAGCTTCAACGCTGCGGTCTTGCATGCGCGTTTTCCAAAGGCTATGAAGTCCAATCAGAAGAATCATATCATGGGTTTCGAGTCAGGTTGGGAAACAACAAGGTAACGCTCACTGTAAGAATTTAGGAGAAAATCTTTCTGTAGCGTCCTCTGCAACACACCTCAAAACAAAATCGCGTATTTGCAGTCTATAAAACAATGTTCAATTGTTTCGCCTAGCCGCTCACACCTCGTGTTAAACTGAAACGGGCTGTCGTGCTGTGCATTGTACATCATCCTCTTCATTGTACATTCAGCCTGGCGAAAGTAGTTCGACTTTCGCGTAACGAAATCTTGGCGTTACGAACAACGAAACGCCTGCGAAAACTTCCGAGGGACACACGCCTTGCAAACACCCTGTGTGGATTCGAATTGTGCGCGGTAGGGTTTCATGTGTGTTTCGTTTGACCTCTGGCACTCCATCTGGAGTAGCTTATCAGATATAAGCTGCCTAGTGGCCACTGAAAAGTGCCTGCACTGACCTACATCACCCGTGAGGCGCAGTTAGCGTGGACAAATAAGTTACTGTAGGCCTTCATGTGAAGCGTGCCAATGAGCATTGCAAACGAAAGACGGGGCAAATCTTTTTTTTTCTTGCCTTTTTTTCTTCGCCGCGTGCCCATCGATGACTAACTTTTGCGCCGAAAATACTGGCGAACTCTCTTCTCTGTTCACACTGTGTATCGCTCATCGTGATCCAGATCGGTGGGCTACATCCAGTGCGTGCTGTATTTTGTGTTTTTTTTTTACGCCGTAACACGACGATATTCCCGCATGGTTCTAAGGACAGTAATGTTGAAAAACTTACATTAGGTATGTACTAGAATATACTTATAATATATAGGAGCCATCAACAAAGGTTGCTAAAAGTCAATTGAAAGGCTTTAAGAAATTCACGGCGCGCTCTGTTTTCAGAAAATAAAGCAAGTTAACCAGTATGTCAAGGGAAAAACCGGTATTAAAATGAGAGCCTCTGAAGTAAGGAGGAGAAAATAAAAGCTTAATTTGTTTCATAATTTAGTACAGTATACTTTGTATTTCAATAGAAAAGCCATACCACAGATACGATCGCGTTGATCATGACCATGAGGTGCCCGAATTCAAAGCTAAACCGATTTGTTCAAATCATTTCGCCATGGACAGTCTGAGAATGATATACTGGGTCTTCATTTTGCGTTAATATTTCGCACAATGAACTGAACTTACTTTGAGGAATTTTCGAGTTTTTTGTATGAGCTCTCTCTCACAGTTGTGCCACTATGGTTCTGTGCGTAAATAAGTGCATAGGCTGAGCGGGCTTTGGCATCATGGATACCACCGCCGGCATGGGAACGATCATGCAGGGAGCTTCAGGGTCTTGCGCGAGATCGATAACCGTGAACATGAGCGCACGCTCCGATCTCGTGGCAACATGACGCCGCTAGCGCTGGCGAACCTCCAGGCACCAGCTGAATTAAACCAGCATCAAATCTTAGTCGTCAATAGTGAAACTCATACAGACATCGGCTCTGTACACATCCACATGTGACAGGAACACAAAACCGCGCCGTTATTGGCAGACGCCTTCATCTAAATGCACACGCGCCAAGTTGGCGATAAGGTATGCGCCTGTTTAAGTCGGTATGTTAATTTCGCGCGCGCTCTTTCAGCAAGGACGAGAGGCTCGCTAATGCGGTTTGTTAACCAGAAGCAGAAAACACGCCGTAATCGCGTAGGCGCTCAGGCGGCGCAGCCGCGAGCAAAAGAAGAAAGGAGTTGAGTGCCATGGTCGACATGCGCAGGAGAGGGCAAAGCCGGAAGGGCAGCGATCCGTGATGAAGGGGTGCCATCTGTCGCCAGCACCTGCGCCAAACAGCGTGCTTATCGGAACCGCCCTAAAGCGCTCGGCTCTTGCGTCGTTGTTTGCCTCCTTCGGACACGAGGGAAGTGCACGGCTGCCAGCCTTCGCTTTGGTCCCGTGCCAAATTTAGCCCCGTAAACTGTTCAGCCCTTGTAAATTTTTTTAGACAGTCCGCAGACTCTCTACAGGATTTGTATACAGAAAGTAGACAGTCTACAGATTTATTGCCGTACACTTTTAGTATATTAGTAGATAGACAGTGTATGGACAGTCTATAGACGAACTATTGACTTATATGGCCATCCACTTCCTGTAGGTTTCTGTCGACAGACAAATATCTACCGGTCCAGTAGACATAGGTGTAAATGCTACGTTTTCTGCACCTTGTCGTCCGACATTCTGCTCATAAAACATGCACCAACATTTTCTCTTCCTTTAATGTACCCGATGCTAAAATTATACTCTTGTAGTGTTACACTCCATCTCATCACTCTGCCATTCGTCATCTTAGTTTTATTCAAACAGTTCAGCGCCTGGTGATCAGTCTGCACTCGGAACGGTTTCCCACACAAATATAGATGGAAACCTTTCACCGCCCAAACCAAAGCAAGACCTTCTTTTTCTATAGTGGAGTAATTCTGCTCTGCTTTATTTCGCTTCTTACTGGTAAAACACACCTGTTCCTGCAACAACACAGCTCCGAGAGCTCTGTCTGAGGCATGTGTCCGCAAAACAAAAGTTTTTTCCATCTTTGGAGTCAGCAACACCGATGATTGCATCATATGTTGTTTTGACCTTGCGAAGGCTTGCTCATGCACGGACGTCCATTCTACCTTATTACTAGCTCCTTTTTTTTTTGTTAATGACACTAACGGCTCTGCAATGTCTGCGTAATTAGGGATAAACTCTCTATATAAACCAGTCAACCCGAAAAACGATTCTACTTCTTAGTTCTCGGTGGTTGAGCTGCTGGGATTTTGTCCAGGATATCTTCCTGTGCAGCAACGTGACCCTAGTCCAATAGTACGAGGGGGTACCCAAAAGAAACCGGACTAATTTTTTGAATCGGCACAGCTTCTGTGGAACAGCGTTTTGCCGCTAGGAGCGCATAGAACGAACATTCCAGAGTCAGTAAACCGAGTGCCATCGCTGAAGGAGGTCAGACTAGTTTAGGCAGAGTTTTAGAGTGACGACTGTTTTGTGTGAGTGTCGTTTTTGCAATGGCTGATGTTCGTGAACAGCATGCGCCGGTGAAATTCTGATTTTTTCTCGGAAACAGTGGAACGGAAACTCTTGAAATATTCAGAAAGACGTTCAAGGACGATGCTATGGGGACAACTCAAATGTTCCTGAATTAAATCCTGAACAAAGCAACAGTCATGCCAATGGAAAACTTCAAATTCATCTCGCCTCAAGAAAGCTCGTCAGGTGAAACCAAACCTTGAAACAATGCTGATTTGTTTTTTCGAAGTGAGAGGAGTCGTCCATTGAGAATTTGTTCCGCAGGGTCGGACAGTTAGCCAGGCTTTCTGCTTGGATGTTTTGAAAAGATTGGGCAACAGTGTTCGGTGGAAGCGGTCTGATTTGTGGCAGACGGGTGACTGTTTTTTCCACCACGGCAATGCCCCTGCTCACACAGCCCTGTCTCTACGACAAATTCGGACCAAAAATGGCATGACCTCTGTTCCTCAACCCTCATACTCACCCGACCTTGCCACGTGCTACTTTCTTTGTTTCGTAAAATGAAAAGACAGGTGAATGGAAAGCGTTTCGCTGATGTTGCTGAGGTGAAGAAAAAAACGACGGAGGGACTGTCAAGCATCACAAAAGATGAATTTAAAAAATGTTTTGAAAAATGGAATGAAAGATTCGACAAGCGTATTATTGTAAGTGGAGAGTACTTTGAAGGATACTAAAGGTCTGTGCTGAAAATGTGAACAAATAAGTTCAAACAAAAATAAGTCCGGTATCTTGCCACAGCTTCAAACCCTATGCCACAGCTTCAAACCCTATCTCGCATTTGGTTGGCTTAATCGTTAGGCTAGCCGTCCAGATTCTGTCAAATAGTCTTTCTAAAGTTTCCAGTTGCTCAGGCCACGAGTGAGTCGCCACTAAGATGTCGTCGATATAATGTTCTACATTCTTAGGGCCTTGCAGCACCTTCCTCAATAGCTTTGTAAATACAGCTGCTGCAGTTTTCAAACCAAAAACATGAACTTGCAATGGTACAGTCCACTCTCGCAAGAGAACGCCGTCTTTTTCTTTGAAGGCTCCTCCATGGGTGTCTGCCAGTAGCCCTTAGCTAGGTCCAGCTTCGAACAGAACTTCTTGTTTGAAACTTTAGCGAAGACAACATTAAGTCTCGGAATAGGTTCAGCATCCGCTACCAAAACGGTTCAAGCGCCGAAAGTCAACACACAGTGGGTTTGAACTGTCAGGTTTCTTCACCACCACTAGAGGAGCATTATACGGTGAATTTGATCTCTCAACCATGCCAAGCTTCATTTCTTTTACTTCCTACTCTATTGTGTCGTGTATAGCAAGCGGTAATGGATACTGCATTACGTTAACAGGTTGATCCGTACAGAGTTGCAATCTACAACTGATAACATCAGTGTGCCCGGGACGGTCTGAAAAAATGTCTGAATACCGCTGAAATAGTTCATTTATCTCCGAGATCTCCCCATCCAAGTCTGAATTTATGGTCAACTTCTCCCAGCCCATTGTCTTTGTGGTGTTAAACTTGAGGAGACTACATCTTTGTCTTCACGTTGTTGTTGTTGTAGCCTATGGCAGAATGGCACATACCCACTCTGGGGGATCGGCCAAGAATCGGGAGGTAAAGGTTGGTATTCACCTGTACGTAGTAAAGGCAAAAGGAAAGCACACGGGAGAGGAACACCGGGGGAGTCTACCACAAGAAGGGCACGGAGAGGATGAAAAAATAAAAATAAAAAAGAAACAAGAACACAACAATAATAATAATAATAATAATAATAATAATAAAAAAATAATGAAGCATAAAAAGAAAATACTGAAAGCTTTAGCAAGGTAGTCGATGAGATTCCAGAATCACACTGCACGCCATTCCTGCCCCACATTTTCCTTCTTCATATTTCTTGAGCATGTTTACGCAAAATAATTTCTTCTGGTTGTTAATCACGAGTTCATAGTCAACGTCATTCATTCGTTGTGTCAGTAAAAATGGCCCCTTCCACTGCATAAACAGCTTGCTGTGTTAAATAGGAAGCAGTAGTAACACCTTGTCGCCAGGCTTCAGTGACCGCGCTTTTACGTTTTTGTCATATACCTTCTTATATCTCTCCTTAATTGTCTCTAAGTTCTGATGCGCGATTTTGAAAGTCTCTTGGAGTATTTCTCTCAACTCAAGCACGTAGCTGGCGTAGTCTTGAAATCCTCTTTCAACTGTTTGGTGCTACAACTCTCTTGAATTCTCACACCCGTGTTTCCCCTTTTATTTTCAGGACATTTTAAAGAGAAATCTAGAATCGTTGATGAAATGTGTCTGAATTAAACGTGTTGGACAGTAAAGATCCAAAGATGCAATGGAATTGCTTCGAGCGACTCCTTTAAGGGAGAGCGTATTCGTTTGATGCAGTACAGTTTGCGGGCACCCGTACTTCACGAATGGCTGCCTTTCCTCGCTTTTCGTGTTAGCATTAAATATTATTGAATTGTATTCACATTATACGTCAACGAACGGAGCTTTTGTAGGCTTCTGAAAACAATGCACAGGAGGGCGCTGTACTGCCCTCACAAAATATTTTTAATTCACGAAATAGCGAAGGAAGTAGAGGACTCTAGCCGTAGTTCTCCTCAGCATGCAGTCCAAAAAGAAACTGACATTGTTCAGGACGTAGTCGAAAGGCAGTGTATAGATAGTCAGTTAAAAAACTTTCTGGTTGTTAGAGACTCGTCTATAGAGTATAGACAATCTATGGACTATAGACTATCCATAGATAGTGTATAGTCTATAAACTATAGACTATCTATAAACTATAATGCTGTTGAAGACTTTATAGTAAACAGATTTCTTTTCGTCTATAGACCGTCTATGGACGAAAAGAAATCTGTTTACTATAAAGTCTTCAACAGCATTATAGTTTATAGATAGTCTATCGACTATAGACTATCTATAGACTACAGTCTATAGATTATGTATACACTATCTATGGATAGTCTATAGTCCATAGATGGTCTATACTCTATAGACGAGTCTATAACAACCAGATTTTTTTTTTAACTGACTATCTATACACTGCCTTTCGACTACGTCCAGAACAATGTCAGTTTCTTTTAAGGCTGTTATAGTATTAAGCTATAAATAGTCTATAGACAAAAATAAATGAAGCCGTATAGACTTTATAGAAACTCTATAGAGCATCGACCTACAGTGCCGCCGGGTAACCACCAGTGATACAACGGGTACAAGCTTTTCCCTGGTGCTCGGCTTTTTTAGGGTGAAATGCTTGGGAAATGGGTCTTCGACCACACCTTGAGTAGAAGAAAAATACCCTGTGTCATGGCGCTCTTTGGCCATAGATGCCCTTGCGCCATAAACATATCTTCATCACCTATAGAGCGTCTATAGACGAAAGTAAATTAAGGCGTTTACAGACTTTAGTATACAAATATTCTATAGACTGTCTACAGAAAAAGGAAAATTAAGGCTGTTACAGACCTCACTCTATAGATAGTCTATAGACCGCCTACAGACAAAGGAGAATTAAGGATGTTATAGTCTTCAGTCTAAAGATGGTCTCTAGGCCATCATAGACAAAATGAAATTAAAGCGGTTATAGACTTTAGTCTATATATGGTCTATAGACTGTCTATAGTCGAAAGTAAATTAAGGCTGTTGTAGACTTTAGTCCATAAGAAGTGTGTTGACTGTCTATAGAGGAAAGGAAATTAAGGTAGTTACAGACTATAATCTATAGATAGTCTATAGACCGTCTATAGACGGAGGAATTTCAATGCTGTTATATATTTCAGCCTATAGATCGTCTACAGACTTTGTGAAGACAAAAGTAAATTAAGGCGGTTATAGACTGTCTATAGACAAAATAAAAAGTCTAAAGGATGGCTATATACTCTATAAAAAGTCTATAGAAATTCTATAGGCCATTTTTATAAGGGAGCAGCCCGCCGGGCTTTATAACAACTACTAGTAGAACTGAATGCGGGCCGCTAAGATTTGCCATTTGCCCAAGTTACGCACCATAACGCCGTGTCCACATTATAGACAAAAGCTTAAAATAAGTTTATTGTGGTGCATGCGGCTCTCGAGCTTTCTTCTGCACCGTATTTTTCTCTGGTAGCCAAACAAGGTGTGCACACTTGCACAAATTTAGTTGCTAGTAATAAAGAAAAGACCTGCGTTTTCGCGCGCCTTCCCATTTGACGAGATTTCTCCGAAGCTTGTTCACTTCTGTATGATGTGTATTGGTGCGGGAACATTAAAACGTTTGAAATGCGTTTAAGTATGAATATTCGATCAAAAAACTCAGCCTTCGCTGAAAGAGAGCTAGCTGCCTTGCACGGAGGGTGGGGGACGCAAAATGAAAAAAGGAAGGGTGACGACCACAATAAAATCTGGCGCACGAAGATGATGCCGTCCTATAACGAAAAAGTAATTTGTAGACCTCGAGGGCTGTCGATTGCTGTGGCCACACTGCGAGGATCGTTCCCGCCGTCAGAGGGCGAGAAACGAGAATTTTCAAAGCATCCTCCTCCTCTCGCTATTCGAAGAGGAAACAAATGATGCGTAAGCTGCGAGGATGTTCCAAAGCCGTTGTTCTCTTTTTTTGTTTTGCGCCAAGGGGAAAACGGCACCACATCACCGTGGTTCTGTGCATTCTATTTTAGCCGTGAAGTTTTAAAATGATTCCATGCTTTTTACGCGGCAACACGTAATATTTTTGCGCCGTTTTTCTTGGGGATAAGCAGCAAAGGTGAATTTTCCTTCAGCGTTCCATTCGTACATCCCTCTGATGGACACGCGAAGGACGGACGCAGAAAAACGCGCTGTATGGCGTAACGGTGTCGCATACTTGGCTCCTTGCGCGCGCGCTTTTCTCTCGCGGCTTTCCTTTCCGCAGAAAAGAACAGCATTTCTAGCCTGTCCCAGTCCATGTATCTTTCAGCGCGTTCTGCGTCACTCGCATAGCCTGCACCTCGCCAAATTTTTTCTTTATTTCTTCTCCGCAGAAAGATAACCTATCACTCCATTTTGATACCACTGTTCGCGCGTATGTTCCTTGCATGGGAGCTTTGATAATCATTTTTAGTGCGAAGCGTTACGAAACGGTATGTTCTTCGAAGACCCCTCACGACAGATGCGTAGCATCCACGTGCAGCCATATCCTGTAAGGCGGATTCATGAAAAAGAATTAAAGGGGAGGATTAAGCTGCGCCTTAGCGTGTGACGCGATAGCGCAATGGGCCAATTCCCATATATGCACAAGGTCATTCAGTACGTTACATTCATAGATCCTTGGGAGTCCTCACACCCCTCCTGGGGCAGTGTTGCAGCGGTTAAGCGACGCGCCACTGCCCTGCGATGGCATGTGCTCCCAGCGGTGGGCCTTGTGCGGCCAAGGTTACTATTCCCGAGCTACCAATCATTAATTTAGCTGCCACCTGTCGCGATGGGCACTTTGCTCAATATCCGGAGGGGAAGGCTTGGATGACGCCGCAACGTCACGTAACCTAGGCGTCCCACCTTCCTCCTAGGCCGCTCGTTGCGGACCGCCTGCCACAGCCATACCCATGAGTTATCACTCACAACGCCGACACCGGATTTCCTGGAGAACGGGGCTTAAAGGTACGGACACACAGGCGGCTCCGCCGCGCAAAGCTCCCTCCATGCCGAACTGGTCGAGGTCCGTGAAGGTACGGACACACAGGCGGCAAAACGCGCGCGGCACGCCGCCGGCGGCAATCCGCTTGCCGCGAAACCTGCCGCGGCGGCGAGTTCATATGTGCCGCGCAGAGGATGGGTCGAGGGGCCATTTTCGGCGGCTTGCCGCGTGCAACGGAGCGGGGAGGCCAGTGAGGGGCGCCCAGCTTTGTCACGTGGGGAGCGTCTGTGTCGCCACCTCTCTGCTCCTACTAAAGTCACATGCCAGCGGCGGCGGCGGTGCCGCGCGCGCTCCTGCAGAATCACGGACCTCGACTGGTTTGGCATGAAGGGAGCGGCACGCCGCAGGCTTGCCGCGCGTTTTTCCGCTAGTGTGTTCGTACCTTAACGCGAAAGCATTAAAAAATTATCTTCGCGTTGTTGTAACTCCCGAAGGGTTAGCCAACAGCCACTCCTATTATTTGACGCACGCCACAATGAACAAGCTCAAGGGTGGGCGCAAATTCGACCATACGAGGGAAAAAAGGAAACAAGACGACTTATGGTCCGGTGTGAAGGCTGTGCGTTAAGCCTACGTGCCCTAGCTACACTATCGCCCGGGAGGGACAAGTGTTGGGCGAAATTCATTACAAGT
Source organism: Amblyomma mixtum (assembly GCF_055824585.1). Classification (NCBI taxonomy): domain Eukaryota; kingdom Metazoa; phylum Arthropoda; class Arachnida; order Ixodida; family Ixodidae; genus Amblyomma; species Amblyomma mixtum. The sequence goes on from NC_143013.1 coordinate 320,618,280, forward strand.
CCAGCACGGATGGCGCGGATGGGCAGCGCTGCAAGCGTCGATCTTGTTCTTCTTTCCCTTCCTGAGCGGGAGGAGGAGAAGACCCGGGTGGAGTGCGCACGCGCAACTAGTTCCAATATGAAAGGGGACAGCCGATTTGCACGCTCAGGCTCAAACTTTGGGAACAACGGAGAAAGTGCGCTTGCTACCGGTATTTATGGAGGCCTCATCGGCCAAAGGCGGAGAATGCGTTCCCTTTAGTTTTGCAGCATACCTTTACTGTGCGACTCTGACTACACCCAGAAGTGCACGCTCTCGTCTCAAGAATTCACGTTTAGCGGTCCGAGGAAATTCTGCATGGAGTTATCGTGCAAGCTGCGCATCTTCGATATTCCGAGCGTTCGCTTGCCGTTCCTACAACTTCTGAACAACACGTTCATCGCAAAGTGTGCGCATTGGAGAGAACGCATGTCTCTCCACGCTCTTTATCCCAAAGCCTCGTAACGTCGTTCGACGTTCTGTTTCCGCTGTTCCCGCATTTATATATATATATATATATATATATATATATGTATATATATATATATATATATATATATATATATATATACGTGTGCGTGTGTGTGTGTACACTGTGTGTGTGCGTGCGTGCGTGTGTGTGTGTGTGTGTGTGTGTGTGTGTGTGTGTGTGTGTGTGTGCGTGTGTGTGTGTGTGTGTGTGCGCGTGCGCGTGCGCGTGCGCGTGCGTGCGTGCGTGTGTGTGTGTGTGTGTGTGTGTGTGTGTGTGTGTGTGTGTGTGTGTGTGTGTGTGTGTGTGTGTGTGTGTGTGTGTGTGTGTGTGTGTGTGTGTGTGTGTGTTTGGCAAAGGCTTCTCCGGTAAGGGCAGATGTTTCGCCGAAGGGAATTATTCGTCCCGGTAGTCGCAGAAGGCATTCAGCGAAGCTTCCTTCCCTGCAGCAGCCATCGCCCGTAGCAGGGAACAAAGGGCGACGGGGCTTCCCGCAAGCGAAGCAGTCTGCCCGTTAGAAATAGAGCCGAGACAGGTTGCCACAGCTCCGCGGACATTTCGCCGCCGAGAACGGGGCTGTTGCTACCGACGCAGCAGACGGCAGCTTACGCTAAACCGCGGCCAATTAAAAGCGAGAGCGCGCTCGTCAATTCCAACCAATTACTTTCATCAACAGAGCGCGCGCCATTACGAACAATTACGAGGCCTCGTTCCCCGCCTCGGCTTCCCCCGAACGAAGAGAGGGCACGCGTCCTACGCCCTCCTTTAAAATAAGCTGCCGTCTACTCTGCTGCTTGCCCTCGCCGTTTTCGCGGCCAGTCAGAACCACAACTGCCGCTCGCACGCACTCCTCAGTGACCTTCCCCTTCACCGCCGGTAGAGTCCCTCCTCATTACTCAGACCGTATTTCGAGTAGGATGCTTGCAGTCTGCATGTGCGTCAAGTATTTTCACTCCTTGCCTTCACTTTGTGTCATACCGAAAAGAAGAAAAAAGCAAAAGCGAATAAAGTGAGCACGACCAAATGCGCAGGTGAGCGCTGTTTAGAAATATGCAAACAAGTCCGGGTCGCTCCTCGGTTCCTCTGTGTTATTTCTTTTTCTTTCTTGCATCGCCATCACGCCGGACACTGTGGGGTGGCGGTAGTGAAAAAAAATTTATCTTCTATTAAATTTCTATATAGAAGACGTGTTTGGGGTAGGGCTCTATTGGCCCTTTCCCCTCACAATACTAGGTGGAGCCCCTAGTCCGGGGCCCCATTGGCAAGCAACGCCGCCCGCCGCCGTTGAACCAAGGCCTTTTGTGCCTTGAGGTCTTGAGAGCCGAGCAGGTCCGCCTCCCAGTCCTCTCTGGTGTAGCTGGGGTTGCGGGAAAAGGGGTGCTTGATTAGCACGCCCAAACCATATGGAAGGTGTCAGCCACCTCCTCACAGTACTGACACGTGGCCATCAAAGGATGTATTCAAATGTTTAAGCACCGCCGGGCACAGTACAGTGTTAGTGAGAATTTTGATGAGGAGGTGCTCGTCAGCGCGATCCAGTCGCTTACGTCATGTGTTTGAATGTAAGGCCCGGATTGTCTGGTTGGGAGTCGGCTTCCAATGACAGAGAGATAGCCCGGGGGGAGAGTGCGCGGGTGGCCTAATCGGCCTGTTCGTTTCCTTGGACTCACTGGTGACCGGGGGCCCAAATCAAGTTACGTAGAGCTGATGTTCGTATCGGCAGCTAGACTGCCGTATGCGCCAGGCGAGCGGGACAGCCAATACCAGCTCATAGCTGCAACAGGCTCCTAGCGAGTCGGTGATAATATGTTTCGACTTGGGATTAGTGAGAGCCAGAGCAATGGCAATCTCCCCCGCGTGTGTTGCGCTGTAGGCTTTGAAAGTGAGCCCGTTAACTGCTTTGGTGTTGTGTACGACTTCGGCCTTGTACCACACGTACCCCCGTGCTGTGGGCTGGCAACGGGCATTCGGGTTTGAGCGTCTTTCCTGTGAAAAATATTTGCAGGCACCCGGTGGCGCGGCTTTTGGAGCGGCTTATAAGTTGTAATCGTCGAAAATGTGTTTTACATGCGGACTGGTAGTTTTCTGTCAGTGTTTACCTGTGTGCCTTTCTAGCATTGACAAACTTCTGCTCCTTTTTTAGGTTGTGTTCGTTTGTTTTCAGCCACTTTTGTGGCATCTGTATGATTGTGTGACGTTTTATCTGATTTTAGTTTCTGACTCTGCTTCTGCTTCTGTTTGAGGGTTCTTGACACCGGCCCTTGACCACGATGTTGTATGCACGCGTTTTTTCCTTGTGTTTTTTTTTAACACTGGTTATAGTGCTTTTGATATAATCATCCGGCCACCCTTCTTTATATTTGTTTTTTTTTTTTTTTTGGGGGGGGGGGGTTCATGCTTGTGTCGGCGCCCTTTGATGACTGTGCTTTAGGTTGTAATCTTTTGCCCCCTGACTGTCACATGGTTTTTGGCATATATTGTGCTGGGTTTTCCTCGAAAATAAACAGTTGTTAGTCAGCGCCCGTTCTGTCGGCAGTGTTTCTTCTCTTGTCTCCGTCTGTTTTCACGCTGGTCATTTCGAATCATGTTCCACAAACTCGCCCAATCGACAATTTTGATTGAAGGCAATGCATCAGAGCTACAATGAACAACTTTGGCCGCGGTTAGAGCGAACGTGGAACCGACGTCAACTCGCGTCCGAGGTCGAAACGTTTTGCTGGCAGCAAGCGCCGTGAGCGAAGAGTGTCTCTCAGCCCCCGTGAAACAACCCCGGAAAGAACGTAGCGAACTGAAAAAGCAATGAAAGGGGCGACACTGAAACTATACGTCACCTCCGGCTGACCGCGCCGCGATACACCATGTCAATCATTATGTTAAACTGTGGCAACTGGGCAAAGTGTAAAACGTAGGAGACGGGCGGTGGGCGCGAGACAGGATAGCATCGAAAGCGGAGCTACTGCCCAAACGGAGCGATTCGAGTAACTTAAATTTATTGATGGTCCCGCTAGTCAAGTGGTGTGCGTCAGCTGCCTAATCGACGCTCCGCATTGTTTAACGCTACCGCACGAAGAGAGCGCGCAGACAGTTTGGCGCTGGGCTGCCTCCGACGGCCCACGTACGACAGGTAACGCTGTTGAAAATCCACCTGACCAGACGCGTGTGGATTCGCGGCAACGCGTCTTTGATGCACAGCTGCGCTGCTCAGATGTCTCCTGGGATGACTTAGTTGGTGCGGAGGTCGATTTCGCAATGACATGCTCTAAAAGAGGCAGCGTACACACCAAGTACGAGCAGTCCCCGACCTCCAGGAACCTTAATGAGAAGGCCGACCTGCCACCAGCTGCCGTTAACGCGTTATGTGTGATTAGTTATAACGAGTCATTCACGCTGACTCTTGGCAGCAGAGATCTTGGCGCAAGAACATGACCGCTATAGGCAGCTTGGAAAGCGCCGAGATACGGTCTGCTTTAAAGAAACAGACGCCACATTTCTGAGGTTTATTACTTTTTCTAGTAATACGGGAAGCCTATTTACTGCGAACTTCAGAAACAGCGAAAGATGTTCGCGTAACCGTCAGGTTGGTTATAAAGAGGCTCGACTAATCCGACGAAAACGATATGGTCCGTGCGTTCGCAGCCTTCATCCACGCAGCAGCAGAGCGAAAAAGCGACGTCAAATTCAAAGACACAGCCAGAAAGAAGGTGATCATCATCATCATCATCGTCATCTGCCTGACTACACCCACTGCAGGGCAAAGGCCTCTCCCATGTCTCTCCAATTAACCCTGTCCTTTGCCAGTTGCCGCCACTGTATCCCCGCATAGGTGATCATAGTAGAAGCGAAAAGTACAAGCAATAATGCAAACACATCACTCTGCACATCAGTCTGCCCCCTTCCTTCATGCCTTTCTCCACGGTAATGTTCAGATGTCACCCACTGTTCCGCTCCGGCCGAAGCTCACATCACGTAATGGCGGTGCTGCTATAGCGACCCGAGGTGCGGCTTTTGAGAATACAATCCGCCCACCTTCGGAGCACAGTTCCCGACGTGGCTTTGCGCTTGCAGTGGCTGCAGGATTTACAACTTCCGAACTGACACATTTTTCCGGAACCCAGTCGTAGAGAAGTTAGCTGATTAGCCCTTAATGAGAGTCAAACTTTGCCTGCACAAAAAAAAAAAAGAGTGCAGACTAGGCCACTCGCATCCCAGGAATACTAAGTTGGTATCGCATAAGATCCTCTCTCCTATTTAAAGTCCTGAGCACGTTTACGTGGGACACCTGACGTCTCATAACAACTCATAAGCGCGAAGAGCGTCACCAGCATGCACAGGCGATGCCCAACCAGAACAACTCTGGCTGTTTGGTGCGCGGCTAGGTCTGCGGTGCACCGGATGGCACGGTCATTTTTTCTTCTGGTCGCGTGTGCTGTAGGCATCGAGATGACATTCGGTGCTGCGGAAAGTCCAGATAGAGCTCTCGCTGCGTGTGATGAGATTTCAGTGATCGTTAGAGAGTCGCACGACGTGGAAAAGGGGAGCCCTGCAACATGCAGCGCGGCTCTCAGCCTTAAGCTTCGGATCCGTTCATAGCGCACGCACTGACACCCTCGGCCTAAAAGGAGGAGTCCGCAGCGGCTTCCGACCCAGCTGGGTTTCCAGAGCGAAGGACTGGCTTCGCAAACGGCGGCACGATTACATAAGCGGCCGTAGCACGAGCACTCAGTCCGATCCGTTTCGCGTAATTATCGTCCTTGCCGAGGCTACACAAGCACCAACACTGAAACACAAACGCGAGGACTCGCGAAGCACCACGTCAGTTAGTGGGTCTTTCCTTGCAGATTCAGGTAGCCGCAGCTATATGTACCGTGTTCGCCGGGCCGCAAGATAACCTCCGCTCGACGAACCAGTCGGCAGGACGGGACTAATCCATGTAGAAGCGCCGGGAAGGGCGCTGTCCATCGTAATGTTGCGCGGGGCTTTAACCAAAAGTGCTGCGAACCTGCCGATAATGTGACGCTTGCCTGTTGCGGTGCCGCCTGGCAGGCTTTCCTTCTCCACCACATGCTTGTTTGCAGCGACGGACTTCGATGCATGCGCCCCGGGCGGAGTATGAGTGCTGAAAGCTAAGCATTCTCAAAATGCCCGCTGAAAGCGAACAAGGGCTGACATGTTTACAGCCACGTGCAAAGGAGAAAGCGCGATGCATGTCGGCGTATGGATGGCGGTTCTAGTGATATGAAGGCGGCGACTACGACAACCGTTGAACCCTTCACTTCCTATAACCAAGAACGGAATTGCTCAGTTTGGGTAACCCGCGGCTCATGTTTTCGAGACCTGTACCAAGGAGCTGATTTCGACAGAATGGGTTCCTTCTGCCGCGATGCACTCCTTGTTCCAGGAAGTCTATGGCATGACGGGTTCGTTTGTCGTCCAGACTGCCTTCCATCCCTCCACTGACACGCCGTTATAGTTACCGTACTCACCGTGTCGTCTCTTCCGTATTAGCCTCGACAAGAGCAACGTCATCAGCATAAGCTAAAATCTTAATTCCACATTGCGATAGTGAGAAGCTACACGCTGCTGTGTTCTTGATGACACGACGACACAGGGGCTCGGTGGTGTTGCCCATGTTATTCAACGTTGCGATGGATGGCCTTCCCCGCTGCTCTCTAGAATTCCTGATGTGCACCGTGCCCTTACACGCCGACGACAACACGATGTGGATGACGACCGTCTCGGACGGCCACATCCAAGATGGCCTTTAAGAAGCCATAGAGGTGACCCAAAACTACGCGACTGAGAGCAGGCTTACGTGCGCACCTGAAACGTCGGAACTGCTCGTTATCCGCGCGCACTGGAGGACCAAAATAGTCGACCTCGAAGGCAGTGCTCCTACCCCTAGAGTGGACGTACTGCAGGGTGCTGGGCCTGCAATCTAACGGCTGAGCGACCTACTCTGCACAGCTGCTCCAGAAGTAATTTGCGCAGATGGCCCACTTGAACCGCCGCATCTCCACCAAAGGCGGGGGGGCGTCAAGGAAAGTGACATCGTGCAAATCGTGCAGGCATTCCTAATCAGTTACTTTCCAGATACCTTATCAAAGACTCAGTCGAAGCGAGCTGAATCGGCTGAATGTCCTTTTGCGATCCGCGGTCAAGACAGCCCTCGGACTGGCCCCGTACAGCTAGACACACCACCGCCTGCTAGAGCTGGACCTACACAACACGGCAGAAGAGCCGGTGGAAGCCCAAAGGATCGGCCAGCTCACGCGTCTTCGAGACACGCGAATAGGCCGGAACCACGGGAATAGGCCCGCCCAAACTCGCAGCTAAGGTAAGAGTCCCGCCAGTCCCTAAGAACATGCACCCCGAGCTCCACGTCGGCCGTAGGACATCGAGTCAAGGCACTCATGAGGCAGTACGGCTCTGACCAAAACGCCTTATACGCTTTAGGTCTAGCGGTTACAAATGACACTGGCTCAATTCAGATAACGGGCCCCGATCAAGGCATGAGCTGAAGCACGACGGCAGAGGAGTCCGCCATAGCGGTAGCACTCGCTTCCCCACTCAACATGGCCACACATGACGAACACCACACCAGTCCGACATACACAATAATTAAAGACTCACAGGCTGCGTGCCGCGCCTTCACGAAGAGTGCTTTATCTTTGCAGGCTACGCGGGCGCTATGACCAATCAATCCCGATATATTCCCCACCGTGCGCATCGTTTGGACACCTGGGCAAGCCTCTCTTAAGCCGCAACCTGCGCTGCCTGCGACTGCATGAGCTGCTTCATGTATGAATGAACAAAGCCTTTATTGCAAGGGAGGGATGACACTTGGCCGCTGTTGGGGAATTAACTCACATTCCCGTTAGGACCACGATGTGGCCACTTCTGGAAGGCGTGGTAAAGTGACCCAGCGAACTGACGCCGTCTGCCCTGGCGAATGAGTTGCAACACAGCTCAAGAAACGACCCACTGCAGCGGGTTCTCAGCGCCTGCTCCTTCAATCCAATGCGGCGTTCAGGTTTCTCAGCACAAGACACGGGCCATTAATTTACCCTTTTTAGAAGAGAGCGCCACCCAGTACTCCGTAACCCAACACGTCTGCAATGAGTGCCCTTCAGCCCGAAACGCGCGACTCAGGCGCTGCTGTGCAGACGTCGGCGCGGGTTCAAAAGAACTCCCTTCACTGCCCAACCGCGTCGCTTCAGCTTGCCTGCCTCCAGCGCAAGCCAGGCGAGTCGGTCCCGCATCAAACAACCCGTTTACGGGACAAGCCCTCTGGCCAGCGAGTTTGTTTGCAACGACTCTATTCCCGCCGAGTTCGCCCAACAGGCAGGCCCGCCGTAACTCGAAACGATTTCAAGTGACTCAATTTACGCTTGTACTCCCCATCAAGCTGCAGGTTCGCCCGCATGCTTTTCCTGAGTGATCAGCGGCAGCATAAACCGCGGGCACACTGCCTATATGGGAGGGGGACAGAGATACGATGTCACACGTGCCCAGAGTATAAAAACGTGAAAGCGTTTCAGTAATTCTTTTGAGGGATAAAAGGCCTGTCCCTTACTTTTTCTTTTTTACTCAGCTGCTGCCACCCTCCTGCCAAGCCAGAGTGAGTCGGGCTCGTACTTCACTTCCTGTGGGGAGTACTTCCCGGATCTCCGAATAAAGTGCAGGGGCTCCGGTCGCGGAGCTCTCGTTTGACTCTTGATTACCGCTAGACCGGAGGCCTCTGCTTTACAGCAGCCATAAATAGTGACGTTTGACTACTCTTATAGCTTGTCAATCGCGTGGATTATGAGAAATTCGGCGATCTAGCTGGCCGGCAATGGCAGATCAGTGCCGCGGTAGAGCACGGCGGGCGCAAATAGCTTTGGTCACGTGATCATGCCATCATTGTCCGCCTTCTGGACTCGTGATATGAGCGATTGCCAGCGCACTTTTGCAAAGTGCTCTTCAGCCTTTCGCAGTAGCTAACTAGCCGGCGGGAACCACAACTGCGAACACACAGAGGATGCGTTGGGGCTGCGAAAAGTTTCATGTGACCCCCCGATTTACTGGTCTTCTTCTGAGTGCGTGACCTGCCCATATCTGCCGACAAACGAAGTCAGCCAGACGCACATCCTCGTTTTTAAAGCGAAAGCTTTACTACTTGCACTTTCAGCCTTTGCCGTGGCGCGGCGGTGCCACCATAGACCTTTACTTGACCTCTGTGTGACGTCATGTGTGACATCACGCCGAAGAGAAGGGTGACCGACTCGCGCCGTCGAAAGCCGCGGCGGTGCCACCACCGGCGCCTAACTCCTGCGCTCTCCGCTAGGAGCGCGATTGTGGCGTTACGCTGAAGAGATTAGGCTCGACTCACGTCGCTAGAAAGCAGTAGCTGTGCCAACCACCAGCGGCTTAACATTGCTTCGCGATCTCGCGCCGTCCGTGTGCGACGGCGGTGCACATGAACGGCGGCCTGACTGGATTGGATTGTACTGGACTGGATTGGATTGGATTAGAATAGAATAGATTAGATTACATTAGATTACATTGGATTGGATTGCATTGGATTGGATTGCATTGGATTATATAACAGATGCATCGCCACAAGTCTAACCACAAGCACCACCACCAGCTACACTACCGGCTGAACCATGGCGTAGGTACGGATATTGCTTTCGCAATTACCGGACTTAACCAAGCTAAGCCACAGCGAATTTTTTTTCCCTCTCTCTTAATTTAGCGTCCAGCGCTCGTGCTGGACCTCAGTTAAGCTGCGTTAATTATGAAGAACGTATAGTCCGATAATTAGCTTTCCTGCCTTCGCCATTTTGTCTGCAAGAGGGATGACCGCAGTCTCGCTGAGAACGTTCTGCCCAGAAATAGAAAAAAACAGGGTGACGTCATCAAGCGGCCGTAGGAGGCACACAGCAATTCAAACACCGCAATTTCAGTTAATTTGGTGAGGTTTAACTCCTCTAAACCTAGTTATATAGAGCGAGAGCCCTGTTTCTGAGCCTACCCGAGGTCGGTCAAACTCCGGTTAGACTCAGATTCCGGTGCCTCAGTCTCACTAACGGACAAAGCCGTCGTCGAAGACATAGCAGCGGCAGCTTCCGCCCCTAACAGTTTGGCCTTTCTCTGTTGTTGTTGCGACTGAGAGAAGGATGAAAAGGAAATTGCACGGGCCTGCCAACTGGCTCCAGTCGAGCCACCACCGCTGCCACGTGCAGATAGAGGAGAGTTAAAAGATACGAGGGAAAAGCGAAAGAAAAGACGCGCGTCGCAGCAACAACCGCGTCCGCCGAAGCGGACGCTGGCTGAAAAAAAATCAGGGGGGCACTTTGGCTCTCTAAAGTGCTGCAAGGCGAAAGCGTTTCAAGACGCACTGTTTGTTTTTATTTATTTTTATTTTCATATTTTGTTTTATTTTTTATTTTTGCTTTTTTCTTATTTTTATTGTTTTTATTTTTGTTTTTATATCTTATTTTTATTTTGTTTTTATTTTTATTTACTTATTTTTATTTTTTTATTTTTCCTTTCCTTCACTACATTCCTTTTATTTTATTTATGAAACCCATGCATTCACTAGATGCGCCTTTCTTCATGTTCCAACCTTGAGCCTTCGTGGCGGAGTGGTATAGCGTTTCCGCTTCAAATGCCAAAGGCCCTTGTTCGATTCCCACCCTCAGCGCAGTTTCTTTTTAAGCAGAGCCGCCGAAAGGCGGACAAATCTGCCGACGCGTCTGTCGACACGGCTGCCGACAGCGTCTGCTAACGACAGTATGAGGCATTAAAGGCTTTCGCCTTAAAACAGATAAGCGGCCGTAGCCGCGATTCGTCACCACTTGGCCTTTCTCTCCTGGTCCTACTTCCGTTGCTTCGCAAGTCTAGCTTATCGTTGCTTCTCGGTTTCAGCGGCTGGTATAGCTCGGGTCCTCTGCAGTACACCTGCTTGGCGAGCTATTATATCGACTGGATGATCGGACGCGTGTTGACGGCGACGCCGAAGGGTTGACACCACGGTTGACACACACGGTCCGGCGCGCGCCTCATCCATGGCGAAACTGGAGGAGAAGGCGCCGACGTAGCAACTGTTACACCCCCTCTCGAGTCACGTGGTATAAACGGCGAAGCCGGCTAGCAGGCGCAGCTCCACATCTCCCGGCCTGACCCCTCCTAATCACTCGGCATCACAGCGGCAGAACCAGCGAGCGTGCCCAGGTGCGCCTCTGCGTTACGTGGTCTGCCTGCGCTCCGGGGCCTCAAGCATCAAGATTGGCCTTAGGAGACATGTAGTAATAGAGCTCCTACTGTAAAATTAGCCATCACGCGCCCAACCCCAACCCCACCAGAGAGGACTGGAAGGCGGCCCTGCTCGGCTGTCAGGACCTAAAGACCCAAAAGGCCTTGGTTCACCGGACGCGGGCGGCGTTGCTTGCCAATGGGGCCCCGGAATAGGGGCTCCACCTAGTATTGTTAGGGAAAGGGCCAATAGGGCCTACCCCAATCACCTCTCTGTAAAAATTTATTGCAGGATAAATATTTTTCACCACCACCATCACGGAACTGCCGGCTTATTGCGCAGTTATCTGGACTTTTAGATGGTGCTGTGCGGCTGCTGATGAAAGCACTGTTCAGGCGCTCAGCGGCGGTCGAACAGCTAGCCCGGGTTTTGCGAAAACAAGACCCAAATATTTGCACATGGCCTCAGGTGTCCGAGACGTAGCCAGGTGAAGCATACAAAATCATACATACAGTTTCATTCCACGATGCATATGCATCGCTCTGCACGCAGTGGTTGACCCGTTGGATCCACCACCGAATGCGACCCAAAGACATAAGGCAGACCTGCGGTTTTCTTCTGATGGCTTGATTTTGAAATGTACGAATACCGTAACAATGCCGCAACAAAGATATAGGGCGACACGACAAGAAACTTTATGGAACCTTGAAATGTCCGCCCAGTGGGCTCAACAGAAATGCAGTTTATTTTCAAAAACTGATCATCGAGCGTTCCGATAGTTGCTAAAAGCGTTTATATTCGCAATACTTCACACTCTAGGCAAGTAATACGAAGCTGGCACATTTCAAAAAATGCAGTACTCTTCTGCCGGCATATGGCATACAAGATGCGTTAAAACTGAGAATTCCTTTCCACTTTCAGCTACAAGTATCCGTCTATATCGTGTTTCGGTTGTCTAACTGCCCTTTGACGATTTTCGCTTCATCCCTTCCACTTTGTCGGCTGCTCTAGCGGTTAAAGGTCTCTCATGAGGAGCATTGCTTAGAACATCGGTTACGTGCCACTGCAGACCAAGCAGTGACAAGTTATCATCTGCATTTAACGGATCATTAGGAAAGTTTTTGTACAGCAGTTGGTTAGTTCTGAGGCTCATCTTGACGAGGCAAACGCGGTTCATGAAATGGCTCCGCCCTCCTCACATCATGAGCCGGCAACATAGCTCGGGCTCGGTGCCCCATGCTCGACGTGAGGCCCGGGCCATTCCCGCAGCAGATCAAGTGCTTAATTGATCACTCTGTTCATGTGCAGTCCTACCACACAAGTAAGGAAGTGGCCGCTCAAATCGCAACACCACCTAAAAAAAAAGAAATCGGTTTGGTTCACACCAATGAAAAAGATAATAAGGCGGATCCGCCCTTTCGCTTTATTCAACAGTAATCCCATCTTTTGTGAGTATCGCCGAGAGCCAAATGAAAACCGTTGCATATGTGTGTAATAAATGACTTTGCGTTACCTCTATATATCTGTTCCCTCATTTTTACTGCCCACAGTGTCTAATTGTTAAAGCGTTCTCGGAGCCGTAGCAATGACGTTCCCTTTTTTCAGGGCGAAAGGCTCTACTTTCTGAACTCTGTCAGCCGCGTTTAATGGGGGGTGAACGTGTTTATCCCCCCTGTTAAACCCCCCCCCCCCATCTAGGCCCCCACAAGACCAGTTTCAATAACTTGCACGCGCTGTATAATCCTGGAGCATATCTTATCAAAAATCACATTTCACACTTGGAGGATACTGATACTTTCACTCAAAATCAGCACGGCTTCAGAGAAAGCTTGCCAAACGGCAGCACCGCCGAGTGAAACTGTTCATGTTTTGCATACGCTATTCACAATAGAAGCCAGATTGACGCTATATGATTAGTCTTGTCGAAAGTGTTTGACCAGGTTGCGCATCCTGACCTGCTCACAAAACTGGCTTAACTTGGTGTTAAAGGGTTAGAGACATCAAATTCCAAGGTTGTACAAAAGACTGCCACACGTTTCCTTTGTATGTGAGGACCATAAGAGCGAAATATTAAATTTAAGGGAGGTCTAGAACATATTTTAATTTAATTTTAAAGTTTGTGAAAATGCTCACTCTTGTAGTCTGAGCCATCGCTAGTGCATCAATGTGACGTAGGAACAGAGCAGCAAACACAAGCAAGTATTTCCTACGTCATTGCACAGTTTTCTGACGTACGGGACCAAGTTTTGCGGTTTCGCGGCCTAGCAACCTTGGTTACGAGTGCTCACGAGTATTTTTTTTTTCTGCACGCTCGCGAGTGCGACGGTGCTTTACGTCCGGCGTTGCCGCAGGCGATGTCGTTGCCGAAAGATCCACTTTTGCACAGGCATATTGCCGGTGCCCTAATCTAGGAAGCATTCTCTGGTATCATGGATGTTATGTATTTTCTTGTGCGAACGTGAAGTACGCCGATCATGCCGGCCGGCCAGCCTGGATCCCGTCTGCCGGCGTCATAAAAACGAGCCAAAGTGTGTTATTGACGTATATAATAAACCCTGGGATAAGAAATGTGAAAAATGTGTCATTTTTGAGGATCGCTGACCAATACTGAGCTGCTGGCAAAGGTAACGACTGTGATACGAGCAAACTTCTTGCCACAACCGCCTCGCAGTTGCTGCTGGCCCGACGGGGTCCGGCTCGCCTGGCGCCCGCTCGCTTCGCTGCTGAAGGCGTCGCGGAGATTTACCATACTATTATTTTATTGTGAGATGATGCTGTTGACAGTAAAGCGATGTGTAGAGTAGGCCGTTTATTATAGCGCAGGCGACTTCCGAAGCGCCGGCCGCTGCGGCTTCGATGCGGAAGAGGCTATAGGCCTAGCGACGACCACGGCAACCAGGCAGCAGCAGAGCTCGTCGCCCGGAGCGCCCGCGAGCGATGCCGTTGCCGAAAGCTCGAAACATAAGCATGCATGCTTTGTCGCTGCTCGAGCAGTCGACTGCTGTACGGCGGCGAAGTGCGACACCGGTTGCGGGCGGAGCTTGGGTAGAGCGGCGCAGCGATGCTCACCGCTCCGTGTCCCTGCTTGCAGTGGGGCGGCAGTTCGCAAGCGACGATCAGTGCGGCGCGTCGGCCAAGTGGCCATACGGCTTGATGAATGTTGCTGCGCGTGGATTATTTGTCTAAATAATGATTGCACTTCGCGCTCTGAGCTCGCTACTTGTTTTTGGTCGGCGAATGTTTTCGCTCGGCCACCGATATGCCCAAGGCACGTCGGCCAACGGGTCTCGTTTTGGTCGGCGGCGTTGTCACACTAGGACGACGCTTGGTCGTTGGGGCGTCGTCGTCGCCGTCGGTGCAGTGTGACTGGTTAGTCGGGGAACGACCAGGTTGGCCGACGCGACCGTCGGCGTCGCTGTCGCGTCGACCTCATGGTCCCGTCGGCCTAGTGTGAACGCGCCTGAACTGCGCGCTGGTCCCAGGCTGCCCTAGTCGTCGCTAGGCCTACGTGGTCTCGCTTCCGCAGTTGACGGCGCTTTGGAAGTCGACTGTGCTATAATAAAAGGCCTACTCTTCACATCGCTTTAGTGCGAACTCGTCCCATAATAGAAGATAAGTTCGATTTCCACGACGCCTTCATCAACGGAGCTAGCAGACGAGCAGCGCGCACGAAGAAGCAGCGTCGAGCCGTCGGGATGGGACAACGTCGGCGTGAGGTCGGCGCTGTTGTCGGCAGAGTGTGACACACGGGTCGGCCGACGGCTGCTATCTCGGCGACGCGACGGCGATGCGCTCGTCAGGCGACGATCGGCGCTCGGTCGGCGTCTGCGCAGTGTGACAGACGCGCCGACGGCACGAAAATCGCTGCCGCCGACCATCACCAGACTGAAATCGGCCGATCGCCGGCGTAGTGTGAACGCGCCTTTACCATTTGAAGTTGCCTACACGCTCGGCGTTCGCTGGCACAATCTGAGCTGCGTCGGGCCTGACGCCTGCCTCCTCTTCGGAATCGCTGGCCAGCGGATCAAAAATGAAGTGGTTGTCGGGGTTCGAACCGCGGCGTCTTCTTCCTCGTCTGCGTCATCCCGCGATTCCTCATAATCGGTGTCTTCGCCGAAATAAAACTCTTCTTTCCGACTCGGAGCTGTTCGACTTGCCCTCCGCCCGGCTCTCCGTGTTTACGCGCACCACGTGCGTTTCAAGCAGACGACATGCCTACACGACGTCACGGCTTTCCGGGCCCACGTGACAACGCATTGTCTGGTTTTTGACGTCATGAAAGAGCCTGGCAAAACCTGGCAACTACGAACCGAAACCGAAACTGCTGGGTACAAATAATACGATTATTAATTATATAATGCGAGTTCATGCTTCTAAGATGGTGGTCCATGCTCACTGAATCGTTACGCATTATTTACAACCCAGAGATACAACACAAGAATTTGGTGTCTCTACCCCTTTAAGAAGAAAATTGTTATATGCATCCAGTCTTAACGGCAGAATGAATGCAGTTTGTTGAAACGTAACTTCAGGGGTTCCTCAGGAATCCGTATTGGGTCCAGTCCAATTTGTAAGTTATATTAATGACACTGCTGAAAGTCTAAGCACCAAAATTACGGTTCGTCTATTTGCGGATGATTTCCTCATTTATTCAATAGTTTCAAGCCATGAAGATCAGGCCGTGTTCAACGGGGGTTTGAACACTATCCACGAATGGTGTTCCAGATAAAAAATAAAAATAAATCATGCTAAAACAGTTTTTGCAAAGATTACTAGGAACCCTCGAAATATTTTAATTTTTGATTACGAGTTAGACGGCAAGCCTACAGCGCGCGTCAGGCATTTTAAGTATTTAGGCGCAACCATATGTGAGAATTTGAATTGTAAATTGCATCTAAATAACATCTGTGGATCAGCTAAGCGAAAACATTGGTACTTGAAACAGAAACTTCGACTTGCACCGGCAAAAGTCGGACTTACTGCCTATATGACTTTAGTGCGCCCCAAGCTTAAAATGAAAGTGTTGTATGGGTTCCTTTAAGAAAAAAACCAAATAGATAAAACTGAGAAGGTTCAGAGAGGTGCGGCAGAGGTTTATATAATCAAAATACATATCAACAGGCTCAGTCGAAGAAATTCTTGCTAAATTAAACTTGCCCCAACGTTCACAGCGACGACAAATATCCAAGTTAAAATTTATTTATTTGTTTAATGAACAAGGGCCAATCCAATTTCGACACGGATCGGTATCTTCGAAAACGATCATCGTGTCCTGTACGCGGTTGACACCCTGGACAATTCCTTCCTCTACGGGCCAGAAAGGATACCTTCAAGTTTTCCTTTTTTCCAAGAACCATTGAACACTTGAACTCCTTACCGCGCGGCATCACTGGGCCAATTCGAACAGTCCATTCTCCAGCACAGCGCCATTACATACACTGGATAAATATATCAATCCGAGAGCAGGCAGACCTCTCTTTTATTCATTATGTCTCTATTTCTCTCAATCTGCGAGGCATATGCTTCTCCTTTAGTTTATTTTCTCTGTGAAGTGCGTGATAATTTGACGTGCGGTATCTTTTGTAGCACTGTGACTCCTTTTTAATGTTGTTGTTGTTGTTGTTGTTGTTATTTTTCGTTCAATCGAGTTCTTGTGCAGGCTGCAAATAACTGAAGGAAATTGTGTTTATAGAATTCCTGGAGTCTGCCTGTATTGCGCACTTATGTCGTTTTTGTTGCATTCTGTTCGTGCTGCTACCAAAATGTTACATAACTCCTACCTTGTATCGGCCCAAAATGGGCAAACAGTACTAATAAACAAAAGCACAGGTCAGTTCCTTCCATAGCATACTGGAAAAATGTTGGTCCAAACTGAGCCGCAGGATTCGAAACAGGTAAAATCTGCTGGGATATAATTTCGGTGGTGACGTCCCATTTGTGCTTGTCTCACTCAAGCAAGTATACGAGACATCAAAGACATAGTGACCGATTATTTTCCTTCACCCGTCTCCCCATCCCGTTTCTCGCGTTCACTTGTGTAGCTCCAAGAAAATACCCCAGGTGGCCGTGTGTTAGCAGCTATTTTAGAGACGGGCGTTTGGCAGTGCTTCTATAATGCCGCCGCCACTGCGGTCAAGGTCAACGCGGCAAGGTCTCCCGCCGCCGCTGCTATTCCCGGCCGCCGCAGCGAATTCCAGCGGCCTGCGATTCTCCCCTATAGGCACACAGTGCTGTGAACCGCACCGATCCCACTTGACATCAGAGTTGCAGTTCCGAGCGCAGCGCTGGCGGCTTTTACAAACAACGTACGCGCGAGTCCGCAACATCAAGCTACCATCTACTCCACTGAGACCATCGCTCTTACTCAAATGCAATATTCACTGCGTATTCAGTTACTGCATAGTCTATAAAAAGTCAGTGAAAGCTCGTATCACGACTAGTTAGTCGTTAAAATATAAGTGCATTCTTTATTGACATGGTCAAATAGAAAATCAGCTTACTGCTTATGAATAAAATCTCAGTTTAAAAACCGCTCAATTTATTCTCACGGCTCTTTCTATTATGCAAAAGGAAAGGCCACGGTGTCAAACAGAAGTGCTCTCGTCACAGCACCGCTTCCCTCGGAACAAAAGGCCCGCCCTCTGACTGCAGACAACTGCGACTAAGTGCGCATTTTCTTCACTGACAGGACGCTCACATTCTCCGCGGAACACGAGACGATCTTTATAATCCATGCGCCTCAAGCGATGGCCAGCATTCGCCCCTTCTCGGTAATACGCTCGTCGATTTGAAGCTCAGGCATGCGTTGGCCACAGCCGATCGCCATAACCACTGAGCCACCACGGCGGTGAAGGTGCATATGTCGTCGGTTGGAGACCATGCCGCAAGCTATCCTCCAACTTGATTAGCACATGTAAGTTATATTCAACGAGAAATCGTATTGCACCACTCGGAACGCTGTACGACAAACCGTTGATCACAATTCTGGTACGAATGTAGCCAAACTAACACCTATCGAAATCCCCAATTGTGCAGCTTCTATTCGGAAGGACTCAGACAAATGCGAAAATTCTGATAGCAAAACCCGATCTAAATCATATGATCTGGAACTTCCCGCAGTCCCTCGAGTCACTTCATTACCGACTCTGATCATTGGAAGGCTCTATTGCTCAGCCCCGACCCGAGGACACAGATCAAGCTCCTCCAGCTGGCTGAAGAAGCCGCCACTGCCCAAGGGATAGCGGCCGTCGCCTAAGCGGGGTCCGGCGTCGGGTCGCTCTTCTGTATCCGCTGGTAGTAAAGTTTCATCACCACCACGAATGCAGTCGGGAAAATTGGCGCTACATTGCGGCCAGGCAGTGGGAGGTAAATGCAGAGAAACGCTGCCAGAAATGGCTGTGCTCGGCTTGCTGTGCGCGGCCGCTTCATGATGTCGCCCTAGATTTCCTGCCATCGCTAGGATCTTCTGTACCATGTGCGAGTACGCCCACTAACACGCACACCGCAAGCTTTCCTAGTAAAGGGACTAGTAATGCTTTCGCATTTAAATGCACTGATGTTTGATGCGCCTCACGGGCCGTGAGAAGCTAGATGGCGTGTCTCTTATCCGAGCGGTCCACATCTTATGAACCGCTAGAATTGATCAGCATTCAGATGGCGCACAGGCGCCAGACGCGGTTGTCAAATGAGGAGAAGCTGCAGAGAGCCACTTCTTCATAGGGATTCATACGTTACGACAAAGGAGAAGTAAGTGTGTATGGTAACGGCATGGAACCACGAAACAAAGAAGCTCCATGACAGCTGTTCGAGCTTTCATACCGCCTTCCGGCGGTGTCCTGAATATAGGGGAGAAGAGGGTCTCTCCACTCCGCGCAGAAACAAACGTGCGCTAGAGATGCGCTGGCCATTTTCCAAACATGAGTTTACAGACTAATGAGGCGGAAATGCACCGAAAAAGCTCGGCCCCCAGAAAGAATATGGTCACTACTGGGGCATGCAGTCGCAGGCATGCGTGCGCTGCTGTCCAGAGCACCCCTCTCCTCTCCGAACTTCCTTCACGGCGCGCCCGGCAAAGAAGAGGGCGGGCATGGTGGTGCACAGGAGTCCTTTCTCGCCTGCCTTCGAGCTGTCGTTGTGACGGAGGAGGGCGCTGTAGCCATGGAGGAAAAAAAAACTGAGGAGGGAGCGTCCGGCGATGGCCTTGAATGCTAGTCTTAGCAAGTAAAGATATAGTAAAACAAAATAGAGTTGTCCCCCCCCCCCCCCCCCCCGTGATCAGGCCACGTGATAGCGTGCGGTAAAATCTAACCCCGCTGCGCGCGCGCATGCGCAAATAAGCGTGACAAACTGGCTGTAGATCAACTTCCTTGCTGTACCTTTCTCGGGATGGCGTTGCGTACACGAACAAACATACACAGGAAAGAGCACAAGACAGAAAGAGCGCAATTGTGCTATTTCTGTCTTCTGCTCTTTCCTGTGTATGTTTGTTCGTGTGCGCAACGCCATCCCAAGAAAGCTATGCACCAACTCGCCCAGCAAGATGTTCTTCTACATTCCTTGTTGTACATGCCCCGCGCCACAAGCCGCGCATACGCGCACACTAAAACATACCAGAACCAAAACATAAAGGACTGACCGGGAGAGCGAAAAACTGAGGGAAAAAACGGCTTCATAAACACTCGGCTTGCGAACGCTGGCCGCGTGACGTCACGCTCCTTCCTCAGTTTTTTTTTTTTCCTCCATGGCTGTAGCACACGAAAACCTAATGGTGTTTGTTCAGTCAAACTTCATAGGGCTGCGCAGGCGAACCTCGTCTATTCTGAAAGACGCAACGAGTGTAAGCTATTTTAGCCGGCTGTCGCTTGTTCTTGTACTATATATGCGCGTTCTGGCTGCTTTGAATAAAGTTGAGTTTCCCCGACCAAGTGTCGCCGCTCCTCCCGGGCCGAAAAGAAGCCGTCAGCTACGGTCTGCCGCCAAGTGAGGAAGAGCAGAGGAAGCTGCTGCATCGTCGTCCTTGCTCCTTGCGGAACCCGTTTCCTACACTGCACAGCAGTAATCGCCTTCAGTGGTGGAGCCAGTGAATTCGAGGCTACAAATAGAAGCTCAGGGGGCAGGACATCCGACAAAAGAAGCCCCGCTGAAGGTCTAGAGGCTTTGGGCGGTGCGGAGTTGGTGCAAGCAGTCTGGGAGGGGAGGAGTAAAAAAGTGCAAAGCGCGGCAGGATGCAAAAGAGTCGGAGAAGGAGGCCACGAATGCAGAGCTCTGTTTCCCCACGCAATCAACTGTGCGCCGCCGTTACCCATGCTATCGAGGGTTGTTCAAAAGCCGGAATTCTTCTTAAGTGACGTGGCCGCACTGTTCGGCTGTTAATCGCGAGCCGTGTTAGTCCGCAATTAGTAGTCAATTTTTTTCTGCTTTCTAATAAGTTATTTTAAAATAATTATCGCTGTAATCTCCAACTAATGAACACACATCCCCGATGCTCGTTGGTTTCGTTGGCTTTTGGTTTGGTCTCTCGCAAGTTACGCTTGTCTTGTACCTGGACCATGGTTTCGAGTGGCTGCCTCCTTTCCATATCCTGCCCGCCGCGGTGGCTCAGTGGTTATGGCGCTGGTCTGGCCCGAAAGACCTGGGTTCGATCCCGGCCGCGGCGGCTGAATTTCGATTAAGGCGAAATTCTAGAGGCCTGTGTGCTGTGCGATGTCAGTGCACGTTAATGAACCCCAGGTGGTCGAAATTTCCGGAGCCCTTCACTACGGCGTCCTTTGTAGCCTGAGTTGTCTTGGGACGTTTAATCCCAATAAACCAAACCAAACCTTTCCGTATCCTACGCACCAATGGACTGCACCTGAGTTTCGAGGGTGTGGCGATTCTGGCCAGCTACTTTCGACAGATATCCATCCAACCGGAATGTTCCTCCGCGACCTCGTCCTGGTGCGACTGTGTCTACAGCCAGTCGGAACAACGAGACCTTCAAAAGTGGCCAATGCTTCCAACCCTTGTCACACTCCCCGTTGTAATCCTGGATCCTCAACAACGACAATTACCCAGCCTGCGGCCACCAGCATAACATCGCGCACCATTCCTCGGAAAAGCCCCAGGCCACCTATGGGGCACCGCAAGACTAGGCACGCGACCTTCTACCCAAGAGTTTTCGGTCAATGAGACATCCTCAACGACGCAACGACGGTATCCTCAACGTAACAAGCACCAAGGACTCCCTAGAGCCACTGAAGACAACTGCTGATTTCTCGGTGGTGTAGGGCTGACGTTATCTCGAAACTTCCCCTGCAACTCTGGAATAAGATTAGAAGGTTCTCAAGAGGGCGCCACTGGATCGTACCAGTATTGTCACCGACCATTGCGACTCAACAGCAAAATCCTTTACAAACAAAGAAAGGCAGCTAATTGCCCCTTGCAGGCTGAAAGAAAAGGAATAAGCCCTGTTGGACGACTATGAAAAAAAAAAATATAGTAGAGATCTTACACTTAAAACTTTAAAATTTTCAGGGGAGAACGTTGCTCCCCTCTACCAGTGCTGCAAAAAGCAAACGGCTGTGGCGTCGCTTCGGCGGGTGATGCTGTTAAGAACCTGTCCACATTCTACCCACCAGTGCTGTTAATTTATTAAGTGTTACTCTTTCTAGTGCCAAAATGAGTTTGCTTTCGCGCGGGCTAAACCTTTGTCCTGCATGAGGTGGATATAAAGAATTTCCCTTGTAAACGCATCGATAATTTTGCACGCAACGTTAGACTTCGGGAATGTTTCCATGAGCGTCTCGGCGCCGATAGCGAAAATCCGTTGCCCCCATTCGAACAATGGGCCCCTCCTGTGAAATGCGATAAATATCTGAAGATGTATATGAAATCGGTGCAGCACGACATCCTAGAAACAAAAGAATTGGTTTAGAGGAAACGAACCTACGCAGTAACTGTCTCACATATGTCTCACATATCTCGGCGGACAATCGCACTGCACCGTAAGTAAGGGATACAGGAGGGAGTGAAAGAAGGAAAGGAAGAGGTGCCGTAGTGGAGGGCTCCGGAATAATTTCGACCCCCTGGGGATCTTTAATGTTCACTGACATCTCGCAACACACGGCCGCCTCTTGCGTTTCGCCTCCATCGAAACGCAGCCGCCGCGGTCGGATTTTAACCTGGTACTCCGGCTCAGTAGACGTGCGCCTTAACCACTGAGCCAACGCGGCAGGTGTCGTATAAATATGTAAACTTCCTTTCAGGCACAATTTATGCAGTGATGAATTTCAAGCAGTAGAGATTGGCGACTTCCTCCAAAATTATTATAAAGCCGGCAGACAAAGGTAACGTTACGGTGATCGTGAATACGTCTGATTACATTCGCAAGGGCCGGAGACAACTGGACAACGACTCTTTAAATATGAGCCTTGATTATGATCCGACATCGCAATATCAATGAGAAGTCACTGACATCCTAGAATGCCGCTCGACAGCTGGAAAAATGAGATGAAATGCACCAGTCGCTATTTCCACTTAATCAAGTTCTAGGTAGATTTTTCTTATTAACGAAAATACATAAGACGAATAACCCAGGGAAACTCACTGTTACGAGTGTGGGAACGGTCACCAAAAAATGTTTATGCTATGTGGATTCCCTTTAACAATATTAATCCCAAGTTCTTTTCTTTCATTAAGGATGCCACTCATTTCGTTTCAGATGTCAAGGGCCTTAGTATGCCACCTGATGCGCTGCTTGCCATCCTATATATGTGGGTAAAATGTTTACAAATATAGCTCATACAAATATATATCATACAGACAGTGTTCAGTCGTAATGACCGCCTATGATGAGCACTGCCGTCAAATATCCGTGGACAGCTCCACTTTAGGCACTCTTTTTAAAATTATACTTGAGCTTAGCAATTTTCGATCTAGTAGAGCTGAATATGTTCAGGTTAGCGGAACTTAAACTGGCACAAAAATAGGTTCAGTTTAGCTATTCTTTCCATGGGCTGCCTAGGAAGCACATTTCTTGAGAGTCGCCCTTTAAAACAGATCTTTTACAGACGCTTTATTGATGATATTTTTTTGTAACCTGGCACCAAGGTGAAAAATAACTCCTTACGTTTATTGCAGAATTTAAGAGTCTTCATCCTTCAATATCGTTCCCGCACGCGTATTCTTCTTCAACTATTAATTTTCTTGAAGTCACAACGTCTCTTGACAATAACAAACTAAAAACCTGCCTATATAGGAGACCTACGGACTGCCAGCAGCACCTTCAATTTAAAAGCAGCCATGTGCAACACTGTAAAATTAGCATTCTCTACAGCCAGTTCTCGTCGTGTGTCCTTTTTCTTTTTCTCTTTGTGTTCTTGCGGTCTTTGTTGCAATGGATCGCCACCAACTTGCGCAACTCACTCTGCTCCTCAGCCGTCCGCTTTAAAAGAATGCGCTGAGAGCCATGTGCGCTTTGCAAGAATTGCGAAGAACTCTTCATTGTTCTTACGAAACAGAAGCATCTGGCAAAGATAGCTTACGATGACGCGAAGCGCTCAGATGCACACGACCGCGGGTCATTACTGTGCGAGGCAAAAGAACCTATCTTGAAAAACCAAACTAACTCCTCCTTAGCCTACACGCCAAAGTAACAGCAATTCTTAGAAGACAGCATAATATCATGATGCAAAGTGACATTTAAAGGACATCTTTTAAGAACCGCCGTGGGTTGTACTCCAACGTGTTAAAAACTTGCGAGATCTTTGAACTTCTTCCAAAGCCAACCGTTCAGTGTACTTCGGCTGTTCACAATGCAATAAATCTCGCTGTATAATCTGTCTACAAATGACATCACAGATAACTGTTAGCACTCCATCGACAGCGTAAGAACTAGACGTAACTTCACCTGCGGCAGTGAAACTGTAATTTATCTACTAGAACGTTCGGTCTGCCAGGTATAATATATAGTTCAAAATGTGACGTCTTTCAGACTGCGCAATACAATTATAAGGCTTACAGTGCTAGTCTACCCGACCTACCCTCATCTAAGCATGTATGTGAATGCTTCAGGTCACTTATTTGATAAATTAAAGTCACCATCTTAAAATCTGGGTTTCGATTAAGCTATGACTTAAAGGTCCGACAATCACTTCAAATTCAGAATCTGAAGCCATCTCGTCAGGTACAAACCAAAGCGTTAGGTAAGCTAACTTGCCTATCTCAATCGCCGCATTTTTTATCATCAACTTGTTGAGAAAAGCATGGACGCGACTGGTATATTTTATTCCGTTTATGACCTGCGTTATACTTGACCAGACAAGACGTCTGTAGTGTGATTGCTTAGCCGCATTCTTTACGCCACTCCTTACCTAAACCTCTCCTGTTCGGATAAAGACAAGATCAATGCTCTTATCCGCATGGCTACCAAAGCAGCGCTAAACCTACCAAAGAGCACTAGCACGGACAGACTCTTAAAATTAGGAATGCACAACACTATACAAGAACTTATAGATGCACATCGCTACACACAGTACCTTCGTCTGGCTGGCACGGAAACTGGACGATATATACTGGATTCTTTGGGAATTCGCATACCGGCACACACGACAGACTTCATCTCTCTCCTTCGCGCCATACACTCCGCGCTTATCCTGAAACCCCTTCCTAAGAATGTCCACACTGAATACCATCAATCCCGCCGAGTCGCGCGAGCAAAAGCTCTCCATAAATAATATGGCACTTTAGAGGATGTGCGCTGGGTGGACGCCGCGTGTGGTACAGACTATTCAGTAGCTGTGGCTTATCATCCAGCAGCCCCCCCATTTACCCGTTCCATAGACCCACCTTGTACCCCGGAAGAAGCAGAGGAAGCAGCTATAGCAATAGCCATTGCCCAAACCAATGCGGCTTATATACTAAGCGATTCCAAAACAGCCATTCTTAACTTCGCCCGCGGACGCGTCCATCCCCCCGCGTGGCAGATATTGAGAATGTGCACCCTAAATCCCGATAGGCGTATTGAGCTCGTGTGGGTGCCGGCTCACTCTGGCAATCCCGGAAATGAGGCCGCCGATAACATAGCCCGAGGACTTATTTGCCGGGCAAATGGCGACCCCAGCCGGGATTTCTCGAGGGAGCGGGCACACACGTTCTCAGAACTAACTCAACAAGCACGCCTTGCCCGTCGACTCTATCTCCCTCCCCACCCCCGCCTATCCCACTCCCAACAAATCCTCTGGAGGCGACTCCAGACCCGAACTCTTCCTACCCCTCAGCTTCTATCCCACTTCCGCCATGTTTCCCCAGAGTGCACTCTCTGCGGAGAACCGCACGCCACCCTAGACCACATCCTCTTCGGCTGCCCTGCCGATCCTCCCCCGCAGGGACAGCCCGCCATCGGTACATGGGAGGAATGGGAGGCCCTCCTTGCGTCGCAGGACCCGGACGCGCAACTTCGCTGTGTGAACCGGGGTGCCAGTGCCATGGCCCTACGTGGCCTGGACACATGCGCGTAATGTGAGGGCTGTGCGGTGGCCCTGAGACCTTGTACGGTCCAAACTCACTTGCTTAATAAAGTTTTCCATCCATCCACCAATGCATGGTACAGTGAGTCATTGCCCTTTCGCGTGGTTTTAATCCTTTTACTGAATGTGTACAGGTGCCGTCAGGGAACCAACGTCAGACCATCCGACGGGTCCAGACTTGAGCGCGAGTCACCGGAGTCCTGAATTAAGCAGTCCGTCCAGCTGACCCGTCCAACACTAAAAGATCCTCTAAAGTTTTACCTCGCCCTCATCAAAGTCAGTTCCGTGGAGTGCTGAACGCGTTTCGTTCCGCGCTCCACTTTAGCCCACGAGAAGGGAGCAGATCTGAATCAAATTAGGCGAGTATACCAGGCGAGAGAAAATTCGTGCGCCTAACGGAATCAGGAAATATGAGCAATCAGGAAATATATATAAACAACGAACTGCTCTGCGAAGCGGCCCTGCTTATTGTTTCACTCATTCAGAAAAGGTACGTGGGGAGAGCGGCACAAGACGGCACGCTGCACAGCCCAGCATCCTCGCACTGTGTGTATTCTCAGCGTCATTGCTGTTAGTTTCCACGGAAGAGGCGCAGCGCCGAGTTGCACACTGCGGTGGCTTTGACGAAAGCCAGGAGCCCCCGGCTTGCTTTTTCGTTTTTATTCCAACTAACGCCTTCACGACTACCCTGCGTCCTCTGAAATGTTCGATTTACGTTTCGATAAGAAGAAAAAATAACACGTGACGTTGAGAAACCGTAAGCTTCAAGGCGCTGGCTCGAATTTGTGGTATAACAGGAAGCCCGCAGAACCGAAATAAACTTTAACGTTTTCTTCCACCCTTCTTGCAGCAAAGGTTATTTTGAATGCTTTTCCATGTGTGCGCAATGCCCGAGCGCGTGTGTGTGCGGATGTTATTCGGGAATCGCTTGGTGCAGAGTGGCACACAGTCGCAAAGTTCTGAGACAGGGCCCAAAGGCAGCAAAAGTATTCAGTGTCCCTAAGGTTGGAAAATTTTCCGCTCAGCGCAGTCCTATAAGAAGCTTAGGCAGATTAATTTATTGCCAGCTGTCTTGTTGAATGCCAGCTGCCTTTCCATTTTTGCGAGGTTCCCTGGAAAGGCACGCGAAATACTTTCTTCGGCCTCGGACAGACCATCGAGACAGATTGGAAACGGTGAATTTGATCTTTCACTACAAAAATAACAGCCGGGATTGCCTTGTGAGCTTGGGCGGACGAAACGCTGATGCCACTCGATGCATCCAATTGGCTTCCGACGAGACTTTTTCCCCTCTACGCCTGTTCAGGCACCGTTCATTCACTGTGTGTACGTCAAGAGTGAGATAGTTACCGCTGATGCTGTTGTATCCTCAGTTGCGTACTAAAAAAAACTGGCAAGCATACCCAAGGCGGGGTATCGACTAGGCTTCGATGAATACCTGTGGTCGGATAGTTCAAATGATACGTAACAGATGAACGAAGAAGCCGGAGAGGCTTCCCGTGTCATTGCTGAGAGATTGTGATGAGTTAGAAATGAGGACTTAAGAAAAAATCCAATTTGGAGATAGGAAAAAAAAGTTTTTCCCCATCAATAAAGGAAAATTGTTATGATAAGGCTGCGGAGAAACCCGCACACAGGCTTCAAGGCATTTGCACCTAAGAGGAGAAGCGCAATCGTGCGAGAAGGAACCGCCGGCCGATAAGAACGCATTTGTCTTCAAGCTCACCGCGTGACTCGCATAGGTTAGATGGTGAACCGCTCTCACAGTTTGAGGCTCCACTCCGAATGTCTACCTTCAGACACCCGAAACGATTGGCATAGGTGCGGCTGTTGGGTAGGACATTACTGCGCAGCACCCAAGGGTGTAAGAAGGAAATAAATAAAGAACAAGCATGCTGCCAGCGGCGCTTGTAGGAGACCGCTCTCGACTTTGAGTGACGTTTTGCTGTCTTGAAGCGCGGGTTCCTCTCCTTCGTCACAAGCCTGTTGAATGATTCCAAGTGGAGACTGCCCGACCTTGACGCAGGAAAAGAGAGGTTAACAGGGATATTAAGCGCTCCGGCCTGTGCACACGGAAGGGCAAGGCAGCAATGATAGAGAGAGCATGCAGAGAAAGGGTGTGGTGCACACCCTCTGGACGCAGCCCGAGGCTTGCAGACCTCGGCAACCGCCACAGCAGTCGGGTGGCTTTTTGAGCGGTTGATCGATGGGACAACGCTCCCAAGTTCTCCGTTGCGGGAAGCGGCCGAGTATCCAGCAAAACTGGAGCAGTGCGGGCCACTGAAAGTCGATGAGACATCTTCTGCAAAAACCGCAAGACTTACCGTGCGGGTGTGTGCAAAAAGCTTCGCGCCCCGCAGGGTTCACAAAAGATGACGACGCGTCTTTTACGTTATAAGCTCGCGAGGAGCAAATCTTCATCTGTTTCCCCGGCTTCTTAACGGGACAGGTGTCAAACAGGTGTCATGCAAATCCAAAATTACGTGCTAATATATGCGCTCTAACCAGGGCAGGTAAAAAGATAGTTCGTGAGGCTAAAAAAGTACTTCCTACACTACGTTCAGTAACTTTATTAAAGAATCGCTTGATAAACTTTAGAGCTATATTAGTAAAAAAAAATCGGGCACTTCTATAGACTCGGACGTAGTTTACTGCCACACGGGTGGTGCAGCTGGAGATGCGGAACACGGTGCCCAACTTTCTGACCATCTAAGGCCCCAAGGTGATGATGGAGCACCGGGGTATGCAGCGGGTCTGCGCCCGGTGCGGCCAGGCGGGCCACATGGCAGCGGGGTGCAAGACTCCGAGGTGCGAGCGGTTCGCGGTCTTCGGGCATGCGACCGAGGGCTTCACAGTGGCCTGTCAAAGGTGTGGCGGTAAACACGCCTCCACGGGCTGCTCCCAGCGGCGGTCCTACGCGGCTGCAGCTCAAGTCAAGCACGTGGTCCACGGCGAGCCGGCGGGTAACGCGAGCGCCATTGACGGCACACAGGAGACCGGGCCTTCAACGCCTGCGGTCAGCGGTCTTGGCACGACTACCCTCCTCGTCACCGAGTCCCCTGAGGGCCCCAAGGCCCAGAGTGCCAACGTTACTAGATTACCGCTTTCAGCTTGCAAACTCCGACGCCGCGGATGTCACCCTTCGCTGTTCCGCCGAGCGGGGCGCGCTCGTCGCCATTTGACCGGTCTGACGGCGCGACGGCGGTGCCAATCAGTGTTTACGGTGCCCACGGCTTCTCGGCACCAACGCTGTCGAAGTCAACGCAGGCTGCTAGGTGTTTCTTTGTTGCCTTCAACTGTGTTGCGTAGTGATCGCTTTCCCTGTGAGTCGCAGCGAGATCTGTCGACGCAGCCCCGATGTGTGCTTCCGCTGCAACTTATCACAGTAGCGTCCAACGTGTAGCGTCCATGCGCTCGACCTGCGTGCTTTGCGGATCGTGCGACGCAGCTTGACTTGTTTGCTCCAAATTAAAGGCAGGAACAGGTTTTCCAAATATTGTCCGACTGCATTCCATCATCGTTGATCATCGCGTGTGTGTGTATATCGTGTCAGCCTGTGACGGTTTCTAAATGTGAGAAAACATGCCTCGTTGCTTTGTGACTGGTTGCCGAAGTGGCTATGATTCTACGAAATCCTCGGCCGAAAAAAAAAACATTTCTTTAAGCCGCCCGCTGACGATGTGCGGCTTCAACGGTGGCGACGGGCTATACCCAGGTTGGATAAGGAGCTGACCAGCTCTTGCGCAGTTTGCGACCTGCACTTTCACGGGGAAGATATCGTGAAAGACTTCGTGCATAAAGTTCACGGGGATGCAGTTTTCATACCGCATGACAAGTGGGCTCTTAAGGAAGATGCTGTGCCGCAAATTTTTCCTAATTGCCCCAAGTACTTGTCAAAGCCAGCGCGAAAACGCAAAGCCCCTACCATGCGTGCACCGCCTCGGCCTAAGCGTCAGAAAGAGCAAAAAGAAAACGATCAAGAAGCTGCGACATCGAACTTCTGCGTCTCTAGTGAAACAAAATGGTGAAACATGGCATCGCAAATCATGCACAGTTCTGTGTCTGACAGCAACGTGCCAGGAATGCAGGAGTCTCCATAAGCTCTTTTCACGGCGCCGCAAGACAAGCAACAGGTTGACATATAGAAACACCAAAGTGAAGTCTCTGCGTAGAAAGGCAATACGAGCAACTATGCAGAGAGAGAAAAAGAGAGAGAGAAGACAGAGTTCATGTTTGGTGCATTGATTCAATAAATTGTTTTCAGTTTGACTTTTGTCATCGTCGTTTTTCTCGTTTTATAGCCTTAAAAACGGCGAGCTTTCACTGAAGTAGTTCGGTACCTTGCTTTTAAATAACGCGCATCATAGCCTTGAGTGCTCTGGAACAAATGAGACCGCAAACACGTAATTTCATACAGAACTGAATTCAAAAGAACAGCAACGCGATTAATCTTCACAGGTGAATGTTTAGTTGTCCCGCATAGCACTAACAAGGTGTGGGCATCTCAGCGAAATCTCGTCCATGTGGCATTGCTCTAGTGGCTCAAACGATATTCTAGTTGCACAATCGAAATATTGTTTGCTCGCTATCTCGAAAATAGCTCCCCTTAAACGGAACTGATTGCTGTTAACACCGTTGGTTAACGCTGCGCGCTGGCTCCGTGACGATGCGACCGGGCCAATGGCGTCGGAAGCGCCACCTCGCTAGTGGGAGCCGAAGGGGGCCACAGCCTTGCACCTGTGCAAGGCTGTGAAGCCTTGCACAACCTAGCCCACTCGCCAAACAAGTTACAAAAACTGTGTAAGCGATGAACATATAGCCTGGCGCACTGAATAATCTGCAAAACATAATAAACTTTCGTTGCTAGCAAGTTATAGGCAGTAAGTAGCCTTGCTGAATATTGACAGACCATATGGGACAAATGTCTAAGCATAGCGCTGCACAGCCGATATGCGATCTTGCCAACTCTTTTCACTGTGCCTAGACGCGCTTATGCCAAGGTACTTGGGCGCTACATACGCCCATGTCATGCGAGCATATATATTAAGGCGGTGTAGATCCCCGCAATCCAAACCACAGACCGCAACTCTTGGAACGGTTCATCTGACCACCCGAAACTGTGTCAAAGTGCTCATTTAAGAGGGCAACTTCATCCACGCTAGGCCTCTATGCGCACAAAAAAGCCATATCATCTACGTAGCTAATGCTATGAGGTCACTGTCTAGGGTATGCGGAAACCTCGAATGGTGCGCAGAATGCTCATGCATAGTGGCTCTAAGTAGAGTGCCAGGCGATAATGGACACCTCCGTCTGACAGACGAAAAGATGGACACGGGTTGTGAAAGAGAACCATTTTCAATTAAGCGGGCGGAACAATTACTGCAGAAAACATGCATTCTCTCGTGCAGAACTGAACCCACATTAACGTGTTGTAAAAGTGCGAACAGAAAATTATGCTGGACACGATCAAAGGCCATCGTAAGGACAATTTGAAGCATTACCAGTTCTCCCTGAGAGCTGCTGCAAAAATGTAGAACAATACGTAGGTTAGTTTAAATGGAAAGGCCGCTCAAGCCACGTGTCTGACGAGGTCCAATGACAATGGGCATTGCAAACGGTAACCGAGAATAAGATTTTTGCAATAGGCCACAAAACCGGGTTGCTTCTTGGGGAACAAAGGTGAACCTATCATGTGCGTTGCCTTATGGCTGTACGCTAATTAGTAGGCGTCTCATTAGAAAGGAAGAGAAAAATAAGAATAAATAAATAAAAAGTAAAAGAAATGAGAATAAAAGAACGAGTTCCCAATCAAAGCACGTAGACAATCTTGGGTGACCTACGTAATTTTTTCCGGTACATTCTTCGTTTCAAACGATAAAAGAGTCTGGAATGTAATAAACAGCTAGAGCGGAGCAGGCGGGTACGGTGGCGAGACGACGTCGCACTGGGTACCACCAGACGTCCGCGACTTCGGCTGGCTGCGAGGCTGGAGAGTCCTCCCAACGGGTGTCCGCATCGCCGCGTGGGGCATCGCTGCTTCTTCTCGGTGTCCCCAGTGCGGTGCGACAGAGACCCTCGAACACGCGCTTTTTGAGTGCGTCGTAGCGCGCACTTTTTGGAGGCTAATGTCGCGCATGTTTTTTGTTAGCCTCGACTCGCACACCAGGCCGCGCGACGCATTTGTGCGGCTCTTGCTGTGTGTCGGGGCCTTTGTTTTGTGGCGCCAGAGAGGCGTCGCTTCCTTGCAGGGCCGGCCTCAACGCGCCATGTTCCCCATGCTGCAGAGGTTTCGGGCGCGCCTGTTGCAACAGGCGTGTTTAGATCATGTGACCCTCCCAGAAGACGAGTTCCTGCGGCGGTGGAGCACCCGCTTCATCGCCGCCAGCGGGGGCCGCGTGACGGTGCGGCTCCTGCCGTGTTGAGTGTGTGGTGCGCGGTGTCGGTGCGCGTTCATCGTATTTAGTGAGCGTGCTTCCCCCCGCGATGCCTGGACATTATGGACCCTTTGAACATTCTGTGCTGTGAATGATTTTGTGTGAACGGCGACAGCAGTCGCCGTCGTGTTCTTGTTTCATAGCTTGTTTGTGCCGAGCGACACTAGTCGCTGCCTTGTTGTTTTTGTCTTTGTGAGGGACCATGGTCCCTTTGTATGAATAATCAGTCCAATAAACTTCTCTTCAAGGCGGTTTTCGGGAATATGCGACCTTCTTCTGTAAAAATAAATATGCGCGGAAAGACACATAGAAAAAGGAGAATACAAAGCAAGCCATCTCCAACTTAAGCGCCAATTTCAGTCAAAGCTCAAGCCGAAATTAACCTTGACCAGAAAAGTAATACTGAAGCTGAAGGAAAGAATCTGGCAAAATGAAGGCACCAGGCAAGCTTATATAGGATATTTTCGGAGCTGCACATTCACAAGACGAAAGAAGAAGAAAGAAGCGAACCAGAAGCTTCTCCTCCAAAGGCCGAACTGAAAGACAGCGTTAAGAACGAGGCAGCAGCACGTGTGGAAACGCAGCGCACAGAACAACGCATCACGCACGCGTTTTTAATATTCGTCAGGGCTGCCGCCTACCTATTTACCCATAACTCATAACGTACGCCTGGCAGCGCCCGTGCAGCATGTTTCCATGCAAGCATGCAGTACAGGGTAACCTACCTATAGCGGTGCACAGTTCGGCAGGGAAAAATCCGCGACGAAGCCGACGACGCGCTCAGCTGGCATGCCCTCTTTAGCATACGCTCGGCGAAACACCGTCTACATGCCGGGGTGCACGCTCGCTTTCTATGGGGCTACGAGTATATCACGCGATACCAGGCGCGTTTATGCATCCACTTTCATACATGGCCCCGATAGACGCATTTTGGAGCTGCGCGGAAAGTCTTCCAACGGTTTCTATTTTTCTTTCTTTCCTGCCGTTACAAGCTTCGTTATCAAATTTCTCACATCCTCTCTTCAGACGTGCAACACATACGAGAACAGAAACGGTTCTGCGTCTAGTAGAATTATCAGGACAGCATACAGCAAGCAAGCAAGCATCGCCTGGTGGCCTATAGTCGTTTGAGAATGCCCCTCATATGCAGGTGCTGGGTTCGACCCCAATGTCGCCTTGTTCCCACCAGTTTTCAGCAAGTGGAAGCTTTCCCATGGCCTCGTGTTCAACTTCTCTGGGGTAAAATAGATCGAAAACGAGTCTCTGACGCCACCATGAGTAGACCGGAGACATCTTCGGCGAAAAGTTATGCCTTTGCCATTAAAAATTAGCTGCGGTTCAACTACTGCTGAACCTGGTTAGGAGAGCGAAAGCTGTGGCGTATCCGGCAACTGCACGCGGCTTGGCGTCTGTAACGTTGAGTGCGTTCCGGACACTGCATGGCAGCGCCCACCCCGCCACCCTGGCAAGTGGCAGTTAATGGTTTAGTAAAAATCAGGAGGACGCTCAAGCTTCGCCTTAAGAGTAGACGCGATAGAGCCTTCTCCTTTTTCCTCTTCTCATTCCTTTTCTTTCTCACTTCTCACCTAAACGCAAGTTGCAGTCGTAGTTCGTCGGCACATAGTTCTCGACCAACCCGATGCCACGAACGCCAGCACAGCTTCCGCGCTGAAAGAACGGACAGCAAGCCGCAAACTTCGTGGTGAACGTGCCTTGGATGTGCGCAGCGTTGTTCGCCGCTCACCGCGTGATTCCTGCGTCCCCGCACGGCTCCACTGCGCACAGACGAGACGAGCGAGAGGCGCTGCCGTCGCGCGCTATCTGTTGGGGCAGTGGGGTACATTGCGAGGAGGAGGAGGAGGAGAGAGTGGTTTTAGTGGGCACCGCCTGATGGCGCTACATGCGCGCCAAGCGAAGAGGAAAAGTAGTGGAAGCCTACTTTGCTACTCGCTTAACTGCGACTTGTGTAATTTCCATGCTCAATAATTACTAATACACACCACAGTACATGTCTCTAAAACACCCAAAACAACATCGTATTCACTAGACGCGCCTTTGTTCATTCCAAAACCCGTCGCGGTGGCTCAGTGGTTGCGGCGCTCGGCTGCTGGCCCGAAAGACGCGGGTTCGATCCCTGCCGTGGCGGCTGAATTTCGATGGAGGCAAAATTCTAGAGGCCCGTGCCCAATGTCAGTGCACGTTAAAGAACCCCAGGTGGTCGAAATTTCCGGAGTCCTTCACTACGGCGGCCCTCGTAGCCTGAGTCGCTTTGGGACGTTAAGCCACAATAAAAATGTTCATTCCAACCATCGAGCTGGCGTGGCGGAATGGTTAGCGTGTTCGTCTCGCACTCCGGAGGCCCTGGTTGGATTCCCCTATTCCAAGCGAATGCTTGACCCACGGCGCCAAATACGAAGAAGAAAAGAAAAGGAAGGACGAAATCCATCAGACAAGCGATCGCAGAAGCGAGCGGCACCACCGTGACCGGGGCGGAAAAAGACAAGTCCAGAACAAACTCTGCAAAGGATGTGTTCACCATATCGACGCCGGTGCAGGCAAACGCACTACGCTACGTCGCAGTGAAGCAAATCAAGACAGAAGGCAAAGGCATCGTCATGACGTCGTACATCGCCCCTCCAGACAGGGCCCTGCAGGCCATCCTCTATCGGGCTTACGATGGCGAAAGTCAGCAAGAAATGATGACCTAATTCCGAAAAAAGAAACCCTGAAATCGCCCAAGCACGAGCCATGGGAAGAACATCAAAGTCCCTCCTGCTCCACTTCGACGTGGACGAACTCCCAGATAATATCATATCCTTCGGAGTCCCGTTCTCGGTCTACTCCTCCGTTCCAAAAGTAGAGGCGTGCACGAACTGCACAAGAGTCGGACACAGACGTATGTCCGGAGCCACCGCAACAGCGATGCCCGTACAGCGGCAACCAGCATCTGAAGAAGAAATTTGCGACCCAGTTTTTATTGTCTGCGGAGGAGGGCACCGCACAGGCGATAACAGCTGCAAGAAACGATTTCAACGACCCCAAAGGAAAACGTCGGCGCACCAGTCAAGATCCAAATCCCGCACCTGCCACGACCTTACATCCACCCAAAGAAAGGACCGCTCGAGCTCCTTCCCGTCCTTGGACAGCGGACGCAGCAGCTCCAGCAGCCAGACCCAGAGCCCCGGACCGAAACATTTGAGCTGGGCGGGAGTGGTCTCTCACGGAAAGGGAACGAAGTCGCATTCATTACAGTCTAAACTCGATCAGGCACTCCATCACATAGAAACGCTCACGAACCGAACCAAACACTTGGAACCGGAAAATAGTAAACTAAAAGCACCCGCCCAATATAAGGATCCTCCTACCCCCCTTCCTCCAAAACCCCTCCCAGTGCAGGAAGTCACGGAAATAGCAACTACTGTGACCAGATCAGTCGAAAGCCCAGTAAGCGTAGCAAGCAAGGAAGAAACTCCGCGCAAAAAAAAGAGAAAAAAACGGGCAGTAGCTGAAGTAAGAAATCCCTCATTGGTTTGGTTTGGTTTATGGGGTTTAACGTCCCAAAGCGACTAAGGCTATGAGAGACGCCGTAGTGGAGGGCTCCTCTTTTTGTTCGAGTTTTGGGACTCTAATCCCTCATTGGAAAAGTCCCAAAACTCGAACAAAAAGAGGAACAGCGCTGCCAGAAACTCAATAACCTAACAAAAAGAGTTGACAAATTAGCGCAAAGACCCGAACAACACATACAGGATGTAAATCACAAGTTCGGAGACCTCCACACGATTTTAAAGGAAATATTACGCCGGCTTCCCCCGTCAACTCAAGACGCACCAATCAATCTATCCTAGCAAATCGACCAATACTAAAACCACAACAATTTGGCAGTGGAACTGCAGGTGTATGCGCAACAAAAAAGCAGATCTGCAGTTACGCATTCAATCTCAATCCGAAAAACCTGCCGTAACAGCGATCCAAGAACCCAGAATGTCTCAGCTAAGACTGCCAGTGCACCGAGTGGTTCTGCCATGCCACATCACAGAACGGCCTGTAACCACTACGATGGCGCATAGCAACCTTACCGTGGTGAACCATGAGATTGAAAACGGACAGCTTGGTTGTATATTAATCGAAATTCTACCTCGCAAAAGAAACTCCTCTGTTCGTACTGAACGCATACGGCCACCCCGGGGCACAGGCTGGACCAGCAAAAGCCACTCTGAAAGCCCTACAAATCGCAGGCCAAAACCCAACCCTAACTGAGGGCTACTTCAACGCTCAACACGTCTAATGGAGACACGCGACAGTGTTCACGAAAGGCACTGTCCTAATGGAGGGCTAGCCCCATACACGGAACCCATGCGACCTACCAAGATAAGCAACAGCGTAAACAGGGAGACGTGCCCGGACCTCACGACAGGCAGAAATCTGCTAGACTTAAACTGGAGCAACACCAGACAAAATCTGGGAAGTGATCACCATATCATAACGTCTAAAATCGCCATCGCAAATCTCAAAACCCAACTAAGAAAAAACAAAATCACAGACTGCGACAGACTCAGGACTATTCACGGCCAAAATCAGGAACCGATCACAGACCAAAAACAGTGGACACAAAACCTCCTGCAGGATGCAGGAAAGGCCACTAAACAACTAGTAAACGACCAAGTAAATACGATTGACAGCCGACTTACACACATGTGGGAGGCAAGGCAGAGCCTAGAAAAAAGATGCCTTAAGCAAAATACAACAAAAAGCTTAGAAACAGGATAGTCACACTCACGGAAGAAATTCAACACCACTCCGCAGAACTCCCAAGACAGGAGTGCAACCCTATCTGCAAAAATGTAAAAGGCAATCTAGGCACGAGATATACGTGGAATCTTCTGCGGCTCCTCCTTGATTCGGAATCCAACAAAGCTACGACTCGAAAGGAAATCACCAAAATTCTAAACACATACCTGGGCACGGATTAGGAAATTATAAACGCGCTACAGCAGAAATAATTCTGCACAACCCCAGAGACGAAGTCCCTATCCGATTTTAACGGACAATCTAACCCCAAGGACGCAGACATAACAATGGCGGAAATAAGAGCAGCCCTCCATAAGATACACACGACATCCGCCCCGGGAGAGGACGGCATTAACAAGACACTAAGAAACCTAGACGACCCTTCCATCGCAGCCCTCATGGAATTTTCGAACGAGTTTAAGAGGAAGGGAAAACTCCCTGCGTTTTGGGAACACACCATCGTTAAATTCATTCACGTCAAGGTGGTGTTCTCGGCACCAAATAAGCTTGCTGCAATTTGCCCGCAAGTGGGCAGAAAATTGACGGCCGGAAGCCACAAGAAGCGGAGAGCATGCAGAACCGAATACGCATCGCCTCTCATCCGTTGTAAGAACCGTTGTCCTGCGGTAATGTGTGCAGGGGCTAAACAGGGCCTAAATAGCCACTAACAACAACAAACACGGCGCTGTGTGAATGTGAGGCTTTTCGAGCACCACAATTCACTCGGCAGTGACTCGGGGGAAACTTACCTGCACACTGCCGGGTTTGTAAGTGCACGCCCTCCTCTTCGAGAACCACTGTTTTTTGTTTTTTTTTCACTTTCAGGACTTTCAGAGAAGGCATTCTGCTATTTGGAAAATCGGCTGCAGTCTGCTTGTGTTTAATAACCTTTTTTCTTGCCACGCGAGTAAACTTGTTCCCACGTTCATTTTACGTGTGCAGTTTCAGGTGGCTAATGTGTATATACTTGTTCGGTTTCTCCATTTAACTTCAGTTGTGAATCAGCGCTGGTGGAGCTTCCTTCTTGTTCTTAATGTTCCGTCATCATGAATCTGCACCAATTTTCCCGAACGTCTACTCTACGACTTACATCGACCGGGGCCAGAGTTTAATGCGATTGCCCTAGTGTACGAGACTGTAAAACAAAAGTTTGAGACAGCGGCCGGCACGCGGCGCGTGTTTTCACCAGGGAATGAAACTTCGTCCCCAGTCAGACAACCTGAGTTCAGGGTGATTCATTCATTCATTCATTCATTCATTCATTCATTCATTCATTCATTCATTCATTCATTCATTCATTCATTCATTCGCATTGCTCTGTGTTTTATGCTTTCTGTTGCTTGCTCATGGTGGCGCTGAATTGCATTTCTTTTCATCTGTGTTGCCCTCCTGCGTGGTCTTCGATGAGGGTAGCCTGCTGGGCCTCGCTTGGTTAACCTCCCTGCCTCTACGTCCTTCTCTCTCTCTCTGCCCTTAGTGCAGAGGGCAGTGGTTAATACATACAATAATACATAAAAAGAGCTGCGAATAATATATTTATCAAAGCAAGCAGTCAATCCGAGTAATTACGCTCAACGTAACATTTTTAATGGACAAAGAAAGGCTTGGACGGGTGCTACATCCCTTTGTCCTGTCCTGTTGAGCATAATGTGTGACCAACTGCCCTTAAATATACACTGTGAAATCTGAGCAAGGAGAGAAATCCACACTGCACAATGCTAACGGAAACTGCAGGAAGAAACAACTCATACAGAACGGACTCGTGGTATTACGTATATGGACGGATATGGCTTTTGTACTGCAGTGAACATTGTTAGGCCGATGATGACGATTTCGCAAACAACTGCGCAAGGAACAAAAGACAAGAAGGGGTGATACGTGTTGACTAAACTGAGCTTTCCAAAATATCTGAAATCAGTAGTGACACCTGTCCCGCGGTATTCTCGCCTGTGGCCTCTTGTTGTTGTTGTTGTTGCGACCGAGAGACGGATGAAAGGGAAAGTGCACGGGCTTGCCCACTGGCTCGAGCTAAGACACAATCGCTGCCGTGTGCAGACAGAGTTTTTTTCGAAATGAGCCAAATCCACAAACCGAAAGTAACGCAACCGCAACTGTAGTGGCAAGCTAAGCCAGTCAACTTTCCTTTAATAAATGATCAGAACAAAATGGGTCAAATCACACCAACTGAGCTAGCCTGCAGAACACGTTTCAAATCGAAAACGAGCCAAATCCTTCCACTGCGTGGATCGAAATGAGTCGAATCCGTTCAACCAATAGGAGACTGACTCGGATACCACGTGATTCAGCCAACATGGCAGCCTCCTTGTAGGCTCGTGCCGGCGGTGCTCGTGCATGATAGCGCGGACTGCGTGGTCTGTTTCGCGAGCTCCTTTGTTTTTTCAAGACTTTTGCTTTGACGGACTTAGTTCCGCATGGATTGCGACGGGTATGAAGAGGTCGGTGAACGTTCCCTGGAAGGCGTACTGTACGGAAGTAATGCGATCAACGTCCAACCTGCCTTTCAAGATTACTGAAACGAAGGTTTTTTACATTCAGAGAAATGTGACAGGCCGAAGCCCTCAAATTAGAGCCGAACCCCACTACAGGGTTTCGGTGTCTAATTTTGTATCGGTCCTAAAGGGGGGAAAGACCCTTGTACGAACACCGAAACAGAGCAGCTGTATGCACACCACCTCAACGAACTGAAGGTGAGAGACGTGACCAACCTTCTGGTGACTCACTTTGGTGTGTCATGGAAAGAAAACGAAGAACTTGCGTATTTTGAGGCTGCCTTTCGTCGCTGTCAAGAAAAGGAGACCATGGCAGATTGCGAAGAAGGCTGCTTATGCTGCCAGGAAGACAGGCCTGCTATCCATGTATGAGTGTAAAGCGGGTGACGCATACTTGCAATTTTTTTTTTTCTGCTGAAGTCACAGCACAAGCATTTTTCCATATTCTTTTCAATATAACCTGAAACATACTGCAGTAATAATAAAGTTTCGAGAAGAAAGCTGGGTCGAATCTAATGCTTCGATTCGATATGAGCCAAATCCAATGTTTCCATTGTTGTATAGGCCAAACTATGCACGTAAAGTTTTGGCGATTAATGCTGTTCGACTGCTCTATCTGCCCCATAAAACTTGTGAGGTACTAGGTTGAATAGTAGCGCATTCCTTTCAGACAAGAAATTATGGCCTTGTTCTAAGTTTCTGTTCTAAGTTCAGTTGAAAGAGACGTGAGAGGAAAGATTGAAAGGAGAGAAGCGCGTCGCAAAACCGCGTCCGCTGAAGCGACGACGCTGGTTTTAAGAACAGATACCCCAGTGCCCTCGACGGGGATGACCGATGCGGGATAGTGTAATCTTTTATATCAATACTCATTGGAGCGGCACGTTGCATTAAGTAATTATAAAAGAATTGGGAGGACGCCTTAAAGTAGACGCGATAGAGCGTTCTCCTCAATTTTTCTTTTATTTCTTTTTCTCATTTTTACCCATACACATACACGCCATCACATAAGAGTAGCGCAAAACCAGGACGACGGACAAAAGGGGAGAGAACACACACCAACAACAAAGGCGCTAAACTTCCGACTGACGAAGAAAGCCAAACCCAACCAAGTGAACGACACCTGAGCAAAAGTAGCGCATGCGCTGACCTAAGAGAAAAAATTGAAAAAAAAAGGTGCGATCAAAAAAATGCGATAAAAAATGTGAGATCACGGAAGTTTTGAACCCAAGAAGGCCAGCTCTCGTTTAGACAAGGAAATGGACGGAGTACTAACGCAGTTACCTTGTAAGGCAGCAATCTGTGCAGCTTCCTCAATTTCGCGAGTTAGCTTATCTCTACTCTTAGCAACGACTGAGCATTTGTCCAAAAAAGGCACGCACTTGCAATCTTTGCAGTGCAAAGCTAGATTGCTGCAGGTATATGTCTTCATGTTGTTATTGTGCTCTCGAAGCCTATCGTTCAGGCACCTATCAGATTGCCCAATATACTGCTTGCCACAGGAGAGCGGAATATTGGTTGGTTTGGTTTGGTTTATGGGGTTTAACGTCCCAAAGCGACTAAGGCGGTGAGAGACGCCGTAGTGGAGGGCTCCGGAAATTTCGACCACCTGGGGTTCTTTAACGTGCACTGACATCGCACAGTACACGGGCCTCTAGAATTTCTCCTCCAAAGAAATTCAACCGCCGCGGCCGGGATCGAACCCGCGTCTATCGGGTCAGCAGCCGAGGCGGAATATTGTACACAATGCCCTCCGTACATTTAACAAATCTTTTCCTGTGGCAGATGGTACACTGCTGCTTTTGAGAGCGATGTGAGGAGGGCACGGATCTTTTGCGTAACACACTGAGTTTCTCTGGAGCTGAAAACACCACGCGAACGTTTGCCTTTTTTCCTATTTTCTTGAGATTGTGCGCGAGACAATGGGCGTAAGGAATGACAGCCGCCTTGCTCCTCGTTTCTTCTGTGGTGTTAGGTTCTTTCCGGAGCTTCTTTTTCAGGAGGTTTTCGGCGACTGAACCCACGAAATCTTTACGGTACCCTGCTTCGAGGAACCTCGCGAGTTGTTCATGAAAGCTGGACGTGGATTGACGGGGGCATGACTTTTCAAAGGCGTTTTCCGTGCAGAGGTTAATAATGCCTCGTTTCACGAGTTTAGAATGAGCTGATGTATAAGGTAGAAGCGGTTTGTTGGCGCGAGGTGAATAGCACCAGCAAACGTGGTTGTCCATGAATTTACGCCGAATATCGAGCAACCTTATTTCTGAGTCAGTAGGCATTTCGCTAGTCAATAGTAGCGGGTGAAAACACCCTTATACAATGGTCAAAATGTCTGAAGTAACGGCCTCGAGGTTCAATGAAGCACAATAAAGTACAATGAAGCAGCACCATAACACCACCTCTTCATGCCTAATTAGCATAATTAAATTCGGTTTTCTTTTTGTTTGTTACTATAACGTCAGTACAGATTGTTTTTTATTTATTGCCTTACTCTGGCAAGAACTGCACCAAAACAACAGTCACAATAAGATCGAGCACACTCTATACATTGAAAAGAAAATGTACACATTAAGGCTTCGCAATCAGCCAGCCAAAGACTGGCTTCATACAACTAAAATTGACGTAACCCCACTACTCTACTGTTAGCTCGACTGTTGAGAGCCACTCAAGAGGTTGCGCGGGCGATTTTTGCACAGCGACAAACAAATCCATGCACTCTTGAAAATAAATCCTAGCCAGTCTGGCGTCTTTGTCACAATGATATCCGGCCGTTCTCGAGCGCCATATAGAGTGGAGGCCCAAGAGCATTATGAGATCAAATGGTACA
Source organism: Amblyomma mixtum (assembly GCF_055824585.1). Taxonomy (NCBI): domain Eukaryota; kingdom Metazoa; phylum Arthropoda; class Arachnida; order Ixodida; family Ixodidae; genus Amblyomma; species Amblyomma mixtum. The sequence continues at coordinate 320,660,067 of NC_143013.1, forward strand.
CCGTCCTCAATGACCGTGCTTAACTAACGAATTCCCCGCGCGTGGAGAGGTAGCTCCTTCTTTTGTTGTTCTTTGTAGTACATCCCAAAAATAAACCCATTCCCAGAAATGCAAAAAAAAAAACATGATATATTATTTCTGTCTGTTTACAAATTAAGCAGTTCGTTCCCCACGGCAAAAAGAAGTCCTTTCCCTCTAAAAAGATTTTGACAGGTAGCGTCCCGGTGTGCAATTTAAGAAACAAAAAAGGTCTGTACTCCTGGTGCCGCCTGCACTTTCTTTACCCACTTTAAAACACCACTGGCCGGGCCTCCACTACACAAGGCCCTGAAATAGGCTCTGGGAAAATATCACAAAGTTCATGGTACAGCTTTTTTCGTTTGGTTTCGTACAAATAATCGCTGGAGAAACGCGCAGAAAAAAACCTAACACTTGCTACAATCTCTTCGTAGTAAGAAAATCCCACCCTAAAGCTCTTCTGTGGATACAACAAACTCCGGCCGCAAGCACCGCAGCCTCACTTGGCAAACGGTGGGCAAGAACGAGCCTGTGACGTCGCGAAAAAACAAAACGGTTCACCAGCTGCCTTAAAAAGAGGTGCCCGAGTCCCAGCCCCTCCCCCCGCCCCCTCCCCGTCTTTTACCCGCCGGAAACGGTTCGTTCTGCTGACGCGTTCCCATTAGGAAGACCATATGAACACGGCAAAAATCCTGTGCAGTTTCTGAATATTTACCCGAGAGCCTGCATTAAATACCAGAGCTTCCTGATGACAAAAAAAAAAAAATTGTTAGAAACTGCACGACAAGTTTGATCGTTAATAAGAGTCTGGGGGCTCCCATTAGTTTGCAGCGTTCGTTGCATCAGGGCTGCACCCTCAGTCCTCTCTTATTTTTTATTTATATCGAAACGCTGTGCATGAAAAAAAAAAATAGAAAACAACAGTACAAATGGCTTTAGGTTACAAGCAGCCGAGGTTAAGCTGCTGGCTTATGCAGATGACGTTGCAGTTTTCACAGCTGATGAGGGAAGCATAAGCGAGGTTGTCAGTTGTGTACGAGATTTCAGCGACGTCACCGGTAGCGGGGTGAACTGGTCCAAGTGCCTTGGACTCTGGCATGGATGTTGGCCATCTGAGCAGGACCATTTCGCTAACGTACCGAGGGCGACGACCCCGGGAAAGTATTTGAGCGTTCCGCTCGATGCTTATCGCGAAAGCGAGCAGTATTGGAAAGCGCAAACTAAAGACGTACGTAATAGAGCTGAGAAATAGAAAGGGACGAACCTCACGTTAGTACACATCTCAAACAAACGTTACAAAGTCATACACACCACAACGCGTTCACTAGGTACCCTTCTAACATGCTTGATCCAACGACCCTTCCTGACCTATGCGTTACGTGCCTGCCTAACACGCAGAAGGCCTGGGTTCGAATCCCAGTAAGTTCTTTGAATGAATTCCCTCAATTGGTTAGCTTCATTTAAAACTTCTGGGACTTCTTCCTACTGACGCAGGACAACGAAGCTGTGTTTGCAGCAGAACGAGCTCTTCACGCTATTTTTACCCCCCGAATGCCGAAGAAAGTTAAACCTGTAATGTGTACCACTAACTGGCTGATGACTGCGTTCTTTTCTGGCAAACAATTCACAGCGACAAGCACACTATTGCCACTGACCTGCTTTCCCAGCGTAAAACTGCGCACTTAACGTTGAAAGCTTGCAAGTGCGAATTTAATTGCACTATCCGGACTAGCAATGACTGACTTTCATATGTTTTTTAATCTTTTAGGCGCCGGTTTTTCTGTGTTTATTTGTGTAAAGAAAATTTTTCATCGATATTTCAGCCAGAGCGCTTTTTAATGCCAGCTAGCCCATAATACATCTCAGATACGTCCTTCGCATTTTCTAGCATGCAGGAACATTTAGCCGCCAGTATTAATGTATTATTTTTCTGAATTTTCTATCGTCCCGTGCATCTGGGGAAAAGAAAATAATCGCACAATCCTTAAAGCGATAATTTCACAAATCCTAGGATATTAGTACTGTAACTTTGACCTTTTCCGATACTTTTCATGAAATTTTGCACACTCATGTAAAAATTAACCATTGCTTCGTTCTATTTGGCAAAGTAATGAAAAGGTTTCTTAAGGCCTGGAGAGGCCATTCAGGAGGTAAAATATTTGCTTTGAATTAGACAGATAGTAATTGTCTCGAAGGGTTTTATGGCATACTGATCAATCATTTACAACACAAAAATATCTGCATGTTCACATTACTTTTAGCTTTAACTAGAAAACACACGAAACTAACAAAGCTAATCGCATGCTCGGATATCTGAGGCGCAACTTTCATGCAGAACCCCCCCCCCCCAACATCACACTATCACACTTCTTTATATCGTACTCGTACGCTCACAACTAAATATGCGTCATTCATTAGTGATCCTAGAGTTAAAGATTATGCCAACTATTGTAAAAAACAATCCTGATCGAATCATGGTGCTTCATAATGTGAACCACCAGCGTGCATCAAGCGTAACTGCTATGCAATATCATCATCATCAGCCTGACTACAACTGCAGGGCAAAGGCCTCTCCCATGTCTCTCCAATTAACCCTGTGCTTTGCCAGTTGCGGCCACTGTATCCCCGCAAACTTCTTAATCTCATCCGGCCACCTAACTTTCTGCCGCCCCCTGCTACGCTTGCCTTCTCTTGGAATCCACTCCGTTACCCTTAACGGAGTTGCAATGCAATGTAGCCTGTACCTAGCGTCGCAACATCATATGCTGCGCCAACTGCGACCTCCGTAAACTTCCTCACCCCCCCCCCCCCCCCCCCATGACTCACCGTGTCTCCCACCCACCCCTGCTACGTCTCTAGGAATGTCCTCCTACGAAAGCACCTTCCCCTGCAGTTGGATATGCCATGTGCGCCGGATGGTGGCGCCTGTCCTATGCCACTGCGCAGGGACCGATAGCTGTCCCGAATTCCCGAGGGACAACTGAGACATCCGTACGTGTACGCAAAGAGCGAGAGGCAATCCTCCAGCACGCCCGCTTCCTGATCTGATCCCTCCACCTGCAAGCTCTGTGGCAAACCTTTACACATACTACTCACCTGTCCCTCATTCCCACATCCTCCCTCACCAAAGGTGGCGCCTACTGACAAGTACTTCTGATCGAAGCCAGCGCTCTCTATAGGATATCCCTCCAAGGTGTAATGGGGCCCTCCCTACTCGGGCAGGGCTGCCAAGTGACACGTAGGTGCCTCCGCCCCCACCATCTGCAATATTGGCAATAAATGTTTTCACCACCACCACGGGCACGTGAGTCTGTCCGTGCACAGAGCCCGCGTCATGACGCCCCCCCCCCCCCCCCCCCCCCCCCCCAGGTTCGCATCCGAGCGAAGAAGCGCGAGTGCCGCCACCTTCAGCAGAAAGAAGAAGAAAAACAGACGGAGTTTCGCCACCGATTGAGAGTCAGCGACCGCTCGGCGAAAACAGCGCTCAGAAGGCGCCGCGTAGAGAGCCGAGAGCTCCAAGGTTGGGGGCGCTAAAGGGACACACAAAGAGGCTGTTCCTGTGTAGGATCAGACGTTTTGCTACCACGACTGTGCCGGCTTGCCAAACTCCCAGCCTCGTAAAGGAACAACACGACCAAAAGTTGGCAATGGATTCTTCAAACCTGGCAAAACTCTCAGCGGAGTTTGCGGTAGGAGCAGTTAACAAAAACGATGTGCTTCGATCTGCACCTTTATCGCAGCTCACTGGTTTCTGCCAGTTTTAAAGGCTCCGTTTACGTCTCGACATGCCAGAATAGCCAGCACACGCAACGCACGGAGTAACATTAACGCTCATTCAGCTGAGCCGGCCCACGCGAGGCAGGGAGCCGCTGAACCAAGATATCTGCCCGTAACTACCTTAGCCACCCCCAGAAAAGGGAAAATGAACAGACCGCTTTACTAGGACGCTGAAGCGAGCCACTCGTAATCTTCCTCCTGATATTACTCCTAGCAGAACACACTGCTCCTATAACCCATTCATTTCGTGTGCCAAGGAGCAGCCCGTGCAGTGCGAACGGCTGAGTACGGGTCAGTTTCGAGACAATCCCGACATTCTATAAAGATGTTTCGCTAGAGAGAGAGGACCACGCGAACGTGATATCTCTCAGGACAACCACCCTTCAAAAAAACAAAACAAAAAAGGAACGCACCGCTTGCTTTCAGGAAAGAAAAGCGTGAACTTTTCTTCCAATCTTTGCGTCATCAACGCATGCGTCTTTCGAATGGTGAACTGCACCAGGTCGGGGCGCCAAGCGTTTTATGTCATGCATTCACTAACCGGCAGGAAAAACGCCTTGGGAATCACTCACGCGTTTGCCGGTTGAGCTTCCTCCGCGTGGCCTCCTCGACGATGGGCGGCTTGCCGCTGCCGGTGCGACGCCGCGCTGCCTCGGCGGTGCCCACCGCCAAGAGCACGAGCAGCACGAGTGCGCGCATCATCACCATCATCCGCACGCCCGGGGTCTTCGCACGGTGCGTAATCCTCCCCGCACAGGCACTCCCGAACCGACGCGCGCCCAGCGACGCTCTCGACATCAACTAGCCGACGGGATTCCGGCCGGCCCCGACGCGCTCCAGCTCGCGCGCGCGCGCGCCGCCTCGCGCTCTGTGATGTCACGGTACCGTACGTGACGTCACGCGGCGCAGCGCCGCTCTTGGGATGGCTACGTCGTCAGGAGTGTCTGTTCACGTGGCCTGTTACGCGTTTCGTCAGCGAAGCGCCGGCGAGTGCGCGCCAAGGTTGCGCGTGGTTGCGCGTCTCGAAAGGAGAGCGCGCGTTCTCTCCCGCGCTGCTCGAGTGGAAAGGGGCGAAATGTAGAAAGCCGCAGCACCACTCGAAGCTGCCGGTGGTGGCAGCGCAGCGGTGCGCGAAAAATATTTTCCAGGGAGGTTGCATGGTGCCAACAGGGATACATGCCTTGCGTTCTTTTGGCCTTATCTTTAGGGGCAGTGTCCAGCTATCCTTTCCTTTTGTTTAGCAGCATCTGAGAAGGATAAGACTGGCGCTTGACTAGGTTAGCCCCTCAGCAGCCGACAGCGGTATGGTGTGGCTTATCTCTACCCATGCAGCCAAATGAGATGGAGGAAACTAAGGTTAAGGTGCAAAATTAAAAATACAACTTCGTTCTGAGGAAAGGGAATGACGCAGTAACTGTATTGCATATCTCGGTGAACACCTGAACCGTGCCGTAAGGGAAGGGATAAAGGACGGGGTGAAAGAAGAAAGGAAGAAATAGGTGCCGTAGTGGAGGTCTCCGGAATAATTTCGACCACCTGGGGATCTTTAACGTGCACTGATATCGGTTTTGGTTTATTAGTTATGGGGGTTTAGTGTCCCAAAGCGACACAGGCTACGAGGGACGCCGTAGTGAAGGGCTCCGGAAATTTCGACCACCTGGGGTTCCTTAACGTGCGCTGACATCGCACAGTACACGGGACTCTAGAATTCCGCCTCCATCGAAATTCAACCACTGCGGCTGGGATCGAACACGCGTCTTTCGGACCAGCAGCCGAGCGCCATAACCACTGAGCCACCGCGGCGGCAGAAAATAAAAAGAAGACTTAACTAACAGCATCGTAAAAAGCTGGAGCTTAAATTTTTAACTACTACCCCGAATCTCATCCAACATGGCGTTCCTAATTCATTGAAACTGCCGGACTTTTGAAACGCTACAGTGATATAACAGGCCTATTAAATTTACTTTCCCTGGTGGCATTATGCTTCAATGAAACAAACCTGGGGCTTCGAGACTAGAACGTTTTAAATAATTACAAAGTATTTCATTGCGCCTGAGCAAGCATCTAGGCTCACTAAAGGTGCTGTTATTGTCGTTTAGAGTGGTACTGCAGCCCCGAAACATCAGACTACAGCCTCAACATGCAGCTGTTGCGGTCACTGTTGTTTATTTATCTCAATATGTTCTTATATATTGAACCACATCACACAGTAACACTTTAGGACACAGAAGCAATTTTAAGGCAGTTACAAGAGCCCTATCCTTTGGTCGGAGATCTTAATGCCCACTGATCTCTTTGGAAAAGTCAACAGAGATCTCATTTTAGATGATTTTATTCTGTGCTACAATATCTGCCCACTGAACACAGGAAAGCACAGGTACTGCTCCTCAAGCGCTGGAAAAAAAGAGCTGCTTAGATTTATCTTTTAGGTCGCCATGTGTTTTTATACATCTTTGTCACAAACCTCCGCCTTTACGGTCAACAGAGACGCGGGATCACCTTTACGGTTACCTGTCGTCCCTCTATGAAGTTTGAGTACACAGTTAAAAGTTAGGCCGGTCAACCAGTGAAGCACGTGTGTCGGTGTGGGATTGAGGAATATGTGCACAAGAAAGTCACCATTCTTTCAAACAATTGGACATTTATAGTTGGTAGTCCAAATCACACTGCATAATGATCGAACAAACAAACAAAAAAACCCGACAATGAACAAACACCGCGATGAAAGCACAAGATAAGGATAGCGAAGCAAATATTCCAGATATACAGAAACAAAACGTAAAATGCTAAGCCAGATCAAGGTTTAAACAAAAGGCGAAAACAATGTTCAATTAACCGCCAGTCCTTTGCAAAAAGAAGGAGTTCTCACAGCTTTCTTGTTCGACAGAGCGTCGTAGTTGCAGAGTTCAGTAGCGGCGGTCGTGCGAGATGAGGAATAACGAGGAGTTGATCGCGGGCTCGGCGAAGAAAACGAAATAACACTTTCTCCGAGCGAACGGCCGCGTGAGTGAGCCGAGAGGCTGCACCTCCCCAGAGCGCACTGGCGAGGGCGGGCGGTGGTCTGCCTTTTTAATCCCTCGCCGGGTTGAGCGGCGCCCCATCGTCAAGGACTCGCGCTGTCCGGTCGCTGGGCCTGTCGGAACTATGAGTTGGGCTGGGCTCCCCCGCTTGCCTGGCGTATACTAGAATATAGCTGCCGATGCGAACATCCAACTCCACGTAACCTGATTTGGGCCCCCGGTCACCAGGGACCAGTCCGATCAGGCCGCCCGCGCACTCTTTCCCCGGGCTGTCTCATTGTCTTTGGACGCCTACTCCCTATCAGACAATCTGGCCCTTACATTCAAACACATCACCAATCACTACAAGGAGGAGCACCGGCGCTATCCGGCCCCTTGTAAGGGACTGGATCGCGCTGACGAGCGCCTCCTCATCAAAATTCTTACTAACACTGTACTGTGCCCGGCGGTACTTAAACATTTCAACTCATCCTTTGATGGCACGTGTCAGTTCTGTGGTGGCAGACACCTTCCACATGGTTTGGGCGTGTCAGTCAAACCCATCTATCCCCCCCAACCCCAACCCCACCAGAGAGGACTGGGAGGCGGCCCTGCTCGGCTGTCAGGACCTAAAGACCCAAAAGGCCTTGGTTCACCGGACGCGGGCGGCGTTGCTTGCCAATGGGGCCCCGGAATAGGGGCTCCACCTAGTATTGTTAGGGGAAAGGGCCAACAAGGGCCTACCCGAATCACCTCTCTGTAAAAATTATTGCACGATAAATGTTTTTCACCACCACCACCCCGGAGAATCATGTCGAGGCATGCTCGGAGGGGCGGTGAGATCCCGTAATTTCCGCGGCTCAGAGGGGCGGGGAGATCCCGTAACTTCCGCTCTACAAGAGAAACAGCTTGTGACGCTGCCCCTCACTGAAGAATATTGTCTCGGAATATTCTAGACGTCCGCAAGCGCCGAATCTTGGTGACGACGTCACTGTGCCCCACAGAGGGGTGCAAGGAGTTGGGTCCATCCGATGCACTGAGGATCGTTCGCCACTCATTAGGGTTCATGACGCGCACGCACCTCATATGCACCAATCAGAACCCGCACAGCACCACAACACTCTAGTTCGGCATCCATGTCCTGAGTACATACCACAAGTCACTGATCATCGAAACAATCAAGCAAGCACAAATATACAGGCACATCATGTACGATTTCGTTGCACCAATAAAAATAAAAACAGAATGCAGGTAGGCAGCAGTGTCAACTGAACAACTGTTCCAGCCGGCTCATGTAATCTGCGCCCACGTTCTCGGTACCCTTAATATACTCAACGCGGAAGTTGTATTCCTGAAGCTTAATACTCCAGCAGAGAACGCGGCTGTTCGCGGACTTTACTCTGAAGGCTGGTGGTCCGTTTGAACGAGAAACCTTCTTCTCTACGCTGGTCAGTCTGTCGGAAATATTTACAACTTGATAGACAGTGCCTGGGAGGACTTAGGAAGCTCTATCTCTCCAGCGTCTGTGTCTTCTTCAGCCAAAATTACTGCACCGACGGCGGCCACAAAGGTGTCGTTTTTCCTTCGCTGGTATTTATTCAGCATGTTGATATGGAATATTTTGGGGACATTGTCCAAATCCACTTCATAGTCGACATCACCCCGGCGGCTGATGGCCGAAAAGGGCCTCTTCCATTGCATGAGCAGCTTATTGTGCTCTGTGGGAAGGAGAATAAGAACCTGTTCTTCCGGTTTGAGGGAGCGTTTGCCGTAACTACTGAGCCACCGCGGCGGGGCGCACTGACATCGCACAGTCCACGGGCGCCTTTTGACACGGGCGCCTATTGCCTTCCGCCTCCTACATTGCCAATTTTACCGAAACATCATTTGCTTTGTACGCTCTATCGGTTCCTGTTTCTGCAAACAGAAATATGCTCATGTCATATGCGCAAATAATGAAATGCGTATCTATTACGATGTCCTTTATCCTTGACAAAACAGCGCGCAGGGTAACAGGAGACAGACAACAAGACACAGCGCTGTCGGTGTCCTGTTATCAGGTGCGCTGTTCTGCCAAGAGTCATGCACCAACTGCTTTCCGTGGGACATCATTTATATATGCACCGAGCACATCGAAGCCGCCACCTTGCGGTGCGCCGCTGGACACGGGTCACGTAGTAGGATCGTTCGCCTTGCTAGGTTCGGCCGGGTTGAACCACTATTTTTTTCTGCCTCTTTTGATATCTAGGCACATTTTGACCTTGTCTGAGCTGAAGGTCAATGTCAGACAGCGGACAGGTCACATGGTGATGAGCTGGCTTGGTGCATCGAGTGGAGCTATTCAGTTTCAGCCCTTGGTGATATATCGACGGTCAACGACGATGCAGGTACGCATCACGCGATTGGTTGCTCAGAGACGTGTTCTTCCAGTGCCATTCACGGCGCTTCCTTCTTTTTCCCTACACAACCCAGCTCCGCTTTGTCCCGAGGAATACAGCAGCTCTTTGATCTGGACGCGATCTTGCGCCCTTTCAAGCTCTAAGCATGCCCGTCACTGTGACGCTGTCGCTCATGCAGCTGTAGTTTGTATCTCGGGATAGAGGGACGTCCAGTTAAGATTACGCAATCTTGAGGCTGTTCGCAAGATTTGGGGGCCACTCACGAAACTAAAACCTGTGGGGTTTTAAAATGGGGGAGATAAATCCGTATTCCCCATTTAACTGCGGCTGACACAGTTCGAAACCGCCTGGACCCCACTCCGTGGTCGCGAGCGCTACTGAGCGCACGGCGGGCCTTGCTCTGCGGGAACAAAGGAACGACACACTGGCTGACACAAACAAGGCATTTATTGCTACAACAACAATAACGCCAGCTAGCAACAAAATACACTGAGGAATCGAGGATGTCCGACTCACCAGCACGGTTACGAGCGAACGTTCGCCCACGGTAGGGCAGGGGAGAAAAACTCCGAGGCCGGACGGGACGGGGTGGCTGGCGCAAGTTCCGACCACGAGGCGCCCGCAGCGATGAGCGGAGCGGCTAGCGAAACGTCCGCGAGCTTCTCGGTCCCAAGGAGAAGAGAGCCCGTCGCTCCCCGCGAGCGCGCAGCAAAACGCCATCCGTGGCGCTGGTGTCGCTGCGACGCGAGCGCCCTCCCCTGTTAGTTAAAGTAACCAAACTGAGAAGAATGCGTTTCGGGCGAGCTAACCATGGTTGGGGTGCATTGCGGGAAAGCGATCCAAGGGGAGGCGAGTGCATCCTCACAAACCATTGGGAAGATCTCGACAAGCAATTTTATACGGCGAGCGCCGGTTTCTCACATATTCTATAAATGCGTGTAATTCAGTGGGGAACGCCTCAATGAATGACCTCCGAGAGGCCTTGCGGAGGTTAATTGCACTTTTTTTTGTTTTTGAGAAAAGGAAATGGCGCAGTATCTGTCTCACATATCTAACGTGTTAATTGCAAGCATACCTTGGAACGAGGAAGTGTCGGACGTAGCTGAGCAGCACTCACTGCTGAATAACATGATCACGTGTGGCACAGTTTCTAGGTAGCATTCGCACAGCAGGGAACGTGGGGCCGCTGACGGACCTGAGAAAGTCTCCAACTAAGACGCACTTGCAAAAACCCCAAATATGGCCAGTGTGCAGAGAAAGGCCTTATCTTAGTAACTCACACGTCTGTATTACGTCTGTGTGTGTGTATGCAACATGCAAAGAAATAAAAAGAATATTTTTCTTTTTTTTATAAGTTTAACTTGATTTATTTTTTCGTTTTCATTTTCCTAGAGCAGCAATGGTGGATAGTCCGAATGCCATTCGTGCCTATTTTGTAGTCCTCTCCGGTACTGAAACTTTCCTGTAGTGCTCGTTTTTCATTTTGTCCCTTTTTTCGTCATTCTCTCCTCTTTTCCTGATGTCCTCGAAGGAATACGCTTTTGGTTGTGTTTTCCTCGGTGTTTCAAAAGCACGTATGGGAAACTGCAAAAAGACAAAATGCCGGTAACGAAGTGAGAAAAGTTCCCGTTCACAGCGATGTTTGTTCCGGAAAGCCTGTCTACTTCTTCCGAAAGGGCGCTTCCCAAGAGGAGTGACCTCTTCTACGAAGTTTATATTGAACTGGCCAGCGAAGCACGCCCAGCGCATCTCGTGTGGACGACCGTTTCCCTTGCTTTTTATGCTGGGAAGTATGTTTGGTAACTTTTTCGTGGCGTACGCGACGACAGTGGGCGTCACGTACAGGCTGCTTTATTTCCATTCGGTTCCTTTCGATCGGCGGGCCTCTCTTCTTCGTTTGTGTGGCACGCTGATACCGCAAGACTTGGTAAAAGCCAGTATACATGTACACATACGTATTTGCGCAGCGTAGCACACAAACGTGTGACGTGCAGAGCAAGCACAACAACAAAGGTTCGGGCGTGAAAACCGCTGCGGGTGGTGGACGTGGCAGCGCTTGATGAGGGGTCATGATTTCTGGCACTATCAGCTTGGATTCTGAGCACGTTCCGCGCTGAACGAAGGCCTAGTGGCAGCTGTCCGCGATTGGCTTCGAGCGGTCGACACCGCCACTTCTCCCTTTTTGCCTTTTCCAGTTGCTCTATATATGAATATATGGATTTAAGATAAATACCACCGAAAGTATCATTGGACAGCCAAGTTGGTAGACCATCGGACACGAAATTCGGAGGTCATGGGTTTGGATCCCACCTGCAACATGTGATTTTTGTTTACAGTATTTCTTTTTGTTTAACTCTCAGTGATTGAATAATTACATCGTTAACTTGCCATTGTTAGCATCTCAAATATAAAGAAAATCAGCAGATACACTTAAGGCTGCTTATGAGAGTGATTCCGAAAGCAATACTGTCGCTGGGTGCATTGACACCCACGGCCAAACACACGCGTGCATATGGGACTACCCGGAACGCTGTACGACGAACGGGTGCTTCACAATTTTGATACGAAAGTCTGGGAAGCATACAATCAAAGGCGCATATATCATCGGTTTGAATCCCTGTCGCAAGCTAACCTCCAACTTGACTACATATGTAAGCTATATGCAGCCAGATATCTAAGACACCACCTGGAGCGTTGCACGACAAGCAATTGCATCGTAGTTTTGGTGCGAATATCGGCAAAACTGGCTCCACGTGGAGGCCAACCAGTGACGAGTATATATAGATTGGGAGATAGTGTTGGATTCTCTCTCTCTCTCTCTCTCTCTCTCACACACACACACACACACACACACACACGCACGCACACGCACACACACACACAGCCGCCGCGGTGGCTCAGTGGTTATGGTGCTCGGCTACTGACCCAAAAGACGCGGGTTCGATCCCGGCCGCGGCGGCTAGAATTTCTTTGGAGGAGAAATTCTAGAGGCCCGTGTACTGTGCGATGTCAGTGCACGTTAAAGAACCCCAGGTGGTCGAAATTTCCGGAGCCCTCCGCTACGGCGTCTCTCATAGCCTCATTAAAATCAAAGGCGCCAAACCATACACACACACACACTCGCTCTGTCTCGTCTTTCTTTCTTCTCCTCTGTGTGTGTGTGTGTGTGTGTGTGTATGGTTTGGCGCCTTTGATTTTAATGATGATTAACTACCAACTAGCCCAACAACAAGTTCTTCTCATAGCCTCAGTCGCTTTGGGACGTTAAACCCCATAAACCAAACCAAACACACACACACACACACACACACACACACACACACACACACACACACACACACACACACACACACACACACACACACACACACACACACACACACACACACACACACACACACACACACACACACACACACACACACACACACACACACACACACACACACACAAACACACACACACACGCACACGCACACACGCACGCACACACACACACACACACACACACACACACCGCCGGCTTTCTTCTTTATGAGACCAGTATTGCTTCCACATTAAAAAAAGAGAAAAGGTCGAAGCATTCCGCTATGTTCCTTCAGTTTTGGTGACTATTTGCTTCATATGTATGTCATAAAGAGCTCTTCATTTCAATTGCCTTGTGAGCTCAATATACTTTTATATAAACGCACATGAAGGAAGGCAACAGCCACCATTAACAAGGAGCATAGGGGATTTTTTTAATTTATGGTGTTCATCATGGGGGATCGATAGAGAAAGTATATATATATATATATTGTTGACTAGAAAGATGACATATACAATCTCTATAGCCCTCACCAAAGCTACCAGGCCACTGCTCTTCCGATTGCAAGAGGTGTTCTCGAATGTCTGCGCACTGGACACATCACCTAGCGTTGTCATTTTCCTGCAGTCTGTGGTTTCACTCTTAAACAGTTCCATAAAAAACAAACTGCACAGTTCTTCAAAGATGGATGTTTATGTTGGAATCGCAGTGGTACGATCAGGAAATTGGAAAGAAACACTAATGCTTCCATAGTGTGCATCCATCTTCACTGCCGAATGCTACGCCGTCTGTGCGGCCGCTAATTTTGGCTAAATGTTCAATAGTTATACGTGCCTTTTACCGCCCTCCTAGTTCCGGTATCGATAATATACATAGCCTGAATGAATTCATGTTCGAAAATAACTTTGGTTCTTCTAAGTTTATCTGCATGGGTGATTTTAATGCACACAACATTCACTGGTCGTATATGCAGTCTTCCGGGACAAACAAACGTTAGTAGAGGGTTGCTCAACTTTTTGCTAACCTTCCGACTTTCCCAGGTTACTAGTGAAGCAACTAGAAATTTTGCACTCCTGGATTTAGTTTTTCTATCTGTGATGTAATTAGTAAAGGTTATATGTACGAAATTTGGATGGCATCTCTGGCCATAAAGCAATTCTTGCCTCCATCACGTGTGCCAATTCTAAGCCACGGTTTATTCTTACTTCGTTTAGAGATTTTAGCAAAGCTCATGATGTTTCAATCATTAACTATCTGACTGATTGCTTTGAGGATTTGTTGCTGTTGAGTGCTACAAACGATGTCGACGCCCTTTTTAATTTTTTTTAAAGAAGATTGTTAAATCCTGTATTATCGATTTGTTCTCCTCAAAACAAAAAAGTAAAATCCTAAACTGCCATCAGTAAATCGCGATATTTTACACTTGTCTTGTAGGGTGAAGACTTAAGAGTTTGAAATTAATAAGAAATCTGGAACGCAACATTGGGCTTAAACACGCAAAGGAAGAACTTCGTGCCGTAATGAAGTCAGCGAAAGACTTCTTTCGCGTTGAGGTAAAACTTTCCTAGCCACTAATCTTAAAGAGAATCCACTAATGCGTCTACTCTTTTGCCAAAGGCCACTTCATTCATATGTTCCTAGAAAATGATCAGGTAATTCAGTGTCCAAAGAAAATTTCAGACGCCTTCAACACCTTTTTTCAGTCCGTTTTTACACATAATAATCGCGTATTCCCGTCTTTTACGAGTACTTTAATAAATAGTATTGCATTTTCTCTAGAGGATGTCTTAAATCTAATATTAGACTTGGATACAAAGAAATATGCTGGCCCTGAGGGGGTTCTTTTGGCTTTTGATGCTGTAATTAATTTTAAACACTTGCTCAAGTTAAACCTGGTATATATTGTCACGTAGTGGTGACTGCAGTACGGCGAACAGGAAACCAGCGAGAACGTCTTCTAAACAAAACTCTTTATTTGTGCTGACTTGCGTCCGCAAAGAACTGAATCACTCCGCGGAGGCGTAGCAACAAGCGTGCTCGGCGGTCGTCGAACGTAATGCCCGCCGCCGTCGGCCGTGCTCTATTTAAAGCTGATAGCGAATCTTCGAGATAAAGCTTTAGAAGTTGCTAGAATATTCTGGCACAAACTAGAAGCGGCTCCGTCCGGATGCGATCAATCGAGATAATTCTAGGCGCGTCTTGCGTCACAAACGAAGCTATAAAGCGGCGTGCCGGCAGCCTTGAAGCATGAACAAATAAACACAACAAACAAACGCTACAAAGATTCGCGGCAATATTGAAAATCGAACTAGTAAACTGAAAAACTAATTTTCTTTCCGGCCGCTATTAGTACTTAACCTTCAATTGTGGCGAATCCTACGCGGCCCCGCGGTCTCCTCCTGTGTGCCTCAAGGATCCGTCTTAAGAACCTCACTCTTTTTGCCTCACATTAATGACTTAAGAACCTCACTCTTTTTGCCTCACATTAATGTCCTCCCGAATAATATCACATCTAAAATTTGCCTGCATGCCGACGATTGTGTTCTACATGACATCATTATCATCAGGATCATTATCATCTTAACGAGTCACTACATTTTGTGAATGGTGCAATGACTGTAAAATGAGCCTTAATTTTCGCAAATCTGTAGTGATGACATTTTCTAACCGATCCTCTCGCTCTCTTTTCACCTATTCATGTAAATGCCTGCCACTGGAAAGGGTGTTTGAGTATAAGTGTTTGCGTATTATTTTTACTAACGTATCTCGCTGGAAGCATATTAATTTCATCTGCAGCAAAGCTTGAAACTAGGATCTTTAAAACGAGCTTAAAGCTCAAAGAGATCCTTAAAGTTCAAAGAGAAGTGAAGTTATTAATGTATAAGTTATTAATCCATCGCCTACCTGATTACGCCTGCATTATATAGAAGGCTCACAAACTAAAAGTGATTAATTCAAGATCGAAAATGTTCAAACAAAAATTCGTTCGCGTCATTTGTTATTAGTGCCGCCGTGATTTTTCGTCAACTTCTGCCCTTCCTTTACTGCAACTACGTTATCAAGGTGGCGCCATCTATAACCTTTGAAATTTCTGTATTGTGTTACAGGTGCTCATTGTCGACTTTCATGCAGCAGTTCCCGCTGAGCCCATGACCACAGGACATTACCATGAACTCAACCTCGTACGTTGTTATGCTCGATCCCATGCATTTAAATACAGCATTTTCCCTCGTGCCATCGAGGATTGGAATATGCTCGCTGGCTAATTCAGCTCCTTTCCATTAAACAAACTTATTGATGCAATTGCCACTTATATTTACTAATTTCATTAGCCTCACGTAATTATAAGTAAATTTCTACTTTGTCGGAGTTCTTGTGTTTTCTTGCTTGTTTGGTTGTACTCTATATTTATCTGGCCTTCTCTATGCACACCTTCCCACTCCTGCTATAGCTCCGAATTGAACTGCCGTATGACAGAATAAATAAATAAAATAAAACACCCATGTTATCACACAAATGAAGATTTGTTACAACGCGTCGGTGATGGCCGGACCTGACGCCGCCTACGATGATTTCTTTGGTGCAGATGACGACAGCGCCATTGTAGAGCCGTCCACTGACTAAACAGTTGTAATATAACGTAAGAGCACTTCCCTGACTACCAAGAATCCGATAAAGGCAACGATAAGGAGGCTAGCTTGCCATCATCATAATCAAAAACTTTATTATGCGGTGATTATGATAGGCCAGCTCCTCATCATCGCCGGCCTACCACAAATTACTGTAAATGCTTGAACCGTGATTAGTCATAACGCTTCTCTGGGCAGATGTTTGGCAGTAAAGGTATCGGCAATTAGCCCATGACTGCCCTGGACACCACGGAAAGCGTGGTGATGAGGATTGCTTTCATAGCACTGACGCGAATGACAGACTTTTTCAAAGAAACGCTACTTTTGCCCAACAATGCATTTTTCGCTCTAATAAAGGAAACGCACGCACTACGAAACTCGGCTAAAACGAACAATATTCGTTCTACCGTCGGGTTGATTATAAGTCGGCTCGACTGCATTCTTCATTAAACTAATGCGCCCGTTTGTCTCTTAGCGCATTACATAAAAATATGCTCAGTAATGTCAGAGAGACCAGCCCAAATACGAATCTTCCTAGTCATATGAGAGGGGATGCGGTTTCTACATTTTCCAGCATTTGGATGAACGTCCCTCTTAAAATATGATCTCACTCCAGCCAGCCAGCATTGCTTGCTTTCTTTCTTGACGCACCCAGTTTGACGCAACCAGTTTTGAAAGAGTGCAAAGTGAACAGGTACACAGAACGCCTAGCGCCCAAGAAAGGAAAAAATGAGGCCCCTAGTGTTTGTGTTTCCTCCCTTTGGAAACGAAGGGCGAAAAGACGTGGAACTCAACAGACGCTACCGTTCGATACAGGCAGGAACAAGTCTGTCCACTCGGCTCTCCGCGTGGCCGCACAGCGCAAGAGAAAATTACCTCCAGTATAGCTTTTTTGTCTGCGACTTTTCTCTAAGTGAAACAAAGTGTGTGGAGAACAGAGGCTGGAAGCGTGGAACAGATCTGCAGCGAAGCAAGACAGTGCACATCCATTGCCAGGGAGCTTTGCTACGCCGCTTTTGAGGTTGTTGTGCCTCGGTGTAAGCTTTCAGCTTGGCTTACCTCCTGCACTCTGCCGGAAGGCTATTCTTTATATCGCGCACAAAATAGAGCTACAGAATGCACATAGCAAGGCGATGGGGCGAGGGAAAGAAGTATTTGGAAACAGGAGACGCTAAGCCTCGCAAGGCGAGTAGCGGCTCCGGCGAACGTGGGGGTTAGCACGGAACAGCCTGGGGGGCAGAGAAGCAGACGGTAAAGAAAATACACTTTGAAAGTTAGGACAATTTTCTGGTACTCCGCGGAAAGCCTCAGAGAAGCTGTACCTCAATCGTGCGCTCCCATGCTTGCTTTCGGCAGCAGGCTCCTACAAATGAAAAAACAAACAAAGGGTGCCACCCGTAAAGGCTTTCTCTGACTCTCCCGGTCCATAAGCTAACTCTGGCGTGGCTCATTTTGACTGCAGAAGCAACATGTTTGGGCTCACTCAGTTGCTTTCCAGCGTGGTTTCAAGTTGCATGGAAGCAGCTGTTTTCATCTCAGCGTAAGGTAGGTTCGCACTCATTTGATTTTCACGCAGTTTTGAGCATTATGGATGCTTTATTTCGGTCAGTTTCCTTATACGCCTAAAAGAAGCAAAATATAATGAGGTTAATTCAGGTCTGATAGGAAGGAGCAATTCTTTCTCTTCGATTTCACTCTGTTCTCACAGTTTTTTTTTTTCTAATGAACCCGGAGTGCCTTGCCGAAGGTATAATGACAGGGAAACACAATAACACCTACACGAAATTAGAAACCCCCCAAAATTTGGGGGGGGGGGGGGGTTAAAATTTGCCGCCGTGGTTGCTTTCCCGTCCACTTACTATATCCCTGTTTAGCTAATTCAACCGTCCAATGGTTTTTTCTGATAATAATTGACCTATGGCAATGAAACGTTTTTGTTCGATTAATTATCACCCATCAAATACATTCTAATTCATTTCAAGCTTTATTTTCGCTCTTTTGCCTATTTTCTCGCTATTTTCCCATCCACAGCTGTTTTCCCGTCCACTGACTTTATCGGCGTCGCGCTATTTCGAAGTTTTTCGACATTTTTGGCCATAATTAATTAGCTAATTATCGTATAGACATAATTCTTTTTGTGCAGCATCCTCACATCAACTTCTTTCGATTACTACCACTCGTTTGATGCTACGTCTTCTGAGAACGTTACATCTGCTGCGGAAACGTTTTGCACGCACACTTTGCGGACGCGTTTTCTGGACACATTTTAGTGACACGACAACGCCCACATAGCCTAGAAATGCTTTCGCATGAATAAATATTCACTGGTATGTCCTGCTGCAATGCAGGATGATTTCCTCAGACTTTTGCTAGTCTAAGTTTTGTCACTTTCCGCTATGAGACGTCCTTGAAAGTTTGTCAGTATCGCACAAACTGTCTATGTTTGGTTCGCTAAGGGAACCAGCGAAATATAAAGGGAACGATCAAATCTGTGAAACCTTTTGATGCGCTCAATCCTTTAGAGATCGATTCGAAGTGCTGCAATTGCGTGGGTTTTTCAACTTCCTCTCTGGTGAACTGCTCAGATCTAAGGCATGGTAGGATGTTCACTGCAGCACCTTTTCCTTGCATGACGTCTTCTGTGAGGGAGCCCCTGCCAGACGTAACTGAATCTCCTTCATCAAGCTGGGGGTCCAGGAATTCGCTTCCGATTACGCACTCCCTGTCGGTCGCACCACCCGTGAACAGCTGATACCAAAATGTTAGCAGTCTAATTGGGGCCACACCTTTCAACGTGTGGGTTGATTTGCACTGCGAGTAGAACTCGGGGTGTGTAACAAATGAGATAGGCACACCGCATCTTACTTCAGTGGCATCGGGTATGACCTATGTCGACGAATGCCTTTCAAGGAAGGCATTGTTACATTTATGGCCTGCCTGGACTGCCACAGTGGCAGTCGTGCCAGTTGCAAGAGCACATAAAGTGTCCATGCAGAAAACATTCAGGGCACTTTGGTCTTCGACAATGAAAAATAATGCCGAAGAAGCAAACTCAGCTGGAGTGGACGTGCGAAAGCAGGTGTTCATTCATCAATTGGAGGGGGCACCTAAGCTCCGCCTTAAGGCTATGACGCGATAACTTTAGTGGGTCATTGCCCATGTATGCAAAATTGGTCATTCTCTACGTAACATCCGTGGAGGGCGGCTACTCCTCATACGAATACGGTTAAGCACACGCCGTTGGACTGGCAGGTAGCTGTTTCTATCACAGCCATGTTGCTCTTCCCGAGCAACGTCTCGTGCAGCTGGAGCGGCGCTCCTCCGAACTTACGCTAGCTAACCCGAGTAATCGGGTAAGCTACTCGGGTTGCCAGGCAACTGCACAAGATCGTACGTACGGTGAACGTACTTACGTCGACAAGATCCTTAGTCGCTGCTGGTGAGCGTGTGAGTGCTTTCTCACTAAAAGTTCGTTTCGTGAGTTGATCTTGCGACGCAGGCTTCAGCGTGCCTCACCTTTGAGACCCAGTGTTTGGAAGCCCAGTGTAGAACTGAATCATGTCGAAAATTTTCGCACAAAAATTTTGAATATTGCAAAACTGTAAGGTACTCTTACGGAAATATTTAAGGCAATGGTCCATTGTTTAGGTGTGTAGCAAAATCATTCGCTTAATTTTTTTTTCATCGCTCCCATCGATCAGTTAAGACTGCCATAGAAAACGAAAGGGAAGGCTTTTAACGACAGCAATAACATTAATGGCAAAAAATGCAAGGCTGCCGAATCCCTTGAATTCCGAAAAACTTTCGATTGCAAATGGAGTTGAGTCTTTCTTCTATTGCTATAATGTGAGCCGGACAGTGACGAGTTGGTTTCGGCGAATACTGAGTTTTTTTTTGTGTGTTTCAGTTTTCTTATTGGCATGCTGCAGCTCTTCGTTCGCTTTTGCTACGTCTTTCTTGCTTGAATCAAGCTGTTCTTGCAATTTTACTTCACTCGGTTTGCTTGGAGCGAGCTACAATTGCGGCTTCAGTTTCTTCGCTAGAAGCTTGCTGTGCTTGCAGAGCAGAGATAGTGCCATAAAAATTGCGTTTTTGTAAATTCTGAGGGGGGGGGGGGGGGGGGGGAGGTCTTGAGGTGGCGGCACATTTCCAGTCCTTTGGTTCCACAATACGAAGGAAAGCTGTCCCGTTATGAATCAGTGTCTGCAAGGAACTCTAGTATTCTTGCACAGCTGTTCCATTATCTGCTTCAGCCTGCCTGCCTTCCGTACTTTTTTGGGCGCTTGTGTCTCTTTTTGCTGGTCAGAGCACTTCTGTAATGAGGTGGTTTTCTTGAGAGATGCAAATTGCGGAAAGAAAGAACTAGAGGTATAGCCGCTTGAAGCAAAACCCGAACGCCACTTGAAAGGTTCGACCAGTAGTCGGAGGTGTGGGAATTGCAGAGACTTTTTTTGCCTGTCATATTTTGAAATATGGAGCCTTTTTTCTCTTATGGCTGCAATCTCTTTTTCTTTATGGTGCAGTTTCTATAAAATCTGTAGTAGACACCTCGACATAAAAGGTTTTGAGTAACAATAAGTTAATTTCAAACAAACCATGTACTTGACTGACCAGACAGTGCTTAAAATGCACATTGGAAGAATAAACCTTAACTTGGGCATTTTTGTATCACGGTCCATACAGTACATGATTTAATTTCTAATTGTAACTGTAGACTACTCGTTGATGTTTTCTAGTTACTCGGGCATTGTTGCCAGATCAGCGTCTTCAGGGACATGTTAAGCCGAAACAGCTCGGATTAGATATGCTAAACGCTCTCCGCGCTCTGAAGAGTGACAATAAGAAGCTGCAGAAGCTGAACTTGTAGATAAGACCGACCCATTTGTATCTACAGGAGTGCGGCTTGGAGTGGGGACAGTGCCAACTGTTAAACGGCCGGCGTCGATAAGTCCGATTTCTTCGCTATCGGAATCGTAAGGCCCAGTTATGACCCCCGCAGACACCACAGCGCAGTGGAAGGTTGTGCTGCTGGGGTAAGCTGTGACGAGATGGATGACTGGTTGGCTGCTAGTGCCTCTGAAAACGCAGCGTCCAGTCTCTGTACCGTCACTGATGCTGGGGAAGCTTTGTTAGACGACGTATATGATTCCACAGTCTGTAAAGGGCTACGTCGAAAGCGGGTAGCCCCTGGCGATAGGGATGGTGGCAACTGTTGATGCGCTGCCAAGGAGACTCAGGCATGTGCGAAGGGCCTGAACTTCTTCGGTTTTTAGGGGACGCAAATTCGTCTTGCATGTGTTCGAAAGCACGGGTGTACTGCACCGATAAATCCTAAAGAGAATGATCTCAACCGCTGAAGCATGGTCTGGTTCGACGAGTCCCACGATTTTCCGCCTAGAAATCCGAGTAGGTGAGCGATGTAGGTTACATTCTTCTTTCAAAAGGTGCAATGTGGGCTCCGCGATATATTCCGGTCTTTGATAATTCATAAACCATTAAAAGTACAGCAGGCAATGGTATGGCCGCCTTTAGTTGCCGGATATAGAATCATACATATTTAAAAGCCATTAACTTTTTGGCTGAAACGCTCAGACCTTGGTCTCGGATATTTAGGAGGAAGTTATGGTTGTTGCCCGCAAAATTCTTGCTCGCCCCTGGAGGCTCGTCGCAGAGGAAGCGGGAGCGGGGGAAGGAGAGCTTGGAGGTAGCAGATGGGATGCGGTGACGGCGGACAGGGCTCACTAGACATCTATGGGAGAGGCTTCTGCCATAATTCGAATGGCATGGGCAATGATGACTACATTGATTTCGTTATTGAGGAAAATTGCTATCAGGTGGTACTTCATCCTGCTTGCTGGATGCCATGTCCCCTTGCCAGCTAAGCTAAGCTAAGAAGTGTGTGTGTCCTCATACGGCCATTTCGACTTCTCCTGCATTCGTGTTCCGTTACGTGTCGACAAGGGCTATTTCCTCATAGCCCTCATATAACCCCGACTTCGTTTAGCAGCAAATACCTGTTTCGCCAAAATGTGTGCCATTAGCCCTTCTTTGGATAGAAAACTTACCAGAAGGCACTTGACTCAGAAAGCACAATCACTGGTGTCAGTGGCTAACAGAGACGGTACCTTTACAAAATGTGGACACCAAGGAAGGAAAATGTGGATTGCCACTCCGGGTAATGCACATTCCGCTGAATCCCTACTCTTTTAAAAGAACGAGGAAGCAGCAGTCTCAAGCGGGTACACACGTCCCGCGTCCACGCTAGACGCGAGCGTTGATTGCAGCCGATTCAAACCCGGCGGGCGGCAAAGACTTGCAGCCTTCCGAGATGTCGCTTGTCAGGAGATGCCACGTCACCTCAGCATGACCAAGAGAACAGCCGAAAAAGAACCCCGTCGGCCGTCAAAGAGAAACTAGCGGTGGTTCAGTCCTGCTCAATTCCACGAGATGTTATCGTTTGCGCCACTTGGCTTTTGCCACGGAGGAGGCGGCGGCGCACGAGAAAGCCAGCGTCGCCGAACTGCAGGTGGGTGCGCGGCCGGTCCTGATTTATGGCGCCAGTGCGAGGTGGCCCCGGAATCTGCATCACCCCGATGACATCAACGCTAGTGCCGCTGATAGCTCTTCAAAGGCGGCCGGTTTCATTGACTCCCGATACCTTTGAGGCGCGAAGAGGGCCCGTCGAGATATCGCTGGGTGGCGGAGCGGTTGCCTCTCAGTATGCATTAGAGAAAATGACGGAACCTGCCAAAAGAGGAGGAGGAGAACGGCGGGTCTCTAAAGGGGCCGCCCTAATGGCCGTTTATTGCATGATAGGATTCAGTTGGTCAGAAAGGCTAGATACCTGCACGGGAAAAGAGAGCAAGACGCTAACATACGTGCGCTACGCGCATGCAGTCGTCGTTAATGTGCTCGCACAAGCTGCTGCTGTGCACATGTGCTGCGTCCATACGTTTGAACAAGTTTAACTGTTAGCATTAACAATTATACATTCACTATAAATGGACACTCTCGCAAGCTATAAGCGTGTGTAGCAATGTTTAATATGCCGGCGCGAGCTGGCTATTTTGCACATCTGCTGCGTCCAGTTTAACGTACGTCTGAACAAGTTTAACTGTTAGCATCAACAAGTACTATATCCGCTACAAATGGACAATCTGGGAACCTATACGCATGTACTGTCGCTTAATGCGCCGGCGCAAACTGGATGGTTTCCATCCCTGCTGTGTCCAGCTTCACGTACGTGTTAACAAGTTTAACGTTTGGCATGAGCAAGTACTATATATGTGCTATAAATACGTATTCTCTGAAGCAATACGCGGGTGCTCTCATGGTTAATGTACCGGCGCAAGCTGGCTGTTTTGCTTACCGGCTGCGTGCAGCTACAGGTACGTTTGAACAAGTTTAACGGTTGGCATGAGCAAGTACTATATATCCGCTATAAATAGGCATTCTTTGAAGCAATACGCGGTTGCTGTCATGGTTAATGTCCCAGCGCAAGCTGGTTGTGCATATGCACTGCATCCAGTTTTGTTTGTTTCAGGAAGTTGAACGGTTAGCATTAGCAATAATGTATTCGCTTTTTGCCGCGCTGTAAAGTTAAAGGGTGTACTGATTTTGGTGACAGTGTTTAAAAGGCAGGCAGTGGGCTAGCAAACTTTATTTATTTATTTACATTTCTGCAGCGCCATGAAGGCATAATTACGGGGGGGATTACATATATAAACAATCAATCGTACAGCATGTGCCAACTTTTTGTACAGGATAGGAAAGAATGGATGGCAGAGGATGAAAAAGAGCGTCAGCAGAGCATTCACATCAGTCAATTGGCCGGGAAAGGACAAGAAGAGGAAAATCAGGAAAAACAGCAGATGAACATGGGTGTACATCCCAGTTCCGACAACAGTGCTCGGAACTTTGCTTCGGACTGGCATTGAACAATGCTATGAGGCAGCTTATTCCATTCATTTATGGCGTGCGGAAAAAAAGACTGTTTGAACACGTTAGCAACGCATTTTATTTCACGTATTTTCCAGTCGTGGTCGCGCCTTCTGGATACAAAATGAGGGGGTAGCAGATAAGTTTCGGGGTTAATAGCAGTTTTTTTTAATAAATGCGGTAAAGGAATCCTAATTTTATTCGTAAACGGCGCTCCTCCAGAGAGTCCCAGTTCAGATCTTGCTTAATACCGTTGCTTCGATAATTAAAAGAATATTTATTGGTAACGAACCGCGCCGCACGATTCTGAACCCGTTCCAGCATACCACAATAGGTTACGACGAGGGTCCCAGACTGCGCAGGCGTACTCCATAATTGGCCTGATGTTAGTGAAGTATAAAGTTCCTTAACCTTCTGAGGGGCGTCCTGAAAATTCCTTTTTAAAAATTTAGCATCCTAGATGCCTTTGCCGATATATATTCGGTCTGCTTTCTCCATGTCAGGTCCGCCGAAAAATAAACCCCGAGATATTTAAAATCTCTGGATCTAATTTGTATTATATGATTTGTCTGTGTTATTGTTTTTATTATGTATTCATTGTATCCCACCCTGCTAAAATCCCCAGAGGGGATTGCAGTATAGATAAATAAAATAAATAAATAAATCTGTTATTTTAGATAAAAGCTGGTTGTTTAAAACATAGTCAGACAAAACAGGAGTACGATTGCCTGTAAAAGAAATATAGTAACATTGTTTAGCATTCAAAGCCATGTCCCATTTCTCGCACCAGCGCTGAGTGCGGTCCAGATTTTGCTGTAGATTATTTGTGTCACATGAGGCTTTAATTGAGCGATATAAGACACAGTCATCTGCGTACAAGCGTACCTGACAGGTAACATTTTCCACGATGTCATTGACATAGATTAAAAACAGTAGAGGCCCCAGTACCGATCCCTGCGGAACACCAGATGTGACAGAAGCAGTATTTGAAAGCCGGCCGTGACCAATACGCGTTGCTTGCGCCCTTCAAGATAGTTTTCAATCCATTGAAGCACTTCACTTGTTAAGCCAAGAAACGATAGCTAGTGAAGTAGCAGGAGGTGGGGAACTGTGTCGAATGCCTTTCTGAAATCTAAAAATACGCAATCAACCTGCTCGTGGCGGTCGAAGGCAGAGCAGAGGTCATGGTTGAATCCAGCTAGTTGAGTTACGCAAGAACGGCCAGCCCTAAAACCGTGCTGTGTGTCGGTGAAAAATTTATTTCATTCAAGATGTTTTATCACAGAACTGTAAATTATGTGTTCTAATAGTCTACAGCATATGCAAGGAAGGGAGATAGGCCTGTAATTAGCTACATTATTCATGGAACCACCTTTATGAATCGGCACCACGTTCGCTACTTTCCACTCGTCAGGCAGAGAGCTTGTTTCAAGAGACTTATTGAACAAAATAACTAAATATTGAGCAATCATATCCTTACAGGCGCGTAGGACATGCGAGGAAAGACCGTCTGGTCCACCTGCAGAGCCAGCTTTAATATTCTGAAGAAGTTTAACAACACCACTGTAAGTAACAACTAGGTCAGGCATAAGAGTGGTTAGGTCCTCGGAAACAGGGGGGAGGTGACCTGAATAAGGCTGAGTAAAAACAGATTGGAAATAAGCGTTGAATGAGCAGGCCTCTTTGTAATCGTTATCTACCACAACACCGTAATCGTCTACTAAGTTCGGGATTCCTACAGGTTCCCTTCCGAGAGATTTGAAAATTTCCACATTTCCTTAGAATTTGTTTGCAGCTTAGTACCCAAGGCATAAAAGTAGTTAGTCTTGGCGATCTGGTTCTTGATCTTTATTTCTTTACCAAGACGCTTTAACAAGTCATAAACATTACGATCCTTTTTTCTTTTGTATCTGCTTAGGAGGCGGTGTCTTTTATTGATAAGTAATCTGGTGTCTCGAGTTACCAATGGCTTGTCAGCTCGACGTTTACGAGACATGCATTTACTAGGAATGTGCCGGTCAATTAATTTTTGAAGTGTGTTCCTAAACATTACCCGTTGCTCATTGCAGCCTAAACTTCGGCTGGCCGCAGAGAATTCTGGCAGGAAGGATTCAAGCTCAGCGCAGATGGAAGTATAGTCGCCCTTTCCATAGAAATAAGCCCTTCTGGATCCCGCATGAGCTACCCTAGAATTAACAGGCGCGAGCTTTGCAACAACGCAATCGTGGTCACTTATGCCGGGAGAGACTACAACGTCCGTAATGATGGATGGTCTGTTAGTAAAAATTAAGTCGAGGGCAGAAGCATTCTTACTTCCTTGTCTTGTTGGCTCCGTAACAAATTGATACAGGTCATTAGCTAGTTCAAATTCAGAAAAGCCTGCGGAGAAGGCACTGGAATCAGTCACAATGCATTTATTATGAGCCCACTGGACATTGGGCATATTAAAATCGCCACCTATTATAAAATCTTGGTTTAGTAAAGATAGAAAATTCGACAGAAATTTAAAAACGCCAGGATTTGTGCACGCGGGGGAGCGGTAAAACGAAACAATAGCTAAATGACGACCATTATCCAACTGAACATTACACCAAACAGATTCACCGCATTCCAGGGGAGAAGATATCGTAGAAGACCGTACGCATGCATCGACAAGCAGAAACACGCCCCCACCCCGGGTATCCCGGTCACGACAATAGATTTCGAATCCCTTTGGGAAAACTTCAGTATTTAGAATAGAGTCATGAAGCCAAGATTCTGTCCTATAACAATATGTGGCCTAACGGTGGAAGCCAGAGCTGCAAAGTCATCTGATTTATTTTTTATACTTCGGCAGTTTACGACAAGAACGGTCAAGGCCATCGATCCAGACACTAAACTATCCCGCCGGTATCTGAGAGACATGCTCCGTCTAGTCCCATATCTTGTTTCTAGCTAGCTTTTAGATTCAATAACTTGGTTGTGCTCGTGGTCAAAGAAAAAACATTTTCCATCCATTATCAGCCTGTCATACTGTAGTTTAAAAGGCTTTGCTGAGTCACGGGCATACTGGAAAAGTTTAGAGCGCGCATGCCTCACTGCAGAAGTGAAATCCTCACGAATAGCAAAAGCCGTTTCCTTTAGCCTCGGGGCGCATGATCTTATCTTTGTATTTCGAGAATTTAACCATAATCGGACGTGATCTAGCAGTCAGGGCACTGCGGCGCGCAAGGCCGCAGCGCTCATGTGATCACGGATTCACAGCAAGCCTGCCGAAAATTCCTGCAAGGACGCGTCCCAAGACACGCCGTTCGACTCATGGGTACCAATACCCTCAGTAAACCCCACCAGGTTTGTGGACCCCTGGTCACGAGGGACTAGAGGGAAATGAAAGGGCGGACGTTTTAGCTCCAGCAGCAATTAACCGAGCGGGGCAATCCAGTCCATTCCAATTTTTCCATATTCGCTGCACGTACAACGAACGCTTAGAGTTCCAGAGTCTACAGCGCCTAAAATACCCTCTGCCTAAAAAAAAACTAAACACCCAAGGACGCTATATCCTCGCGTCAGATCCAAAGGAACACTTTCCCTCACCTGCACAAACTTCACCTCATACACCCAACACCTGGCACAAGCCCATGGTGCCAGGCCCGCCCAACACTCTTCCGCATTTCGTGGGGAGGCGGGGCGAAACCGACGCACTTACAGACTCGGCACAGGTCATTTGAGAGCTAGTATAGGCCGGTTCACACGACAGTCCGTTCGTCCGCGGCCCGCGCACTACGTGTTCATGCGTCACCACATTGAGAGGCGCGTTGTCGGCCCGCGGCCTGGTCAGCGCGCCTCTCAATGTGCTGACGCATGAACACGTGATGCGCGGGCCGCGGACGAACGGTCCGTCGTGTGAATCGGCCTTAAGCGTCAAAAAACGTGTCCCTTATTTTAATCATTAAAGTTTACCTACCTACCTGTGGATGTGTGTAAGTTTTGGAAATTGAAAGGCTGCCTTAACCCGGCGGGTAGGGGCGAAACGAAGGACGCTCACAATAGACTGGTTGTTCTCGCGCAACAGTGCTTTCAGGCGGCTTATTTGAGTGGGAAAGGGCGTTATATGAGCCAACTGGTGCCAGATCCTTGAGTATTCTTCCCCGCTGGCGACTCGTGTGTCGGTGAAGAAGGCGGCGGATGACCTGTAGTCAGGCACATGTGTTCGCGGTCCTGTTCGGCTGTCTTGGAGGGCCCGTCGCTGAGAACGACCAAATAGGTCGTGCACAGGGAAAAAATGTCCTGATCAGTTCGAAGTGCGTGTTCCGCTGTGGGCGGATCTCTACAGGGTGATGTCGCTTGCGTAAATCCAAAACCGAGGATGATCCATTTGCCGCAGTGGAGGCGGGAGGCCCCGAATGCCAGGTTAAAGAGCACCGGCGAAAGGATAGAACCTTGCGGAACCCCACTTGTGAGGTATCTGGGTGCAGTCTGGTACGACTGCACCTGGGGCAGGACAGCGTGATTACGCAGAAAGTCACGAATGTATAAGTGAACAGACGGGGGCCCGGACTGAAGGTCGTCCAGGATTGCTAAACTTCTGGCGTTAACAAAAGCTCCTTTTATGTCTGCACTGACAACTCCAAACTCGTCACAGAGAGCCAGCATGTGTCTTGGGTGCGCATGTTACTCTGAAAGCCATCGGAGCGCGGACTCAGCGGACAGCTCATTTCGTGAAGCCATAGGAGTAGCGAGAGTACCATCCTTTCTATAGCCTCCCCTAAACAAGAGCTGAGAGAAATAGCCCGCAGATAGCACATTTCATACAGAGGCTTGCCTGGCTTGGAAATGTAAATAACCGCGGCCGTTTTCCAAGGGGAACCTAGCCTTGAAGCTTCTTCAGCAAGACTTTCATGCGGCGGCGAAGGGTGCAGTTCTGGTTATTTTTCCTCCGTAGACGGACTAGGGCTCGCCTTCGCTCCCATAAAAACAAACACTGATCTGAGCCATTTCTGGGATACTGAGAGCTTTTATGTATTCGCGACGTTACCTGGCAGCACGGAGGCCATGCAGTCTTCCAGACAGCATGTCGAATTCTCTCGGAAAGGGTGTCGAAATGTTCACTCTTTCAGGGGGGAGGGACCTTACCACTGCAGAGACTCCCGGAATGAGGGTCACGATGATCGATTGGCCACTTTCCAAGCTTTCTGCCAGGTTCTGACAGGTGGTCTTCATCTGTGCGCAGGCCCAAGTTAAATCTGGATTGGTGTTCCTTGTGACGGAGCTATCGAGGCGAGTGGTCTTCTGGTCGCAGCCACGCTCAACTCTGCGATTCAGGGATTTGCTTCGGCGACAGTTGCTTAGCAGGGGCATGGTTCTGAATGCAGTCGAATTGATTTTGGGTGGAGAGCAGAAGCCAGGCAGACTTTTGAGGCTCCGGGCGAGAAGTAGGGAAGGGTACCGGCTGAGCGGCAGTGTGGTGATGTTCTTCTTAAGCGCATTCACATAAATACTCCTGAACCCCGCGCGTGCGCTCCACTACTATGTCCATCCCTTCCCTGTATGCCCCGGTTGCCGCGATCCCCATGGTAATACCCAACATTGTTTCTCGCCTCCCCCATTCCCCCTCACCATCTTCATCCCTTTCCACCAACGCGGTGGCCAATTCGCTGTGGTTACTCTATCGGAGGATAACCTTAACCCTGCTCCTTCCTCTCTCACAAGATCTCTGATAAAAAAAAGAACCTAAAGTAATGGTTGAGGGAGAGAGAGACCGAATTCTGCACCGTATAACTTTAACTTCTCAAGACCGGTGAGTGATACGTTAAAGTGTTAGTGAACCTCATGGCAAATTGGTAAATTGGTTTTGGAGGAAAGGAAATGGCGCAGTATCTGTCTCGCATATCTCGGCGGACACCTGAACCGCGCCGTAAGGAAAGGGAGGATGGTAGGAGTGAAAGACGAAAGAGAGAAAGAGGTGCCGTAGTGGAGGTCTCCGGAATAATTTCGACCACCTGGGGATCTTTAGCGCGCCCTGACATCGCACGGCACACAGGCGCCTCTTGCGTTTCGCCTCCATCGAAACACGGCCGCCGCGGTCGGGTTCGAACCCGGGTACTCCGGCTCGGTAGACGAACGCCTTACCACTGAGCCACCACGGCTTGCGTATCTCTTTTCCTGCAGCTAATATCCTGTTATATTTTTTCTCTGGTTTCAATAGGTTTGTCCGCATTTTATTTGACGTTGATAATACGTCAGCTGACACCGCATTTAATGACTGCAGGCAGTTTCTGGTCTGCCGGAATTGAAAGTGCTCCGGAAAGTCAATGTCACATATAATCGCCCGGTAAAAGTGCCAATCGCATTACTACAAACCAGGGGGGACTAGCCAGAATGAAGTGCGAAAAACGTATTGCCGCGAAGTTGCGTTCAGCTTCTTTTTTTTTTTTTTTTCGTGATCCTCAGTATTTCTCCAGAGACACATCGTCGAGCGAAATTTTGTTGCATTACCCTGCTCGAGTTATCCAGTGTCTGTTGACTGGAGAACGCTAATTTGTTAGCAACGACTCCAAGTCACGCATGTTTCAGTTTGCGGCCTTCAGAGCTGCTTGTTTTATGATGTACGCGAGTGATCTAGAAAGTTCAAGGAACCCGTTAATTAGAGCTCCGCCGAAAAACCTGACATCCATTGGCGACTGCCGCGTACCATGTTACTACCGCTACCGCCGTCATATTCTGTTCTGGGCGATCACTGCAGGCAGAGGAAGCACATGCAGTCGGAAAGTTGTAACTAGGTCCATGATCCACAGTAGCGCGGACCACGACTCGCAGCTGCGATAAAACGCATTGATGATGTGTTGCCGTGCATTCGCCCCTCTTCGGTATTTTCACCGTCGCCTACCATGACACTATGTCACCGCCTCTCCTCCTGCCCTCGTGGAGGTATAGCAGGCCGGAGAACTGGAGCTTGGGATGGCCTCCCTGTCATTCGATAGAGGTAAACCACTGTCTTTCTCTCCTTGCAGTGAAGCGCAATGATTTACTGCAGTTCGAAAGAAATGTGTCCTGAAAAAGGTGCCTTCACCACGTAGCGCCGTCCCAAAACACATCCGGCTTTGTCGGCGTCCATGGTGCGCTATACGAGGACCCCTCGCCGACTGGCCGGCTGCCCACATGCGCTATACACGCGTTAGCGGATGCAAAAGTCTTCCGCACCCTTCCTGGTCCAGGAAACGACTCTTCCATGGTTTGTTCAGCCTGCCGGGGTTGACTGATCCGGTTCGCTCGCATGCACTTTTGCATTAACGGCGGCCTTCTTTTTCTTTTCACGTGTCTCCGACACCGACTGCATCCGTAGTGCAGGCTCTAGCTTTTTCTTCTTATGTGCGCGGCTCTTGTTCTTCCGGCGCCACCGGTGACGACGACAGCACACACAAAAAAGCGGACGCCCAGTATAAGCCAGGTCGTCCCACGCTGAGCTCCCGCAAACGGCTTTTTGAAGAGCGGTGCGAGCCGCCGCCGATTCTGTGAAAGCTGCGGTCGCCAAAAAAGAAAAGATTGCACCGATAGGCCGCCTGACCACGCTGGCGCAAAGGGACGACCGCCACCTGCGGCAGCAGTCAAAACGGAAGAGGTTCCGAGAGCGACGCTCGGCGGGCGCCTTTTCGCGGGGAACGAGTATCTCTCTCAGAGCCGGGCGACGTGTCTGGTCCACGCTGTGTCTCTCCGGGCGTCGTTCATCAAGCACTCCGTATGTCAAGCAACCTTGCCGTACTCTGTAGAAGAAGAAAAAATGTCCGGGACAGTCATAGGTGGCCCTTCGCAGTTTCTAGGTCGTTGACACCCGCCGCGTATTTATACAGAAATTGGCGCCATTCAGATGCCGCGTGGACATTCACGACAGAGTCTGCGGTTTCTCGAGGCCGGCGCGGCTGGCGTATGCGGTGTGCCCTTGTACACGATTAGGCTGGCAGCATTGCATCGCTTATGAATGCGCTGGAGTATATCATTCAAGCCTGTAGTTGCGCCAGCTTGCTTTTGACGCGCTCTTTGCATCTGAATGCTATTCCAAGTTACGCTTCTTCACTAGATAAGTTACGCAAGCCAGATTCGTGCACCGCTGTTTTAGTAATTGCTCAGAGCCTTGAGCTTGCATGCGTGACGCTATCGAGTAAATTCTTACCAATATGCTCTCATTTCTTCGTCCCTGGTCGCGTCATGTCTACTTTTACCCCATTCCTCTCGGATTCCTCTCTGGTCGTTGAAATTTCCATATTACGTGATTTCAGCCGCCGTAGTGGCTCAGTGGTTATGGTGCTCGGCTGCTGACCCAAAAGACGCGGGTTCGATCCCGGCCGCGGCGGTTGAATTTCTTTGGAGGAGAAATTCTAGAGGCCCGTGTACTGTGCGATGTCAGTGCACGTTAAAGAACCCCAGGTGGTCGAAATTTCCGGAGCCCTCCACTACGGCGTCTCTCATAGCCTTAGTCGCTTTGGGACGTTAAACCCCATAAACCAAACCAACCAACCATATTACGTGATTTCGTGTTGACACGTGGCTACGCGGGTAAACACGGTCGTAGAGGACAGACAGACAGACAGGTTGGTGAAGGAGCGTTAATTAGATGAAATTAAGTACACCAACCCGACTGTTGTCGGGTAACCATGGCCACCGCTTTCGGCAGCATTCGCTTTAATGATGACTGAAACATTTTCAGATATATTTCCTTCATCACGGAGAACAGCGTCGAAGATTGTAGAAGCGGCCGATCATGATGATGGTGTTTGAGGACGGTCTGGCGTACATGAGAAACATAAATCCTGCCTCGTTCTAGAACAATCTCCCTACGGGCGGATGGGAGATCGCGCTGGCAAAAATAGCCTCTGTGTATACGCAATGCCCTACGACCTGGAGCTTGCCAGAAGCTTAGAAGAACGCTAACATTATCTTTATTCATAAGACCGGAGGCACCAAGGACTTCAAAAATTACAGACTGACCAGCTTACTGTCCGTTGCCTACAAGGTATTTTCTAATCTGATCACAAATAGAATCAGGACAACCTTAGACTTCAATAAACCAAATGATCAGGCAGGCTTTCGTAAAGGATACTCCACAATAGACCATATTCGCGCTATCAATCAGGTAATAGAGGAATGCGCAGAATATAACCATCAACTATATGTAGAGTTCATTGATCACGAGAAAGCATTTGAATCAGTGTAAACGTCAGCAGTCATGCATGCATTGCGGAATCAGGGTGTAGAAGAGTCTTATGCGAAAGTACTGGAAGATATCTATCACGACTGCACAGCTATCATAGTCTGCCATAAAGTCCCCAATGACATTCCAATAAGGTAGGGTGCCAGACCGGGAGACACGATCTCGCCAATGCTGTTCACCGCCTGTTTACAGGAGGTGTTCGGAGGCCTAGATTGGGCACAGTTGGGGATGAGAGTTAATTGTGAATACCTAAATAATGGTGAATACCTAAGTAATTTGCGATTCTCTGCGGACATTGTCTTGCTAAGTGACTCAGGAAATGATCTGCAAAGCATGGTAAACCGGTTAGACGGGCATAGCAGAACTTTAGGTCTTAAAATTAACATGCAGAAAACCAAAGTATCATTAAACAGTCTCGTAAGGGTGCAACAGTTCACAACTGGTAGCGAGTTACAGGAAGTGGTAAGGGCATATGTCTACTTAGGGCAGGTAGTGGCCGCTGATTCGGTTCAAAAGAGAGAATTAACTAGAAAAATAAGAATGTGGTGGAGCGCATATGGCAGGTTCACTGAGATAATGAATGGCAGTTTACCAGTATCCCTCAAGAGCGAAGTATATAACAGCTTTTGCATTCTTTCAGTTTAGCAGTAAACAAAGGCAAAATAATACACCTTATACTTGTTTAAACCCAGTGAATTCTAAAACCTCTTCATTTGTCCTTTAACCTCATTCCTGGGAAAGACCATGAAACGGATGGCTCTTATTCGGCTTAAGACCCATCTTGAATCCATGGACTTCTTTCCCCCTCTACAAATTGGCTTCCGAAAGGGTGTGTCCACTAAAGACCTTTTCTTCTTCCTCACGCAGGAATTTTACCGTTCTTCCACTTCCCAGATTCAAGCCATAGTTGCCTTTGACGTGCCTAGCGTTGGACAACCTTGCTCACGATCCTCTTCTAACATCCTGGCCACTACCGGCTGCGGGCAAAAGATGCGCGCCACCTCACTGCGTTTCTGCCTGACCGCACGGCCAGGTTTCGCCTCTCCGATCCTGTTCCCTTCACGCGTGGTGCTATTTTAACTCTTTGTAACCTCGCAATGGCTCCCCTCTCTCGTATTCCGGCATATATTCCAAACCTCAAACACAAATTCTATGCAGGCGACATTACTCTATGGTGGATCTGTGGGTCTCCCGGTACGTTGGAGGACATCGTATAGCACGGTAACTAGTTACCAGCAGTCACTAATTACCAGCAATCACCAATACACTCACTAGTTATCTTGACACAGTAGACAACTCTGCCGCACCTGAGAAATCGTCTAATCAGGCGATTAGACAACCCTTAAATTTTGCTATCGTCTTTCGCATCTTGTACGCCGCACTGTCAATAAGCACGCCGAGCTACGCGCGGGGGTCCAGACAGGAAGTTAGCCCACGTATCAGCCCTAAGCAAAATTCTATATGCAGTGCCGTATTTCACTCTAACCTGTCATCAAAGACATCGGATTGAGTTTGAGCTTCACAGATTGTGCAAGACCGCCCTTAAAGTTACTGTACTTGCGTCCACTTAGCGCCTGCACTCTACAGGGCTGTTCTTGCCCCTGTGTGGTGGAGTAGCAGGCCAGGGCCATGTTACTACCGGCCGACCTCTCGTTCTTTTTTTTTCTCATTAAAATTCCTTCCCCAACCCCCTTCGTGTGAGACCTCATACAACATCGTGAGCCGAAAATGGCGCGTCTTTCTAGGACACAGCAAGGAAACTGGATGCTAAAGTTGTTTTTAAACCTATTGAACTCCCTATCATGATCTATCCTTCTCAGCTTCCAGATAACCTCCAAATCGCCTCCATTCCAAAAAATGTTGTAGCCGGTACCAACCCAGCCTTACGTTCCGCTCGCGTTACTAATCATGTCCATCCTATTGTCCGCAGCGATGGCTCAGTGCTTATGGTGCTCGGCTGCTGACCCTAAACATGCGGGTTCGATCCCGGCCGTGGCGGTCGATTTTCGGTGGAGGCGAAATTGTTGAGGCCCGTATACTATGCGATGTTAGTTTACGTTAAAGAACCCCAGGTGGTCGAAACTTCCGGAGCCCTTCACTACAGCGCCTCTCAGAGCCTGAGTCACTTTGGGACGTTGAACCCCATAAAACAAACCAATGTACTATCGCGCTCAATATGAGTTGCAACGCGCGGTCATCGACCGGGGCTCGTTCCGCGGTGTGCCTCCTCCAAACAGTCGCTCGGAATTCTGGGAGAAACTGCTGTTCCTGGAAACAACAGCACCCCCGCTCAGGAAAAAGTTTCTCCCCGAATTCCGAGCGACTGTTTGGAGGAGGCAGACCACGGAACGAGCCCCGGTCGATGACCGCGCGTTGCAACTCATATTGAGCGCGATAGTACATCCTATTGATTCGACGATCGTATGCACAAAGGTATCACGAACTCACGTTGGAGCAGCTGCTTAATTGCGAGTGTCACCCTCGAGGCGACAAACGCCCTTGGTCCTTACACTGATCGTCCTCCAATAGCCACCCCAGAGACCCTCCCGATAATCAACAGTAATCAGGACCTCTCTCTAGCACCCCATTACCCTTCAGGGTATATAATATAAATCTAATCGATGCAGGCTGTACGCGCAATTCATACGGGTCAGAATCCTCTAAAACTGCGGGATGATCTGCAAACAGCTCTCACCCCCCACACTGCCGCACTGAAGTGGATTCCTGGTCACGCTGGAATCCCAGGAAATTAGGTGGTGCATCGCCTTGCCAGCGAAGTTCAACACCGGGGGCGTGCGATTCCTAGGCCTTATCCACCCACGTGGGTCACAACTCTCTATTATAAACAAGAAATACATCTTCACTATGACAAAATTAGAAAAATTCTTTGCGCACTTCCTGTTCCGGACAAACCTCTCACCATCACTCAACTACGTATTCTTCGATGCATACACCTATATACACTCCTTACATCTGCCCGTTCTTATCTGTAGCGTATCCGACACTCCCCCGCTTGCCCGAATTATCCTGAACCTTGTGCTAATTTGGAAACTGCCTTTTCTCCTGCCGTGTTGCCATTCAGCCCCCTCTTATCCCCATACCCTTCTCACTAAACCTGGCGGGCTTGACCAGCGTCAGACCGGCTGACGGCCTTGTTTACCCTGGCCCAAGACATCACTGACGCTTAATATTGGGTTAAAATAAAGTTCTCTCCATCTCTCTATCTCTATCTTCTCTATCTCTATCTCTATCTCTATCTCTATCTCTAGCCTTCTCTATCTCTAGCCAGCATCGCTTTCTCGCTCTATGATTAGTCTCGATATTGTTTTATTTTTTACTCATAGGAGGCTCGACCCAAGATAAGAAACATTCGCTGTTTTCCTATCACTATTTTCTTATCAGCTATTTTCTTACCGGAAAGAAATCAGTTTTTTACTGATTTCTTTTTCTTTTTAAATAAAGATGGTCAGGTGATATAAACGAGTTTTAGCGTGCCACAAAGGCGACAGCCGCATCTGTCAGCGCCTGTATCACGCACTGTTAAATGTTCGCCAGGCCCGAACAAGAGAAAGACCATGAAGAAAACGTCGAGGGTTTGCGCAGTGCCTACCCTCGAAGGCACAGGACTACCCTATAAGATCCCCCCCCCCCCCCCCCCCCCTTAAACGCAGATTGACCAGAAAAGCAGAGGCTTGAAGTTACACATTATCACACGTACTCATGACTTAAACAAACAAGGGAAGGGGTATGAGGGCTCGTTATAAATGTGAGAGAGAAGCCAACAGCCACAGAAACCAAGGAGCACAGGGATTTTTTTTAATTATTTTTTTTGTGGTGTTGATCAAGTAAGAATATTACTGAATATGTTGTCGCTTAAAGCTAATTGATTAGAAAAGCAGAAGAAAAAACAACCACATGCCGCCGGTGGGATCCGAACCCACGACCTCCGAATTACGAGTCCGGTGCTCTACCTCTGAGCTACTTTTTTTTTTTTCTTTATTGCCTGGCTCTACCTCTGAGCTACGGCGACGGCTGTCAAACCTTCTGCTTTCGGTGGTATTTATGTTTACAAATAACCTAACCTTGAGAGTGTTCATCAGCGCCACCCACGTTCGTAAGCGGCGGACGTGGAACGTCCTGTGTTACCGCTGGTGTGACGTAGAACGCCATCGAACGGCGAGGGTGAAAGCTGTGTGAGAACCCTCTTATGCTTCCTATGGCGCCAAGGCTGCCAGAACCGAGACCCTCGCTAAGCAATTAAGCAAACAAGGGAAGGGGTTAGTATGTTGTAATTATGGCACACTCTTTTTTGAAGATCTGATTCTGCTGAGCCATACTGTAGAGGCGAAGACCTCCTTTCTCCCGCGGCTGCCCCGTGTTGCGTATGCTGCGCATATCATTCGCTGCCGACCGAGCAGTCCTCCCGGGGACGAATCTCAGGGCGGGATGCTCGCATGCTGCGTCTCCTCTCCTCCCAAAGCAAAAGAAGGAAAGATCAGGAACCTCCCCCTTCCACACAAACGATTTACGCCACTGATACGACATTTCCGCCTTTTCTGACACGCCTAGGCAATGAGCCGTCAGCCTCGCAGCTGCATCCTGGCAACTTGCGAAGCCAGGCAGGCTTTTTTTTTCTTTCTAGAGCAGCCCAAGCTTTCGTGACGTCCGCATGTGCGACAGACTTTTGCTATGGACTGGCAGAGAACATTTTTATGTTAAAATGAGAAAGCGAAAATTACATTTTTGCTTGGGTTGAATAGCTACAGCGCCACCATCTTGCAGAGGTTACTTTCATATGTGAGGTCTCAATGACTTTTTTAGATGCTGCGACATATGTAGCCTCACTAGGCTTAACCTAAGCTAAGCCTCAGCCATTTTTTTCTCCTTCAATGCGGGCGTTTGTGCGTTGAAAATGTACCGATACCTTCGATGACGTCATCATGCGTCCCCCACTTGGCGTTGTGCGCTGCGGAGAAGCTTGAAAGGCGTCCGGATTTTAATGGGCGATTACTTCACTATTTCAAGCGCTAGCCCAAAAAGACTTAGCATGCTTTACCTCTAAGTTTCACACATTTGACCCTCTTAAGCTCGCTTATTTCTGAAACCTCTGCAGTTTCCCTTTAAGCGAGGCACGCGACAACGTAGACGCGTGAAGGAAACCTCAAGCTTGCGTGATCGCCATCCTTTACTGCACCACGGGTAAAGGAGATGCCGGAATTCGGGAGAGGAGGTCAGAGCTGATGCTGCGAATTCTTTCAAGAGCAGACACCTGCTAAACCTGGCCGCAGTAATATATGCGCTGGGTGGAAGCACATATACGACTGGGCCTTGAAGAGATGCCTTCGCCAGGGTTTCAGCAACCCCATTCAAATGGATTCCACTGTGCCCAGGCACCCAGACCAACCGTAACGAACACACGTGGGGTGGAATCAAGCATTTGAGTAAGCGGAGTGCCTGAGATGTTGTCGATGCGGTGAGAGATGAACACAGGGATAATAAATCCCTCATAATTATGACAGACCACAAAGAGCTGTTTAATTTGCGTAACGCCAGGACTACTGCTAGAAATTCGGCCAAATAAATAGGGGTGTAATCGGGAAGGCGGAGTGAGAATGATCATTCAATAGAGATGGAGAAAATGCCAACACCGGCCTTCTCTTCACACTGTGAGGCGTCTGTCGCTATGACCACATGACAGAGTTAAAGCGCAGCAAGTAATCCTGTAAAAAACCGCATAGCAAATGGAAAGAAATTAACTTTGCATGTTTTGGAAAGATGTCATCGAAGAAAATCTGAATAGATGAGTTGGCGCATACCGGACGGATGTCCGAAATGTGGACGTTTAAAGGGCAACTGCAGCGCTTTTTTTTAGAATTTCGCAATATTCAAGGATTCAAATCTATATAGGCTGTAGGTAAAGCATGCCAAGTGTTTTTGCACTAGCATTTAAAATAGCGACGTAATCGACGATTGAATTTTGCGCTTGTCCTGAATGCACCAGAGGGGTGCAAGGAAATTCAGCGTGACGTCACGGAAGGTATGATTTCAAATTACCGCTGTCGTCAGCCATACCCTGCCCTGACTCGTTCGACGCTGCCAAACAGCTCTCGGCAGGGTTTGCCTTCAGTGGCGTTGGTTTTTTTTCCTTCAAAGCAGGCGTTTGTGCGTTGGAAATGTACCAATACCTTCGATGACGTCATCATGCGCCCCCCACTTGGCATTGGGCGCTGCAGAGAAGCTTGAAGGGCGTCCGAATTTTAATCGGTGATTACTTCACTATTTCAAGCGCTAGCCCAAAAAGACTTCGCATGCTTTACCTGCAAGTTTCACACATTCGACCCTCTTAAGCTCGTTGATTTCTAAAACCTATGCAGCTTCCCTTTAAGGGGTCAAGGAGGGACTGCACAAAATAAATCTGTGGGGTATAGAAACGACACCAGGTTTCGTTGAAAAATGGCCTAGGCTGACGAAGGAAGATCAAAGTTGAGGCATGAAGCGACGAATCGCGCATTTTTAGAAATGTTTTCACCGTTAAGAGCCGAAATCTTGAAGGCAATTATGGAATACGAGCTTCCAGGTAAAAAACGGAATTCGCCACAAATTTTGGAAGGCCCAGATAGAGGCGCAACGCCTCCCAAGAATAGCATGCATTGATAGAATAAAGCGGCCTCTAATCACAGTCGACTAAACAGCAGTGCAGAGACTTTGAAAACATAAAAAGGGCGCTGCGGATTTGTCTGCGCGCTTTTAATGGCCATTTACGGCTAATTTTCACATTCGGCTGTGCAGAGTCAGTGCATGAGCAATACTTCGCGTTTGTTCCGCTGTGGCGGCGATTGATGACGCTGAGGCAGACGCTGTGGTCCTAATGTTTCAGAACTATCTCTTCAAATAAAGTTAAAGCAAAACAAGTTTGATACAAAGCGACAAATCTGTCTAGCAACCACTTCAAGAACAACATTAGAGAGGAACTAGGTCGCCACTTCTGCAGTTTTCGATTTTGCACGCTTAGCCTTCCGAAGCAGAACAATGGAAGACCCAACTGTTCTTAGCAAACCTCAGACACGTTAACTGAGGCAGGCGCAGCACCACTTGATAACGTCAGGTATGCAGCTTTCGGTTGGTCTCTCCCAGGAAATTTGTTGTCGCTGAATTATTTTTCTCTTCCTTGATGCATTTGCCATCTGCTTCCGAAGAAAATCATGGCTAGCCGCAAGGAGGGACAAAAGAGCAAATTGTGACCCAGCGCGAAAACAATGCACGCATTGCGCTCATTCGAAGCGTTATGAGTGAAGCCACGAATGAGGCTCAAATGGAATATGCCACAAGTGAACTGAACTGTCTTGAAATACAGGCAGCACATTCGCCAGCCGGGAGCACTTCAAATGACGCTGTTTAATAAGATTTTGCATTGTGGGGTTTTAACATCCCCGAGGGACTCAGGCTGAGAGGGACGGCAGCCGAGAAGTCGGAGTTAATTTAGACCAACTGCGGTTCTTTAACATGCCCTGGCATCGCCAAGTGCATGAGCGTTTTTGTACTTCGCCTACATCTAAATATCACCGCCGCGGCCGGGATCGGACCCGCGATCTTGTAATCAGGAGCCGAGCACCAAAGCCACTGAGCCACGGCGGATGTTAACCCTTTGTATTCATTTTGCAAACTTCACGTGCTATAGTGGTGTATGCCCCTTATATACTCGCATCAAAGCCACATTCATTCAAACAATTTGCATGTGCTCGTTCCATTAGCGAAAAAGAGAATGTGCTTAAAAGGCATTTCAAACATATTGTATTAATTTCATATTTATTTCGCATTTTTTGTTTCTACGCTTAAACTGCAGTACGAATGCTTTCTAAGTATACTAGGAATAATAATTTGAACGTTCTTAAACATACGAAAAAAGTACATTTTTGCCCGCTTAGCATATTTATGATTCATTAAAATATACTAAACATATACATTAAATACATTAGAAATAGTCTAAATATATACATTCAATATATTAAATATATATTCACTTCGGCTTAAAAAAGGTCTACTGGTCGGCTTCACAGGATGAGACGGGTTAATGCTTCAACTGCAGTACAAATTGTACACGCTGATGTGGTCGGGGATCGGGACCAGGGTCTTCAACGCATTAGGACGAAGCAGCAGACTACGAAGGGAAGCCT
Source organism: Amblyomma mixtum (assembly GCF_055824585.1). Classification (NCBI taxonomy): domain Eukaryota; kingdom Metazoa; phylum Arthropoda; class Arachnida; order Ixodida; family Ixodidae; genus Amblyomma; species Amblyomma mixtum. The sequence goes on from NC_143013.1 coordinate 320,701,492, forward strand.
TCGGGAGGAATAGCAAGCTTGAAGGTTTATTTTACATATTTACAGCGAGTAGACCAAAGTCAGAAAATGGGGAAGGATGATCTGGCACCCCGCAGATTGCTGCTTAAATGCAGTTCAGATTCCCCAGGTACCCAGGTAGGGAATCTGATCTCTGGTTGAGCGTCCAATGGGCTGCTAGCATCTTCTTAGGCTCCGCCCTCCCCACGTGACGGCGCACACCGCACAGACACACACATACACGGGCAAGGAGGAACTTGGCGTCTCTGAGTCGCGAACTGTTTTCCCAGGCCCAAAGGTCGTTTGCAGCTGAGTGACGATCCTGATCGATGGGGACGCGAGCGCTGACCGCTCTCACCGGTGACCTCTTCAGTTCGGTGGAAGGGACAAATTAGCCGTGTCGCCCCTCTGCTTGTCGTCTCCTCAGGGCGCACAGGGTAATGAGTTGGCGGCGCAGTCGCCCCCGCTGTAGTTGCCACTGGGTCCCGTCCGTCGTTCCACGGTCAGTCCGGGAGAAGCGCCGCACTCAGCCTTCCCGGCGAAGGGGATTAGACGCCTTTGTGTACGCCGACGCCGTCGCCAGTAGCTGCCCCGCGCAGTGTCTCTTTTGTCTTCCCCGAGCAGCAGCGCTTGGGACGAAGTGGCCTGATGGCGCCCGGCTGGCTCGCCTGTTTCCGCTGCCAGTCCACAGGAGCGCAGTCTGGCACCAGAGCCGCATTCAGCATCGCCGGCGAAGGGGATTTGAGCCTTTGTGTACGCCGACGCCGAGAAACAGCAGCGCCTTTGGCCGCATACACAACGGCGCCTGGCTGGCTCGCCGTTCTCCGCTTGCTGGGTCTCCGATCACTACAACGCGTAGTTATCAAGAGGTGCATGAGATTATAAGGTTACGTGACGGAATGGGAACGGCAAGGATACCTACAGAGCAAATCATGAAGAAAGTGCCGCAGCAAACAAGGAAGGCTCCGACAAGCGCCATACTTGGCTTGCCTGGATGGTGTGGTGGTTGCGACTGAGAGAAGGATGAATAGGAGCTTGCCTGGCGTGCCCACCGACAGCGACGCACTATCTTGCCCGGTGAGGCATTTTTTGCGCAAAGACTGTGGGCCCCCAAAATATCCCAGAAGTGCCCTACTGGTAGCGTTAGAATCTGGGGGCGATCTAGAGCCGAATTGCTAGTCGAAACTTGCGTCAGGAATAGGTCAGGAGTAGAACTGTCAAGGAACAGATACACGGGCGTCTAAGCGAGCCGGTCGGTTCTGCCGGTCGTGGTCCTTTTCGCTGGCATATTCGGGCCCGGAAGTACCCAAGGCGCCTTTATCGGTATAATGCTATCACGTTCTCCGCACGTAGTGTAAATAAGTGGTGATTACCTTCCTGTTAGAAGTTACCATAAAAGAAGTTACAGGAAAGGGAGAGTTTTCACTGTTCCCTGAAACGTCATTTCGAGCCCTAGATTGTTCCACGGTAGCTTGAAGTGCAATGCAAATACGTTTACGCGAACTGCCCATTTGTTAGAATTTAAGTATACTTGGCCGGATTAATTGCGTATTTACAAAGTACTCTTTCAATACATCGCCAACACCAAAATGAGATTTCCCGAAACTCGATTTCGAGCATTAGGTTGATCAGTGGCAGCTTGAAGTGTGCTGCAAATAAGCTAAGGTGCGGACTGCCAATTTGCTCGAATTTAAGTATTCTTTGGACGAATCAATTGCGTATTTACGGAAGTACACTTCAAATACATTGACAATGACAACAAGCAAATGCCATTTCCCGAAACGCAATTTTGAGCACTCGACTGTTCAACGGCAGCTAGAAGTGTGCTGCAAATACGTTTAAAAGGACTGCCCGTTTCTAGAATTGAAGTATACTTCGGGTGAATTAATTTCATATTTATAAAAGTACACTTTTAATACACTGACAAGATGCTAAAACTGCATACATATACGTTTAAAAGGACTGCCCGTTTCTGGAATTGAAGTATACTTCGGGTGAATTAATTTCATGTTTACAAAAGTACACTTTTAATACATTAACAAGATGCTAAAACTGCGTACATATTTTTTCACGTATTTGAAAAGTGCTTGAAGTATGCTTTAAGTGACGTATTTTTGGCAGATTTAAAGAATATATTTCGAATACCAAGCATGAACATTCAGGAACGTATTTACTAAATATTTTTAGTGCATTCATGTATACAAAATATGTTTAAAATACAATATAAATAGCCCACCATATATTCCAAACGTATTAGTTTTTGCTGAGGGTTTCCACAAGCTGAAAGAGGAAAATGAACAGGGGGGCGCTTTTGGTGCCTCATCGAGTTATGCTAGTACACCCACTTATTCCCTGAGCCGAGCATAAAACTTTCTTCGTCGGCGCGTATGCGCGATGTGCGGGTGTGTGTGACCTTCAAGGATGTAATATCTGAGGCCGAGAAAGCTGCGAAATTGGGAAACACTGAAATTGGGAAACACTGAGCTTGCATGCAGAATTGGGCCTGCTGTTTTGTTTGATTTGCGGAAGCGCACGAAAAGACTGTCACTGCGGAACGAAAAAAAGTTGCAGCTGATAAAGGCGGCCGCTGTCGTAAAGCAGGCATGACTGCAACTTGGATTACTTTCAGAACACCGAACGAACAGCGTACTAGGCAGTACTGGAAAGGGGGACGTGTCGAAAAGGGAAATAAAAGAGGTGAACAGAAGTGAAAAAGAAAACTTAAAGGTAAACATAAAGGTAAAAACTTAAAGGTAAAACTTAAAGGTATTGAGCAAATAAAGGGAGAGGACAAGCAGCAAGGAAGACGAGCGGAGGAAGGCAGGAGTAGCGGAATAAGTAAGGAAAGGAGCATAAACGCGGGCAACTATGAACGGCAAGCCACGGAAATAAGGACACCGTACAGCGTCGCGCCCCGGCGAGCGGTTTTATGTTGACCCAAAAACAGCGAGAAAGCTCATCTTCACCATTTCTCCCCGCTGCGATACCGTGCTCTGCGAATGCAAAACGGGTGCCCTCTTTGCACTGCTTTTCATTTCTCATTCCCCGAAATTTTTTTCGCTGGAAAGAACGCTGTTGTTCATATTTCACATATGGTGTTGTTGCTCTTTCACTACTTTTTTCTTGCCGCATCTTTCGTTCTTGCTATTGTGATGGTACGCGCGCGGCCCGTCAGATGAGTTTGAAATCCCGATTTGCATGCGTATCGTACATACGCGCATACTTCTGTCGCATGTATACAGGGCCATATGCGCGAGGAACTTGGCCTTTTCGCGCCTTCACCTTTCTTGATTGCTTTCCTGGTACTGTGTATTTTCGAGGAATGGGAAAGATTTGAGATGGCGAGAAATAAAAAAAGAACTAAATGATCGAAACCGCGAAATTCATGCTTACGCGGAGTGAACCATTTTACTTACTTTTTTCTTAGAGAAGTGGAGGAAACACCCGAGGATTTGGAAACGAAGGCGACGTAGTTTGCATTGCTCATACTTTAATTCACTCGTTCCTATATTCAGCGCAGCCTTGGACGAGTGTGCAGCAGCGTGCTGGAGGTCATGATATGTACCATTTGTTTCAGAAAAGCGCGCCACTAATTTTCAAACATGGGCTTTATATAGCGACCAGCACGCTGAGTATTTACGACACCATGGATAGCTGGGTGGACTGAAATTTATTCATAAAAATTGGCTGGTGGTTTAGCATGGTTAAACCTGGTAAAAGCGATAGCTTCATCTTCGGTCTCTTCTGCACGTCGCCCCCGCATGGTTTCATTCCAACGGCGGTCTCTGGCTTCCTTCAGCCGAGCCGACTCGTCCATCTGTAGCCGGGGCTGCACCGCCAAACACCTCTTTCGAACAACCGCCTCGCCTCTTATCTGCTCTATTGCGCATGCGCCGCTGGCGGAGCGCCGGTGCCGACACGGCCGCAGCAGCCACGCTAAGCGCACGCAGTGCCAGGCAAGGCGAGGCCACATCCCAGCTGCGGCGGTTGCCATTACAACGGCTGTGCTCTCCGGCATCGACACGGCTAAGGCGCAGCCACGCTGACGGCTTGAAACCTGGCGCAGTGAAGCTATCACTTCAAAAAGAAGGTTGTGGTCGGGGCTGGGGACGGGCGGAGGTGAGCGGCGACGGCGGGTCGGTCATGGCAGGCTGGGGCAATGCCGGGTGGTGCGAAGCTACGGGCACTCCATAGAAGACTTCGGCGGACAGCAGGCTCCGAAGTGCGGGGACAAGGATGATGAAGGTACCCACCGCCCAGCACCTCCCCCGAATGTTACGTGACTGCAAGACGACGAAAACTGCACAGCATAACGGATAGTGATGGCATGAATTTAGTGGCTCTGACCTAGCGCGAAGCGCCCCGTGCCGCGCCACTGGCCACGTTTTCGTCCCCTAATCCGTGACACTGCCTATGGCCTGGGGACGACACTTTTCTCTGTCATCATTTTTTCTCCTTGGGTTTCCTCTCTTTTCTTCTTTTCACGCCTACCGAACTGCATGTGTGCGCCGTTTTGAGAAGAATTCTTCCCAGTTTCCTAGCGTTTTCTCAGCATACATTTGCATTTCATCTCAATGTTTGCACTCTTCATTGTAAATGTAAATCTCCTCCGCCTTTGCCCACGAGGAGCTTGAAAATGCTGTCTTGTGGGATGTTGTTCTTTCTCCGTGAATCTTTTTTTTTTTCATTGCACGCAGATTCTCAGAGGGACGAAACACTCGCTGGCGAACTTGGCTCGAAGTTTGGGAAAATATCCACGTCTACAAGCGCCACCTTGTCGATGCTCGTGTGCAAAAATAAGAAAAAGTTTATGGTTTTCTCGAAAGTGCCTACATTTCGCGTGTTCTTCGGCTACCAGTATGTTAAACCCAGGCGCACGCACAACAAGGGACCAAGTTTGCATGCGCGGCAAGTACGAACGTGTCAGCGAAAGCTGTATCACGTACTACAGCAAGGCGCTTTGGTGCTCCTCGCACTCCAGGCAAAGACAACAGCAACATGCAAGAGAGGAGCGTTTTTCCGACAATATCTCAGAACCGCCTCACTTGTGTCTGGTGGAGTTGAGCTGAAGCTTGGTGTGTCATCATATCTTTCTCTGAATTTTTTTCGGCAATCTTGCGGGCCATTGGTGCTGTCTAGTACTCACTTCTTAGGCCCTTTTGACTGACAGGCGCACGGAAATGGACGATCAATGATGCCTTTTGATGGAGCCACCTGTTTTTGACCCGTTGTTGAGTGGACAGGCGACACAATGACCGATACGACGAACAGAAAAAACGTTAACGAAGACCTCCCAGTCTTGCTGCCGTTCCCCCCGGCGAAGCTATGGCAGCGGTGTCCTATGCCCCTGCACCGCTACAAAGCGTGCTTTTTTCACCTTCTGGTGCAATTCTAGGCACCCAACGTCTAGTCACCTTATTTCAGTCTCGGCAAAAAGAGAAAAATTAAAATATTCATTTAGCTTTGCGGTGTGAGAAGACATCCAACGACAGGCTCATAAATATTTGCCCAATGGCAAACGTTCGTTTCGCTATCTTCCTTCAAGTCAGCCAGCGGAGCAAACGGCTCCTCTGGGGCAAGCTGCACGTTGAAGTTCCATGTCTTCCAGGAGTGGCACGCCCAGATGAGATTCGGGCAAACTAGGGGACAACACGCGGCCTAAAGCGTGATGGGACACCTGAACAGAAAAACGTTAGCCAAGCAATTGCAGCGCTTGATCTGTCGAGTGAGTGTGCGCAGCCTCGCTGCATGAAGTCTATCCTGAACGCATAAACTGGGCTTCCGGGCAGCCACAGGAGAAATGCAAGTGCGCACTTGCTTTTGCCACTTGCACTTGCCAGTCATGGACTGCGAGCAAACGTGGACCTCTTCCGCACGTACTCGCCTTCCCTTGACCGCGTGCTGGGCCATACAGTCCATTCACTCGCTGGATGACATGAACGCAGTGAAACGTCTCCTCTGAGAGTGTCGATGGCTTTATTTAACTGTCCTTTTATTGCAAAGCGAGCTCAAAATTCCAGAATACAAAGAAATTCGCTGCCGGTTGTATATGCGTGGTTATTCGACCGCGTCGTGTTCTGATTCATACACAGCAGGCCTTTAAAATGGGTTGTAAAAAGCAAAAGGGGCCAAATATAAAATTAGCTCAAATCAGTTTCTTGCTTGCAATAGGAGATACGCGAAATTGGTTTCGCATATTTACAGCGCTTCACTTGTGGCGGCCGACGAAGCATCGTGGAAGGCGAGAAAGAGACGCAGTGAACAGCGCACATGCAACAAAGATGACAAAATATTCCCTCAACAATATGCCAGCACCAGCACCAGTGCCAGACCAGGCGGAATTATCCATTTTGCCTGTCGTCCCCGACAGTGACAGATTCGTTCACTACTGCCACCAATTTTGTGTCCTCTTGCCAAAAACAACGTTCGCACAAATTTTGCATCGAGTTCTACGCCTTGCCATCCTGTGTGTTTCAAAAACACCTGTGACTGCAGGTAAGCTCACTTTCGATGATTCCACGCGATTATTAAAAGCCTTTTTTGAAAACAAATCTCAGTACCAACGAACAGTTCCACTTTTCACGTTTTATTTGGTTTGAAAGGGCCGCACCAGATAATTAAGCTGCACTTCGTGAACTTTGTGCCGCGCGACTGCGTGTTGACAACCCCTTCAAAATTTCTTTAAACAGCGGCATGACGGAACGCGCGTCCACCCGCGCGGAAGGAATTGAGAACCTTTCCTACCGTTCAAGTAAGCGCAACAGATTCGGTTGTGGCGTCCGCGCTCAGAAGCGAAGGCTTTCAAGGGTCCGCTAGGTATCCGATGCCGACAGATCATAACTGACTTCACTTGGTTGGGCCCGGGTCAACAATGCGCGTGATCGATGCGAGCTTCCGTCATTCTTGCACATTCCAGAAAAGTCTGCGGGCCAACCGCGCTTACAATCATTCAACCCTCATTTGCTAATAAGCTTGGAGCACTGCTATTAAAAATGCAAGCCGTAGATTTTATTTATTTATTTGTATTTATAGATATACCGTGATCTAACACAGGATTATAGCAGGGTGGGCGTACATAATACATACAAGCATACCAACACTAAAATTAATAACATTTGCTGGCATTTTTCAAACATCATTAAACAATTTTGGGCAACAATTTCGTTGTTTAGTCTGTCATTGTCCTTGGGAAGAATGAATATTAAAACAGTTATTTCACGTGTTCAAAGGTATTTTTAATAAAACCTGCCTCCGTCTCGTGTTATCACGAGAGGAGAAGTAAAAATTATGAAGTAATAACTTTAATCGGCAGACACGATTGCGCAGTCACTGGGGGTATAGTCTACTGCGTTTTTAGTTCTCTGCTGAGAATGTACGGCCGTATGAATTGCAAATAAACCTACCTCATTCTGTATTTGTTCTAGTTGGTTAGTGTTGGTTAAGGTGTAAGGGTTCTAGATAATTACCGCCTATTCCAACAACTGGCGAATGAGGGCAGTGTACGTAAAAAGGCGAACACTAGGCGTGGATGATTTTAGTGAGCGCTTCAAGAAAAACAGTTTCCGCAAAGAATTTGGTACAATGCTGCGTTTGCTATGTATATATATCTGGTCGCGTAGTTTTGCGTCCTAAACCTGCTGTGTTTTCGTGAATGTTTTGTTATATGCAGATATGGAATTGTGTATGCACGTGCGCGGCGTTTCAGCAGCCCAAATAAAACGGGCTGCAGCCCCTACAGTGTGTAGCTAACCCCCAGAGTGGGACGTGGATCCATGCTCGCTGCCCTTAGCGAGTGGCCAGCAGAACAATGGGGACCCTGTAGCCATGTACCGGCTCAGAATTCTCCTGCTGGTGACCGTTGATATTGACTTCACAGCGCGAAACAGGCAAGGACAGGCGCCCGTCCCTGTTTCGTGTCTTTCGTCCTTATCTGTTTCGCGCTGCGAAGTCAATATGCACTGGTTGTTACCAGGCTATCGGAACACTTCAAAGAGTGTGAGTACGGTGAGCCTCCTCCGCCTGAGTTGGCGTGCACAGACCTGGCACAGAAAACCAAGTCCAAGGTCAAGAGGCATCATGCCAGAAAGCCTTGAGGATGCACACTTTCAACGGCCATGTGAAAGCGGCCTCAGTGAAACAATGGCTAGCTATATTTTTGAAGCACGCTCTCAGAGTGGGAGATTATGCAGGTGCAAAGCGTCCGTGATCTGGTCCAAAAAGCATGACGTACACTGTTTGGCTACGTCCTTGAAAACTCCAATGCAGAGTATGCCGACACCAGGCATGGGCGAGCACCAATCATGTCCTATTAGAAAGCACTGCTTCCCACCGGGTTGCGGTCATGGCTGTACGTGGCGGCAAGCGCGAGGATTTAATTTATTTGTACTCAGCATATTAAAGTGAGCATTAAGCTTTACAAGGTTTTCTGTCCTGGAATGTCCGACAAGGACAAAGGGGAGCAACTGCTGGAAGGCTTCGCCCAATACATCCACAACTTCTTGATCAGCAAAGAAAGCACGGCTTATGTATCAAGTGTCATCTAGCTATGCCGCACATTTTAGAATTTAAAGATGCGGCGACTAACGCCCGAGTTTGGCAGCCTGGTTAGTGTGACTACGGTGGCAGCCGGCAGGAACCGGGTGCCTCAGTGATCTTGACAGCGCCTTGTCCCACGCTCCCACCAGGAGGAACATGTGCTCTACAGCGAGCGGCCACCGGCCATTTACGAAGCTGACGCACGACGAGATGCCTTGCCTCTAGATCCAGACAACGATGACGACTTCAAAGCGCGAACTATCGTCCGTCCGCTGGTGGTGAGCTACCGGCGTGGGCATCCTGGCCACACTTCGCGGTTTCACCATCGCCCCCGACGATGCAGCTACGGATCCACGACTCAGCTTACCTAGCCCCTCACCGTACCCTTCTAGATTACCAGACCGTTCCTCCCCTCCGACGGACTCCCTACTCGGATGCTGCAGTGGGCCCTTGGCACTCTAGCTTTCGGGCTCCTTCTCTGGAGTGCAGCGTGATTCCTACTCCGGCTCACTACGCAGGCGCTCCTCCTACCCCTTTTCGGAGAACTAGCCAGCGCGACCGATGAAGTTGAGGTGGCTGTACGTCAACTGTGTGCAGATGCACCTCCACCTGTGTTAATGCTGCAGAACAAAGTTCATGTGTCCGTGGTGGTGTGCCTGCATTGGCTCTTCTCGATACGGATTCAACTCTTTCTGTAATGAGTCACTGGGTGCCGCCATTTTTCAAGCAGAATTCACTGCTCTTTCACCGCTATACCAGTCGCAGAAATTTGCGGATTGGCTCTGTGAAAATATGCGGCGCTACAGTTGACTGTCGCCGTGGAGCAGTACACTTTGAGCGAAACCTTGTGTCTGGCCTACTGGGAAGTTCGTGCTACGAGCAACTGTTTTTTTGTGTCCCGAGAAACAGTCGTGCGATCGTAGTCTGCAGTGTCCATCCCGCTCTCATCGCCTCGCCATGGTAGCACGTTTGTGGCTCTGCAACTCGTTTATTCCACCTACGTGAAGAGGAATGCTATTTTCTCACATTGTCTGATATCTACGGTGCACGTACGGCAGGCAGCACGAGGTTATAGAAAAAGAAATTAATTCCTCCACAGTGCCACCTATTTGCCAACCGGCTTGAAACTAGTTCCTGTGGCCACGATGCATTCTCCGCTGTGGCAGTTGGGGAGGTGCGTCCGGCCTATGCCGTAGAACCTTGCGTATGCTGAATGTACTCGCATAGTCAGTACCCCTCTCAGCTCTCCTCAAGGCCTGGCGCAGGTGTACCTCCTGCTCCAGTACTCGTTTGTATTTGACTTCGCCCACTCCAATGGGCTGCCCTCTATCACTACGTCTTGCACCCGTCACAACAACAATAGCGGCTCTACCCGACCGATCCGCCACAAGCCTTATCGTTTGTCACCATCAGAACGCAAATTTATGAGCGTACAAGTTCAAGATATGCTACACCAGTGCCCAGTTGAAAAGTCGCTGGGTCCAGTAATTCGGTTTCGTAAAAACGACGGCTCGTTCTGAAGTAAGGCGTGACTTGGAGTATTTGATTCTTGAGTACAGTCATTTTAAAACTGCGCAAGGAAGGGACGACTAGACAAAGCATAAATAAGACCACACAAAGTGCAGCTCTGTGTAGTCCTTTTTGTGCTTTGTCTGATATACGCCCGGGAAAATCAGTCTCTCAACAACTTTAGAAAATAAGGTTGTATGGAAATAGGACAATAGTTGTTGGAGTCATTTTTATTGCCTCCTTTGAAAATTACTGTAACATGGGCGGATTTCATTTTTTCCGGGAACTCTCCTGTACGCAGCATTAGATTACGAATATGTACAAGAGTAATGCTAATAAATATTGCTAATTGTACCTGTCTGTGATGCTGCTTGTTTTTTAATCAAGTTAGTATTAATCTACCGGGGGTCCCGTGACAGTCGCTTGACTTTGGGACCCTCGCCTGTATACTGAATTTATGTAACCGATTTATACACAATAAATTCTTATCTTATCTTATCTTAAACCTCGAAGCAGCTTTCATCGCAAGTGCATTAATGCCGACTCGGCCAGGAGAGCGCGTATTGCGAATGGCGTTTATAATGCAGAAAATTTCGTCGTCATTTGTCGTAGATAAAAAATATCGAACTTACGCATGCTGGGACCAAAAAAGAATGGATTGATTTTACAGCTGAGGGAATACGGAGTGGAATTTGCTACACTTCAAAAAGGCGTATTGAGTTTGTTAGCGAGCGAGACACCGCTATACAGAACTCTATTTATTTGCATTTCCGAAGGAAGAGGTTGTTGCTTCCTTGCAATGAGTTTATTGATGCCTTGCCACTGGGCTCTAGTGTTATGCGTTGAGGAAAACTTATTCAGAAAGCTTTTAAACTCGTTCAAATATTCTTCATTACGTGTGTCAAGAAATTGTGCAAGAAACATTTTTTTTTTCTTTGATACGCTTCAAAAGGGCACCAGAGATCCGTTCTTTTCTGGCCTGCCTGCATTTTTTTTTACTTGTACAATAGGAATGGCTTGGCTAAACGCATCCAGTGTTTTCTCTGTGAATATATTATGCGTGGCAGAAGAGTTCTCTGTTTTAAATACACCAACCCAGCTAGGTTCAGATATAAGTAAACAAAATTTAGCAGTGTTTTTTGGTTATAGGTTTTACGTATGTAAACAGAAGTGTCTAGTTCCCTCTTATACGAAAAAAGTGGTGCGACAAAGGAAAGAGGATAGCTTATTCTTGAAGAGAAAACACCGGATTAAGTATTACCGGGTAAAAACATTGTGAAACATACATCGAGTAAGGTCTCCGTCCGACAACTTAATAGAGTGGGCATATCAATGATGTTTTCGCAGCTATAAGACAACATCATTTCCATTAATCTGATCTGTGTCGGGTTGCAATTCATAATATTGATTTTTAGGTCACTTAGTAATACAACATATACGGTATTTTGTGTTGACTGGTGAATTCCATGGAAGATTCAACAAACTGAAAAAACACAGTCACGTCGCTATGAGGGGGACAATACACCACCTTTATAGCCATATTATCATACAAGATGGTAGCTACTTCAAAATGGTCAGACACAAGTGAGAAATTGTTCAGTGTGTCTGAACGAAGGCATTTCTGTACGAACAGGGATATTCCCCCTCCGCGTTTGTTTATCCTTAACTCTGATACTTCATCATACGCTGAAGGTTCTATGACATTCTCATGACAGCTGAACCAAGTTTCCGTAAATGCCAAGACTCACATTTGTACACTAGTGATTTCATTTCGCCTTCAATATGTACGATTTTATTTTTCAAACCCTGAGCATTTAAATGATAAATAGATAAAGCTTTACCTACAGAGTAGTGAGCAGTTGTTAGTAAGTCAATAAAAGCATCAGGTTTCAAATAAGACATGGTAACAAATGGGGGATCCTAGTATTAAACATGTTTACGAGGCAAGATTGCACTAGCTTATTTAAATATTTCTCGCGTCCAATCCAATTCACCTAATCCTTTTTGAACGCAAACTTTCCCTTCCTTTGTCCAGGCAAATTCATATTTATTTATTCCATCAATACTGCCAGCCTCCTAGCAAGGTCTTAGGCACAAGTGGGCGGTACAGTGAAAAAAGTCAACGAAAAAGAAAGGGGAAAAAACGCATAAAAAGGAGCACGTGGGGTAAAATGAAATGTGGGTCACCCTTTCCACTAACGCGACAGCAACTCAGGAACGATATTGTACATATCGCTCGCATAGAAACCAGTCTCAAAAAGTGTGTGTACTAAAGTACTCACAGAGGACTCAGGTAAAAATCTAAAAAAGAAGACGCATGGCCCAACTGTGTATGTGCACAACACGATTCGGATAGTACCTTCATTTGCTGCGGATTTCGCAAGCCACGAAAGCGTTTTATTTAAAGCAGTCAAGTTTTCAATAAAGTAGACATTGTCATTGAGTCACTGAGCCTGTACGCTTTGCTATCCAAGTTTTTTTCGTCGATCGTACGGCCGGCACCGTGTTTGGTGGAGCGGGCGGATTGATGGTCCCTCTCTTTACTAGCTTTGTATCATCATCACCAGCCTGACTACGCCCACTGCGGGGCGAAGGTCTCACCCATGGCTCTCCAATTAACCCTCTCCTTTTCCAGCTGCAGCAACCGTATCCTGGCAAACTTCTTAATCTCATCTGCCCACCTAACTTCCTGGGGTGCGCCCGCTCCTACGATTGCTTTCTTTTGGAAAACACTCCGTTACCCTTAGGTGACATCAGTTATCTTACCTTCGCATTGCATGCCCTGCCCGACCCCATTTCTTCCTCTTCATATCGAGTAAGACGTCATTAACCCGTGTTTGTCCCCCCCCCCCCCCCCCCCACTCTGCCCGCTTCCTGCCTATTGACATTACACCTACAATTTTTCTTCTCATAGCTGGCTCAGTGGTCCTTAACAGCTGAACCCTTTTCGTTAGCCTCCACGATTCTGCCCCATAGGTGAGTTCCGGTAAGATACAGAGGGACATTGGTAAACTGCCATTCATGATATGAGAGCATTCCCTTACAACTTCCAGCACCTCGCTACCAACTGCTAACTGCTGCTCCCTTCAAATAGTGTTGATTATTACTTTGTATGCTGTTTGTAGCTTTCTATATGAAGATTCAAATGATGGATGCTGATGTTTACCCTCTTGCTCGCGCAGCCAACTAACATGCCGATTCTAAAAGCCCCAGTCTGAAATCTAGAAACTCACTGGAATTGTTTTCTTGGCTTTTACGAGTTAAAACAACTGGCTGGGGACATTAAAGAAAGCTTGTATACCTTTAGGTGCAACTTAATGATGACTGGTACTGCTGGGGCTTTTTTTTTCGTTTTTATTATTTTTAGGCGCACACGCACGTGCCTACAGGGTCTGTTCTGAAAGTAGTAGGACTGGTTTTTTCCTGGGCAAACGGGTGGACGAGAGGTGGTCTGCGCGTGCAGGATCGTTGAAGGGAGATATTGGGAATGCTGGGGAAAATGGGCAGTCGGCTCTCGGCCATTGAAGAGAGGAGGTCGCTTGTACTGTGAACCCCTGTCGAAACGTCTCGTCACGCAGAATCATCGAGCGTTTACTGGATCAGCGATACGGGATCAAATTTTGAGTAAATCTTCGTAAAACGGGCAAAGAAACTCACAACATGATTAAGGAGGCCTACGGTGACGCTTCCATGGGTAGATCAGGTGTTTTTTTAGTGGCACAAGCTGTTCCGAGAAGGTAAGGAATGAGTGGAGGAAGGCGACCGCTCCAGACGCCCTTCGACCAGAAAGACCAACGAAAATGTGTAGCGAGTGAAACATTTACTTAACAGTGATCGTAGAATAAGTATCAGACTGATTGCTGATGACTTGAGCATTCCTCAAACCCAAGTTTTTGAGATCGTGACAGAAAACTTATCCACGAGGAAAGCGTGCATGAAGTTGGTTCCGGGAGTGTTGTCAGAGGAGGAAAAGGCCAACCGGTAGGATCTTCTTCATCATGTGAATGAGGACTCCGATTTTTTGCCCAGCACATGGCGGCAACGCTGCCTCAGGCCACCTACAGCCTCGACTTGGCCCCGCCAGACATTTTTTTATTCCCGAAAATAAAATCGACGCTCAAGGGGGAACATCACAGATCGGTAGAGGTGATTCAACAGGCCGTGACGAGGGAGCTAAACAGCATTCCGGTCCAGGCGTTCCTGGAGGCATACGAAAACTGTAAAACTCATTGGCAGCAGCGTGTAGGTGCGGAAAGGTGCTAGCTTGAAAAATTGTAATCGTTTGTACTATTCTCTTGAATAAATTTTGTTTAAAAAAATGAGTCCTACTATTTTCAGAACAGACCATGTATATACAATGTTTTCCGAGATAATCATGCCAGTGCAGTGTCTGCGGTTCCTCTGCTTTTGCCATTGTTTATCGATTGCAGTGAAATATGTCGCGTGTTGACTAGTCCGCCAACTTACACTGTAATATTGATAAATATTCATGACATCTTGTAAACGGCTTCTCAGTTCACTGTAAATTATTCACTCGATTCTGTTTTGCAGTGCCCACTGTTGCAGCGTGGGTTCTTTGCGTTGCGATCTTTTTGTATAAACATTTCAGTACTTCGTAATTAAACCAGCCCTATCTTGGAGGTGTCAGTCCCACTGCATGCTTTATAATTTCTGCTAGCCGTGCCTTAGCTAAGCAGGAAGTCTCAGTGGGAGCGTTTACCTACACAATGATGTTTCATCCTGGTGTACGAAATGGGGAATGTCACTGAACCCTAAAAAAACTGTATGCGTATCACAAGGAAGAAGGTGCCTCAAATGTTTAACTACACCCTCAATTCTACAACTGTAACTCAGGTCACCAAGTACAAGTACTTAGGCGTAATCATTAATGACCGGCTCACATGGAGTGACCACATTAGTCATATAACTTCTTCTGCAATGAAAAAAACTGGGATATTTAAGACGTAAGTTAAGGGGAACACCAAGCAATGTGAAGAAATTAGCTTACGAATTCATTGTTAGGCCGAAACTTGAGTACGTTGCCGTGGTAAAGGACCCTCACATGAAAAAGGACATTGCACAGGTAGAAAAAGTTCAAAGGCGTGCTGTGCGCTTCATTTGTAATAAATATAAAACCTCCGAATCTCCATCTCTCCTTATGCAAACAAACCAGATAAAACCTCTTAGCATCCGAAGAAAGATAGCAAGAATAGAATTTTTGTACTGCTTAATTCAGGGAAAGTTTGGCATCTCGGCAAGCCCTTATGTTACTCCATCATCAGCTCGAAAAACGCGACACACACACAACTACAGCTTAACTCCTCACTTCGCAAAAACAAACTCCCATATGTTTTCATTTTTTCCGAAAACAATCAGTAATTTGAACTCACTACCCGAAGAGGTTTTTACGTGTGCTAACTTCAAAGAGGCCATTACCAATATCTTTAACCACTTAAAATGCCCTTCTGAAACGTGCATTTGTGACTGTTTTAGATCTGACGAAGATGTATCTCGGAGTGCTTTTATATCTGCATGCATGGATTTTAAACATATGTATGTACGTAAGATGCTCTGTAATCATTTCCTGTACAATTTGCTTTTTCCCTTCCTGCTTGGACCAAAAAGGTCTGCAGGATCATGTAAATAAATAAAATAAAAGTTCTGCATCAGTATATGTAGTTGTATAGCGTTTTTCATTCGGATTTATTGATATCAAGTGCAAAAGTTCTCAATTTATACACAAAACATGGTTCGCAAAGCCAGTGCCTTACACAGGAAATCACAGAGAACGTGGTTCGTGCACATTTTTGACATCAGTGAAGACGCAATAGATAATTTCAAGGCGCATCTGGTGCAAAAGCTCTCGCAACACGGGAACATGGTCAAGTCACATTTGTACATCATCTCAGACCAGCTTAAGTTTTTGCGCTTGGAAACCGCGAAGTATACCGCGCTTAACAGCGCACAAACCGTGACTTCCGGGTTAGATGATCCAGAAATGTTGTTTGACATGTGCTCCCGTTCCATTCAATTTTAACACCAGCTGATCATTGTTTTCGTGGAAGCTGAAGTCTGTGTGTCCATTGCATATGCACATGTTATTTGCTGCAGTAAAACTGAATGAGACTTCAAATGTTAGGGTAAACTATTGCATAACATGCATGTATTCTGACAGACCACGATTTTTGTGTTATTCGAGATAACAGTTTAATGCTACTAGTTTGCCAAAGTTGTTCGAGCAGTTTAGAACTACCACTAGCGATGTACGCGTTCAGGAGAGCATGCTGCCGGACGAGTTGGTGCTGCATCTTGTGAAAAAATTACCGCGAACGACACAAGCGACGTAGGAAAGACGAACATACACGGCGACGAGAGGCGCTACAACCAACTGTTTATTCATTTCTTACATACCGCAGTATATAGGGAAAAGGTGTGGGGTTTTAATTGGGGAGATAAATCCGTTCTGCCCGTTTAACCACGGCTGACACAGTTCAAGACCGCACGGACCCCACCCCGTGGTCGCGAGCGCTACCCAGCGCACGCCGACCACGGCGGGCCTTGCTCTGCGGGAACAAAGGAACGACACACTGGCTGACACAAAAGAGGCATTTATTGCTATAACAAAATACACTGAGGAATCGAGGGCGTCCGACTCACCAGCACGGTTACGAGCGACTGTTCGCCCATGCTAGGGCAAGGGAAAACTCCGAGGCCGGACGGGACGGACTGGCGGGAGTATGTTCCGACCAGAAGGCGCCCGTCGACGAAGAGCGGAGCCGCGCGCGACACGTCCATGCGCTTTCCCGGTGCCGAGCAGAAGAAAACCGTCTCTCCCCCGCGCGCGAGCAGCAATCGCGCCATCCATGGCGCTGATGTCGCTGCGACGCGAGCGCCCTCCCCTGTTAAAGTAATACAACTAAGGAGAGTGCGTTGCGAGGGAGCTAACCACAGTTGGGGTCGCATTGCGGGAAAGCGAACCACAGGGGACGAGGGCGTCCCCACATCCCCCGAAGCTTAAATAGACCCACGCGCCTGCAAGTTACATGCTATGGAGGAGTCTCCTGGTCTTCATGCACTTGAGGAAGGTCTTGCAGCGGAGGTCACGCCGACAGCGTGCACGCAGTCTTCCGCGGTATTCCGAAGGCGGCGTGAAGGTCTCCGCTGGGACGACTCGCATGGCCCGCGGACTACGTGTCCGCAGACCCGCGAAGAGGAGGGCCGGTTGGAAACTACAGGCCAGGATCCTGTAGTAGTCGCCAGGGTAACAGCAGCCGGAGGTGGCTGCTGTCTGGTCTCGCCACGGCTGCCCCGGATGGATGCGGCGAACAGGATACAGGCCGCTCCGTCGCAGCAGGTGGCAGCGAGACGATGCGCCAGGACAGCAAGCCGGAGTGGCTCCACTGGATCTGCAAGATTTCCGAAACACACTCCGCATGCCTTTAACGTAGGCCACGGGAGGGGAAATGGCGTCCACAAATGCCGCGTGGCTCAATGCTCAACTCGCTAGCAAAACGTATCGGGCGGCTGCGCAACGCAAAGTTCGAGTGAACAAAGCCCTTTCTTAAGTTTAACGGGACTGCTCATTTCATGCGAGGTTACAAAACGGGTGGGCAGCAAAGTGCGCCCCCTCTCAACACCACGGTTTGGTGGTCGTGTCTCTTCCGACATGGTGCAGGCAGCTCTGAAAAGCCTTAGGCCTCACTACCATTGTGACAACGACCCTCAACAAAAGAAAGACCCGAAACGGGTTTCGTGCGCGCAGCCGCGAGGAGACATCAGCTTTGTGGGGTGGTCCTACCCCGCTCACTGCACGAAGCAGCTGCTGAGGGGTCGGCGCCCACCGCATCGGACGGTGTCGGAGCGTCAGGTGCCGAGCTGCAATACCAGCGAGCTCGTAGCGGCACCCGTGGCCCCAGACCACCCGGCACCCGGAGCCGCGACTCCCAGAGTCGAAAAAGAGACGGCGAGAAAATATATACAGAAAATTCGGACCACCCACGCGGCTTCCGTACTCACTCGCTTCGGGCTCGGCAACTCCGCGGGCGCTAGGCCTCGCGCTCCCTCGATGCGGACCAAGTGGTTCTCGTCCTCTTCTGGAGAAACTCCAGGGAAAAAAAACTTGACGAAAAAAAACATGCTGAGCATGTCGAAAAGTTCAAAGATGCTGCAGCGAAATACACCTCGCACTCAAGAAAGCATGCCGCAGATCCTAGCGACCAAAATTAACACTAGGCCTAGCACATGTCAAATCCGGACAAAGAGCGTTCCTCGAACCGAACAGACAGTCGTCCAATGTTCCAAGAGCAGGCCCCACGTTGGGCTGCCAGATGTGGGGTTTTAATATGGAGATATACACATTCTCCCCGCTTAACCGCGGCTGACACAGTTCAAAACCGCGCGGACGCCACCCCGTGGTCGCGAGCGCTACCGAGCGCCCGCCGACCGCGGCGGCCCTTGCCCTTTGGGAACGAAGGAACGACACACTGGCTGACACAAACAAGGCATTTATTTCTATAATAAAGCTGGCAACAAAATACACTGAGGAATCGAGGGCGTCGGACTCACCAGCACGGTTACGAGCGACTGTTCGCCAACGCTAGGGCAAGGGAAAACTCCGAGGCCGGACGGGACAGACTGGCGGGAGCATGTTCCGACCAGAAGGCGCCCGTCGACGAAGAGCGGAGCGGCGCGCGACACATCCGCGTGCTTTCTCGATGCCGAGCAGAAGAGAGCAGTCTCTCCCCCGCGCGCGCGCAGCAAAACGCCATCCGTGGCGCTAGTGTCGCTGCTACGCAAGCGCCCTCCCCTGTTAGTTAAAGTAACACGACTAAGGAGAGTGCGTTGCGGGGGCGCTAACCGCAATTGAGGGTGCATTGCAGGAAAGCGAACCACAGGAGACGAGGGCGTCCCCACAAAGCTGAGCATGCGCAGAGAGAAGCGGAACAGTAGGATCACGCTATCGCGATTCTCAGTAAAACGAATTTTAAAAAATGTCCATATAGGTGGACAGAAGTGTCTCTCACACATCGATCAGATAGCTTTTTGATATGAAACAATTCTACCAAAAGGCGAGCTTTCTCGTTGGCTCTACTTCCCAGCAGCCTGGTCTCCTCAACTTGTGCCCTACACGTGGAGACACAAGAGGATAAATGACGCACAGTATTGGACCATCTGTCATTATTTTCTATATTTTCGACATGCTCCCGTAGCCGTTCATTGATGTAACGGCCAGTTTGGTATGCATAATAAGCCCGCAAGAAAGGGGTATTCTGTATACCACTCCTGGTATACAGAATCCTCCTTGAATTTATTTTACTGAGAATCACGATTGCGTGATGTACATCCTACTGTTCTGCTTCTGTCTGCGCATGGTCGCCTTTTCCATATACATTGCGGTTTGTAAGCAATGAATAAATAGTTGGTAGTAGCAATTGTGGTCTTTGTGTATGTTCTTCTTTCCTACATCCCATGAGTCGTTTGCGCTGATTTTTTCTCAACATGCGCCTTTCCTATCCTGTAGGATACAACACCCGTGTACACTTATTCAAACTCATTCAACGGCACGCGCTTCTTGCATTTCCGTCAGTGTCATGGGCGGATAAAAAAAAAACAGTGGGGGATGAGCACATTTCAGCCCCAAGAGTGAAATTTATTTTCTCGTTAGGGAGAGCACCAGGCATCTTCTACAAGATTAAAACCGGCGAAGACCGAGCGGAAAACTATGTCAGGACCAAAAGTTGGGCTTGTTGCTTTCCTTGCATCATAAAAAAGAATAGCGCTAAAAAAAAAGAAAAGCGCAGCTCCTGTGTGGTTCTTTCTTTGCCCTGGTCTGTAGCGCTCTTCCTTATTACGATGCAAGGAAGACTACGGCCCTTGCCATTCGTAGCATTGCCTGCGGCGGCGACCTACACAAACAATAAATCAGTATTCGTAGCATAGTTTGGCCACACTTCACTGTACTGTTCACCGTTTGAACAGTACAGTACTTCACTGTTTGAGCTGAATTCTCAGTGAAGTAGGAGGACCGAGGCTGCATTCGACCGTCTAGGCACTGTGACTCAGTTGGAATGGTGTTCTCGTTGACCTCGTCCAGTCATATAAATACTTAGGAGTCACCATTTCTAATGATTTATCTTGGCGTTTGCACGTGACTAACCTGATATCATCTGCTAATAAAACACTAGGTTTCTTAAAACGTCACCTACGGGAAGCCCCACAACAGGTAAGACTACAAGCGTACATCTCATTCGTTAGAACTAAACTTGAATACGCATCACCCATCTGGAGCCCTCATCAAGAATATTTAACACACGCTATCGAAGCTGTTCAAAACAGGGCTATCAGATTCATTCACTCCTCATACTCGTACGACGTGAGCATATCATCCCTCAAATCTCAGTCAGGCCTAGCTAATCTTTCTAGTCGCCGTCGCATAGCCAGTCTTGTCCTGTTTCACAAGTTCTTTTATTCACCACTAAAACAAGAACCATACATTTGCGCACTTCCACAACGCAGGTCCCATCGCATCGGTCATTCTCTTCAAGTTTTGCGTCCACGTGGCCGTACCACTGTTTTTGCCAACTCATTTTTTTCTCGTGCAGCAGCTGACTGGAACGGCCTTCCCCATAATATTGCTGCCATAACATGTTCATCATCATTTTCAAGCACTGTTGATTCCTGCATTTTGTAAACCCCACCCCTTATGTAACACCCTGGAAAAGGGTCTTTAAGGAAAATAAAGTTAAGTGAAGTGAAGTGAAGTGAAGTGTTCTGAACGCCTAAAGTGTAGCAACTGAAATCAGCGAAGTTCAGAAAAAGCGCATAAATATTTCATTTCTTAATTTAATCTCTGAAGGGAGAGCTTTTTAATGATGAGAGAAATATTAAAACATGCTTTTTGAGCTTTGTATCTATCGCTATTCTACAAACGATATATAATGTTTGAGATGTCTAGTTTAGAGAAGCACCTGCCGCCAGCAAAGCGGGCATGAATTCTTCACTATAGGTACAAAAGTAAACCCTGTAGCCTGCAGGCCCGAGCAGAACACCATCCTGATGTCTGGAGGCCGTGCTTGCGCCAGAAGTAGCGACCGATCATCGCGGACTGAACTCGGACAACGGTAACAACCTATTCCCTAGCTCTGGGAAAATAAACAGCGCAGGGGAACACGCTGGGTCGTTTGATGGCGGGCTTTGCCTGTGCGGTTCAATCAACCGCAAGTAAAGAACGCGCAGCACAGCAGGTGCAACATCCGCCATCTTGAGGTCGTCAGCGCTGAGGCGCCGTGCGGAGGCTAACGAGCGAACAAGCACTGCGGCACCTGCGTCTTCACGTTACACCTCCGAAGCCGCTCTTGATCCAAACTGAACAGAAAAGCCTAATGCGTTCCTTGCCGCTTTGAAGATAGAGCAGGACGAGGCAAGAATGATATGGGCTCTGCCGCCAACGGAGCCCTGGACTTGGGGTCCCGACCACTCGGCTCCTGCGAATTACTCTTTTATAAATAAAAGTTTTTTCTTATGCGCCATAAAACCCCATATAACCATATAACCAAAAGTTTTTTCTCTTTCTCTCCTAGCTGGGCTAGATCCAGGAGGTGTGCCATTGCAGTGTCGCATGTCACTTGATGCTTGCATGAGTCCTTTTAGTTACGTCATTCGAACCGGGAAGAGTACTTGCGATCAAGGTATATTATGTATTAAAAATAAAATTGCTTGGCCACCTCTCTTTCGCTGCTGCGCAGGCTCTGCTTGTATTTTTCGTTAGATGAATATCCGCAACACCGCTTGTCATGACACCGTTTTGCTGTTTTCATTCGGTCTGACCGTCCACTTTCTTGCGTCTACCGATGTCTCTTCCTGCTCTTAGAATCGTTCCCGGCAATCGCCACGTACGCCGATGGCCACCTTCTCCTTTTTTATCATGCCCTTGAACGTCATTCCGGGTTGGAAACAGCGCGAACGGACGATAGAGAGAGAACGAGCAAACACGAGCGCTGACCAGCAGCTACATTTTTTTATTCAGAAAAAAAAAACATATTTATGGCTAACACCGACATGACCTAATAGCTCCCGCGCACATGCCCAGAGTACAATCTAAGAACCACATCATAGACCAATAGCTGAAAAGCACTACACCCCCATAGCAGGGCAGCCGCGACAACCAAAAAGCACATCCAGCACACGTGTGTATTCGCTCTGATTACAAAAACCAGGGTTAAGTTTTGCCTCTATCGGGGCACTCGAAACTGGTAAAAAATGGAATAGCTATGACGAGTACACGTTCTATCCTGACAAATAAATACCATCACTGCTTAGCGGACAGCGGCCTTTTACAGGTGTGTGGATAGTAGGTATGTAGTATACCATATTCGAAAAAGACGTGATGAATGCGTTAGTCAGCCTTCGTTATTGCTGTACAGAGAAGAGGTTGCTTTCCAAGACAATACTTGAAGTGTTATGGGGGTCTTTGTGTGCTTTGTTTTTGTTTTTTCGTGTGTGTGTTTTTTTTTGTTCTCGCGGCTGTCCTGCTATCGGGGTGTAGGGGCTTTTAACCTATGATGCGGTTCTTAGATTGTACTGTGGTCATGTGCGCGGGAGCTGTAGTTCCTGTGATCGTTGTCTATAAATATGCTTTTCCTGAATAAGATATTAGGAGCGACTCAGCGCTCGTCTGTGTGTTTCCTTGTTCTCTGTCTTTCGTCCGTTCGCACTGTTTTTGTACCCGAAATGAGCACGTGCCAACTAGCTCAACTATCCATTCTGCTACTCTTGCACCTGCCCAACAGTCTCATTGGATGTTCAAGAAATTTTCCGCGGTTTCATCGCTGTCCTCGAGGTGACCCTGAATTCCCTTTAAATACACATGAAGCTTCACCTTGAGGGTGACCTTGCTTAACACGGTTCCAACCAAGAATCTTGTGTGAAGCCTGACTTTGATAGTGACCATGACCAACCTGGAGAAATAAAATAAATATTGCCACGACTGGCTTTCGAACCCGCGGAGGCACGAACAGATCAGCTTCGCTGGACAGTGCAAGAGAGCACTATGCTATCGCCGCAGCCGATCAAGCCTCGTGTTCAAATAAACACAAGCTAAACGGAAAGCAAAATCATTAATGAGCCTACCAGGCAAAAACGAATGCTTTCGCGCGCCTACTCGGATTAAACCTGTCAAAACTCTGCCACTTTTTTTCATTCCGCCCTTGTTTGCTGGGGATATAAACCAATAGAGGCGAAACCTATTTTACTGTACCCTTCGGCTCACTTCAATTTCGTAGCAGCACACAATGTGGGGCCCTCGTGAGTCCCACAAGGGCAAAATTCCTTACGCTTATTCTATTACGAGATTATTCTTCCGCTGTGCGTACAGATGCATTTTGATACGAGCGTCGCACACGTTGCTCCTGTAGGCTGTATGTATCCGGCACGGACAATCTAGTGAAATTTATTTCAGAATAAGAAATTGAGCTCTGCAGACGGGTGCGGACTGTATATCATAAATCCCAGCAATTAGCCACGTCCGGCAGTAATCTACTGCTTTAACCTCGGCTTATCTACGAAACTAGTGAACACGATAACGAGCGTAATATACAGAATGTTTCGGACAACATTACTGTGCACAGGGGTCCGCTACGTTTAAATGTTTCGTGAGCACACCACAAACCAAACTTCCCCTTTAAAACATATCTGCAACCTCCCTAGCCGACTAGTGCTTCTTTTTTGCATTTTTGGCGCCATGCCGTGAGAGTGCTCGGTAATCTTTAGCGACGACACGGTGCCAGTTTTCAGGCATGGAAGCACAGGGTTCACATCCTTCTTTGGTGTCATAAAACTATGAACCGAGGAATGCCTTACCAGTCACGCTATGGCGGCTAACTCAACGAAATAACACCACAAGAAATCTTCTTCCTAGACGTGCTCACTCTGCACGTCCACTGAATTCAAATCAGTCACTTTATTCTCGATCCACCGCGCCAAGCTCCAAATCGCATGCAATTTTTTGTACCTAGGGGAACTGTGCAGGCTCAGTTCACCTCACACTGTACGATTTATGCACTGGGGACACTACACAAAAGATTGCTTTCCACTCTTCGCGTCGGCACATGCACTGCGCGAAACGTGGCTGCTTGCACTGCGAACGCTGATTTCCGGTCGACCACTCAGAAAAAAAAAAACCGCGTGGGGCGGCACTGCTGCTGAAAAGTGCAAATACGCGCAGCCTTGCCGGAAAGGTGCACTGGCTGCTTTCAGAGGAGGCTTGCTGCCGCCGCTGCCGTGGCCATGTCGGACGACAGTCCGCGTTCTAATCCACTTATACTGCAGGGCATCCCGGGCATAACAGCCTACCGTCCTCCACGCACCAGTACCTCCTCTTTCCAGCCCGCAACGACACGTCAGCCTTTCGGCTCCTGCTGGGGTACCGTCTGACAACTGGACTACCATCCTGACTTTAAGATGCCGGGCAAATACTAACAAGACTTCTTCAGGCCGCTCGGCGCCGATGGCCACTGCGCGCTCCGCTGCAAAATCACCCCCCCCCCTTCCCCCCCTTCCCCCCCGCCTCCCACTTCCCCCATCCCCGCTCGCTCCAAGTAGTGCCTCCTCAAAGGGGTGGCAGACGAAGAGAATATCCCCCCACGTAGTTTCAAGTTGCCGTAGTTGAAATTCTGCGTGCCACACACCCTCCATTTGATGTCAAGTGGGGAACACAGCGAAGAGGCAGCAATAATCACAGAACGGCGCGTTAATATTGGCATGCTTCATTTACGCATGGTCTAATCAGCTATGACGCAACCATCCGCTGCCTCGCGATGAGCCCACGGAGTCTATTCTCGTTGTGCTTACTCAACTTAAAAGAGTATAAGGGAGCTGAGCTATAGTCCAGGCAGGTGTTGCCTCAGTGACCGCCGAGCGCTCCGTAAAATCGACCAAACAAATCTGCGAGTGTGTTGAGCGGAAGAAGGAAAGAGCGCCGTGCGCGCATACACAGTTATACGGCCGCCAGTGTGGAGCCTTGTCTCCTTCTCCTCGACGTGGCCCAAGAAAAGCAAAGCGTCGATAACGCCAGAGCTTGCGGAACCACGCCGCGTCTTTCTCCGCGCCGCGGTGACAGAATGGCCGCTTACAGGATGAGCATCTGTCAGCGCTGCGTTGAGACTTGCTCGTAGCCGGTTCTGAACAGGGCTTTAAGCAGCCCGCCGGAGTGTGATGCTTATATCCAGGACATTAACCAGGATATTACTAACATGTTAGCGACCTGTGGAACGAGGCTCTTGGTCGCTGTGCGCTGGCAGCGCTGACCCCAGTCACGCTCACACCAGGAGCGGCAGTGCCACCCGAAGGGATTACCCACTCTTTTTCCATCGTTTGCAACCAGGGAACGATGTGTGACGGCGCGTCCTCCTCATCACGTGGTCGGCCACGTGATGAGGACGAAGGCAGTAAAGACCATGCGCCATAACCTCTCGGTCATTCTTCCCACAGTGACATACTGCCGCGAGGTTTTCCCGTTGTTTTTGCTGCCGGCACGTTGCTTTATCAGGGTGTTGAATATGTAGAGGTCGATGTGGAGGTCGCCCAGGAGGCGACCGCGGTAACGTTTATTTGAAGGCTGCCGAAGAGATGATAGCGGCAGAGCGGCGGCGGCAGCGTCGAACCGAGGCCCAGGACTCCAGCGTTCTCTCAAGCGCGTGCTCACCGCTTCATCTTCATTGCGCGTGCCGAAACGTTGGCGCCACAAATACACGAGCCGTTGCAGTCAGCTGTAGGTGTTCCGGAACTGCAATCGTCACGCCCGGCATTTTCTACGATGTTGCAGGTTGTCGCTGAAGCGGCCTTCGTTGACTGCCGAGTACCTTTTTGCTTGCGTGCACAGGTTAGCCCCGTAAACAGTTCGAGTTACGCGTCATGCTTTTTGTCTGCCGTCTACATCTTTATGTCAGCCATGCGTGAGAATATGAACACGCAATATCATACGAGAGCTTATCGCAAGTCACTCACAAGGGAAGCTATTTAGAATACTGTGCTATTGGTCATGTACTCATGATGTAGCATGCGCCTAATACAGTATCGTGTTGGTGTGGTACGCGGGAATGAGATGCGCAGCCTTGGTCGAAGATGTTCAGGCCACAGGGTTTGCCTTTGAGTTCCGAATCTCCGCAAAGGAATACTGCTGCTCACAATTCTCCGGAGGCCTGGAAGTGTGCGCTGCGGCCTGAAGAGTCAGCCAACGGTGTACGTGACTGTCTCCTCGGTCGTGTCGGCGTCAGCTCGTGTGTGTGCGTGAGCGACATGCGAGATACAAAGGCGGCGCGTTGAAAGGGCGAGCGTGGCGACGGAAGCGGGCGCTGCCCGGCGTCAGACGATCCGGCGCAAGGTTGACCGGGCAAACAGCGCGGATCCAAAGCGGCCTGTCGTCTGAGAGAAAGGTGAGTGCGCACGGCGCTTCTGAAGGGCGCCAACCAAAACAGCAACGACTGGCTCAGCGGTCAGATTCCTGCGGCGCGTGCGCATAGGCGGTCGTAGTAAACAATAGGCGCGACATGACCTTGCTGGCGCTGGAGGACGCTAGTTGCTATTGGCGGGTGGGCATTTACGCGGAAGAGATGCTACCCTACCGCCGAATGGTATGACCGACCAGCGCCGCGTATCGAAATCCGTGCTGCGTAAAGCTCCAACCGCTTGGAGAGGTTTGCGACACGAGGCCTTCTGGGAAAGTCCAGCGGCGGTGAGGAGACTTTCGTGCGCGCACAGGCAGAAGACTGAGTGCGTGGACCTCAACGTTTTTCACTCACTCGCGGCTGTGACAAGTGCGCGAGAAAAGCTGTCGCCGTGGTGATTATGGCGTTCTGCTGCTGAACCCGCATTCGGGGGTCGGTTCGTAGCGGCGAAAAAAAAAAACACCTGCTTTGCTCGTGTAGCATTGTTTGTAGGCGTGAACCGCGTTCGGCCAGAATAAATACGGAGCCTTCTTCTATGCATCATGCCTCATGGACGCGCGGCATTTTTGGCACCTACAAAGATGCTTCTGCGAAAGCGCCCGAAACGAAAGCATTCTTCATAGGAACCCGAGTAGGTGAAGTTGTGAAGGTATAGTATGCGCAATCAAAGGACGAACCACGAAGAAAGACACAGAGACACACACAAGCGCTTGTGTGTGTCTCTGTGTCTTTCTTCGTGGTTCGTCCTTTGATTGCGCATCCTATACCTTCACAACATCATGTACCAACTAGGCCCAACCCAAGTTTTATCGAGTAGGTGAAGTTATCTGAGTTGCATGCGTGGGTTGCGGCTCAGCACAGCATTGCGCACTATATACCTGTGGCGTTTCACCTCACGAGCGGCTTTTTGAGGGGGACAGTAGGAGCGTAATTTTTATCGTCTACATCTTCGCTGTTTTTTTATGCTGGCTCAAAAATTCTTGCGCTGGGGTGACGCGTGATGGAATGCCTGCCTCTCGTCTGCTTTACGTAATCTCAGTTAATTTATTGCATATTCCCTATAAGGATGTGCTTGAGATTACCATGCAAGGCTTTGATATTGGGCACATTTTATGAGGCCCGCGCCTGCTGCCCAGCCCGTATTTATTTCCACCAGGAGCCACTACGGGCGCATCTGCGGCACCTGGCCAGGCATGACCACCGCCTCCTGGCCAACATTAGTAGTGCGCGTCTAGACGCAGCCTATACGAAAGCCATCAGGACGCAACGCTCGGAGACAGCCAAGATGCTTACCCGACCGTTCTTATTCCTGCAGTTTCTCGGCTGCCTGGCTGTTCCGGCTGTGTGCTGCGATTCTCCCTTTGGCTGCGGCTTTTCTTCTTGCCCAGCTGGCCCCTATCTACAAGGTTGGCATGTATCGTGCATTGGTAATACGCATTCGAACTGGCTTGTTCGCCGGCGTATCTGTCATCCCCCTGCACACCTCAGACTGCCTTGCATCAGACTTTGTCAATGCCTCACTGGATCAGCTGGCCATGAGCGGCTTCAGCGGTGCTGTTACGTCACCTACCGAGGATATAAAAGTGTCGCTCCCAGCATCCTTCTGCTGTAGTCTAGTAGACAGCGGTACTGCCAATATGCTTACCCGATCATTGTTCTTCCTGTACAGGATAGATAAGCGGGCGAGTTGGTGATACATTATGCAAATACAAATACAAATGCAATGTGTTTGTGATCCATTATGCATTATGCAGTTGACCAGGGAAATTATCGAGACTTACAACATGGCAAAGAAAGCAAGATTGTGTGTCAGCAAACCATCCCTGCTCCTGCGTGACTGTGAGGTTGCATATCTGGACATCACATAGTAGCAAATGCTTTCTGATTTTGGTGTTTTTTTGTTTTCTGTTTCCTTTTATAAGCGTGTTTCCTGTGATTAAACTTTAGTTGAGAGTCAGCGCTTGATCCTGCGCATTCTTCCTTTCGTCCCCGTTTGTTCGCGCTGTTTTTTTTTTTTTTTTGCATAATTCTTCCTGTAGACATGCTACCACACAGGTGCTCGTTGTATTCGAGTCAGGCGATAGGTTTCTGCTGCTGTTCTTCTGCCCACATGGCGTTGTTTTCTGTTCATCACAAATAATGTATTGCTTGAGTCGCCTTCTACTGAGTGGTGACGTGGAAGTTAACTCCGGCCTTCCCAAGAAAAATCCTGCTCATAACCCTCCTCCTAAAACTCAAATGGGCTCCAGTTGCCTTACGAGATCCGAAGCGGTCAATAATGCTGCCACGTCAGAGGCAGGCACTGCGGTTGTTGATTCTAGGATTGCTCAAATCATGTCTTAACTGTTCGAAGGACAGAAGCTCCTAGCCCGTGAAATAGCCGACATAATGACATTCCAGAAATCTGTCGACCAACGGTTCGAACGTCTTGATTCTCGTGTGACTGCACTTGAGTCCTCACCACCAAAAATGTACCAGAGGCTTCGTACTCAAATTGATTCCTTAACTGTTTCCGTAGCCCAGCTAAGAGGAAAAAATGATGACCTGGAAAATAGATCTCGTCACAGTAACTTAATCTTATATGGCATCCCAGAAGACCCAAATAAGGAGGGGGAGGACTTGTTCAACATGGTGTCTAATGTCATTACTGAGACTGACTATTACTGTCTGAAAATAGAGCATTGTCATTGGGTTGGTAGGGAAGGTGAGGATTGTCCGCGTCCCGTGATCCTGAGAATTTTGGAGTACTCCGAGAAAATAACCTTACTAAAGAACGTACACAAATTTCAAGGCACTGAGTGCAACGCAACCGAAGACTTCTCTTTTAAAGTTCGTGCACTCCGGAATAAACTTTCGGAAGCGTCCCAGGTATGTCACAACATTAGCTTTGAGGGGCAGTTACGCTACGGTTACATTCTTATCGATAAATCTTGTTACGTCTGGAACGTCGATACGGATGCCCTTGTGAAGGACCGCAGGCACTCCCCTAAATGCACCGCCCCACAGTCTACCGCACCTTCTCCGGTTTGACTTCTCGAACACAGGCATGGAAAGCTTTCTATATTGAACTATTACTGAAAAGTTTTCTGACTTCCTGTCCCTTGTTCGTACACCCCGCGCGTTGTGGGCATCACGGAAACGGGGTTTCACGATGGCATCTATGATTCAGAGTTCAATCCTCCAGGCTATGTGGCTCTGCGTGCGGATCGACAGCATGGCAAAAGTGGAGGCTATTGGGATCGGGTGAGCGTGGTCGGGCCGGAGAAGGGACGAGGAAGGCGGGAGACGGGGTTACGAAGATGAAAACGAAGAAAACTTTATACAGGCTATTTACATGATTACAGAAGAGCAACTGAGAGGGACTCTCAGTGGATGAGGACTGCTTCGCTAGCGGGAGTGCACACTGGAGTCCTCAAAACAACTCCCGTTAAATAACGCACGGATTCCCCAGATCCCTGTCTGGGGAATATAGTTCGAAGGATGATGTCCAATAGCATGAGCAGACGTGGACTCCGGAGGTACCACCCACGGCTGGGGCGGCGTCGGGCTGTGGGGTCTCTCGCAGCCCGGTTGATGGGAGAGGGTAGAGGCTCAGTAATCAAACACTGCTGTCTTTCACTAAGCACACCACCACTCTGTTCGTTGACCCGAGGGTCGACTCGGCCACGGAACGCCGCATCTTCGGCCTTCGGCGGTCTTTGACTTTCGCCGCTGCGACCATGGTCCCACGGTCACGGAAGGTCGCTGCCTTAATCCCCTTAGGCAGGAGGGGAGGCATCACAGGTCCTACAGCACCCCTCTTTGAGCTTCGCCGCTACCGCCATGTTCCCACGGTCCTCGAAGTTCGCTGCCTTAATCCCCTTAGGCAGGAGGGGGGGGGGGGGGCATCCCAAACCCAACAAGGCGTCGTTCTTCTCTTTCGATATGAAATAGTTTACTGTATTGGAGGCCCCAACAGAAACTGAATCTATCTGGTGTATCTATCTATCTGGTATTTTTTTCTTAACAACCAGTGCATTGTAGTCAGCATTCTTTATGTCTCACCAGGTTCATCCGTCGACATCTTGCATATCCTTAATGATTATTTGGACACACAAACATTCAACCTTTCTAATCTTATTTTGATAGTAACGGACCTTTGGAGCACTACAGCCAAAGTAGAGAATTAACCAGCACCAATTTAAGCAGGGATGTTTTGGAATATTTGTATTCATCAAGAGAAAAGTCAAAATCTGAAGCCGTGCGTTCATGCAATTGCGCACGGTGCCTACACAGCGTAAAATTCGACAATAAAGCGAGCCGCACCGTTAGCAGCGTGCTCGTACCGACGGCTAACGGGAGGCAATAGTCAAGTAAAGGACAGATTGGATTCTGCCCCACGTTGGGCGCCATTTTGCGTCTTGTTGTTCCGCCACATTTCGGTTCTTGCTGACTACCAGGTATTGCTCTTTTCTTGCTTATTTTTTTTCCCTGTTTTTCATGTTAGATAATCCTTCTATGTATTCAAGTTGTAATTTTTACCACCCCATATGTAATACCCTCGTGATGAGGGCCTTTAGGGGTATCTTGAAATAAATAAATAAAATAAATAAAAATAGAAGAGCAGTCAGCCTTCAAGTTACTCGCGAAGCCAGTCTCAGGGAGGGTGAGGTACTGGCTCAAGGACAACCAGCTAGTGACTCCCACTCAGAGGCTCGAGTGGGAGTCGATTTCAAAGAATATCATCCCCAGTAACCCGAGAAAAGGGCGTAGAAAGCCCAGCATCGGGGGGAGAACGCTGCAGGAGGCGGAGCCGTTCCCTCTTCCGGTCCGCACGCAACGAGGAATTTCGCCTCGAAGACGCCGCCACAGTACCCAACCCCAAGTCAGCACCTTCCGCGGCTCGAGCGAAGACTCCTCCTGCTGAATAGGCACGGCTCGTTTGGCACCAGCCGCATCTTATTCTTCTCGTCAGCAAATATACTATTTTGCTCTGCAGCCAACGCAGCGCAGTCCTAAATTAGGGGACGTCAGAGTGCACCTCGGGGAAACCAGCCGCAAGGACCGGGGAATAGAAGGGTAACACACAATGGCGAAGCAAGGCCTCCCGCGATGGGCGACCCTTTTTAAAGAGCACACGCGACAAGGCTGGTCGGGAAACTGCCCTGTTGGGGAACAGCGCATACTACGAATACAGCATACTATAAAAAGAAAGAGCATACTATGAATATAGCTTGTTTCCTGTCGCATGGCGTTTATAAAAGAGAATTCCTTCTCCAGCCGGCTAAGTAACGGGAAGTTGTATGTCCGCATAACATTTAGCATACACAAAATGCATCACTTCGACCGAGACGTCTCGTCCTGCCGCCATGGGCAGTATCGAAGATCGATCTTCAATATTATTTTCCGGCAAGTCTTGTGTGTCGGTATCGAAATATTGGCATCGAAAATACATATTTAGTGTATCGTGTTTTTTAACGATACTCGATACCCCCCACCCCAAAAAAAAAATGGAAAAGAGAAAGAAGTTGCGGCAGATTTAGAGGCTACTGTGAGTGCGACTTTGGGCCGGCGCCCTCGCTCAGGCACGATGAGAAATGGGAAGAATTAGTAAGAGACGATACCAGGCCCAGTCTTCCTTCCTACGTTCGTTGCGCGGGAGATGGACGACATATAATTTGCGCTTCTGCAGCACACGCGATG
The DNA here is from genome assembly GCF_055824585.1 of Amblyomma mixtum. Classification (NCBI taxonomy): domain Eukaryota; kingdom Metazoa; phylum Arthropoda; class Arachnida; order Ixodida; family Ixodidae; genus Amblyomma; species Amblyomma mixtum. The sequence continues at coordinate 320,733,657 of NC_143013.1, forward strand.
ACAGTGCGGACAGGCACATCACTATGGTAGAAGCTACGCCCTTTCACCGCTATTTTAAGCTGCGGTCGTTGCGAACCGAAATGGAAGACTCTCGCCTTCAGGAACGTACCGAATATTTGCTGTTTACTTTATCCGCCCGATAAAGGTCACTCTGTTTTCAACACGCGGGTCAATGGAGTCGTCACCGCCGACAATGTGAAATGCATCAGCTGACCAAGTTCTTTCGTTCGGAGGAGCAACGCTACAAGCCGTAGCTCTCAAGAGGCGTTTGCGAAACTTGAGTTTCTTAACTATACGTCGAGTCGACGTGGCCATGCTTCGAGCTTAATTGTGGGCAAGGCCGCCGCGGTGGCTCAGTGGATATGGCGCTCGGCTGCTGATCCGAAAGACGCGGGTTCGATCCCGGCCGCGGCGGTCGTATTTTGATGGAGGCGAAATTCTAGAGGCCCGTGTACTGTGCGATGTCAGTGCACGTTAAAGAACCCCAGGTGGTCGAAATTTTCCGGAGCCCTTCACTGCAGAGTTCCTCATAGCCTGAGTCGCTTTGGGACGTTAAACCCCATAAACCAACCAACCAATCGTGGACAAATGGTGCCTTCATAAATAAAAGAAACCCCTCCTGCATCCGTCCTTTTTCCCATTCGCTTCGCTTAAAACACGGCCGCATCGACAGCCCCTTCGGACCGGCGGTTTGAGCGAATTCTGTTACTTGCTACGGATGAGAAAAAAAGAAAGAACATGCAAATGAAAGATGAGCAAAAGAGATTTTGCTCTGCCTGATAGAAAGTTTTAGCCCTTTATTCTCTATTGCCTTCCTTCTAGCTTTAGCCAATAATGTTCCGGCGGTTTGTTAAACGCAGTGCTGGGGAAATAACCATTCGGCTTTCCGAAGCGCTTACCCCTTTTAGCACAGGCCAAAGGCAGCCGGTAAATACAACAGTAAAAAGCGAAGAGCATCAGAAAGAGTTTCAAGTTTATTTATATGTTAAAGTGCTCAGAGGTCGGTTCTCATGAACAACTTAGCTTAAAAAAAAAAAAATTACTGCGCTGCTTGTGCAATGTTCGTTTCAACGCCGCCATAACTTCACTCCAATGCTGAAGTTTTAACGAAACCATTTGCGCCGACAGTGGAGCTTGAAAGAAATTGGAGCTGGGAGAAATGTGCGTGGCCGGATTTGTTTGAACGCACGAAAGTACAGTGCGCTATATCAAATAATCCGGATATTCTAGAAACCACACCCAAACCTCTTGACTTAGCAAATCATATTACAGCTTATTAAATAAACACGGGCGATACCAGTGGTGTACCGAAGTATCGCCGATACAGTATCGAATATCTGTATCGGAAATGCAATTTTTGAGGCTATCGAGTATCGGTACCGAAGATACCTTTTCCAGGTACCGTGGCCACCCCTGTCATCCGGTATGCTGTGTGGTGCTGAAAGTTCATTGATAGGTTGCCTTATGCAGACAGTAGGATTTCGTCGAGGCGCAGCTATTGGGGCCTGCCTGACGATCCTGCCAATGTAATCTATGCGTAAGGACATCAAGCTGGGATGAAGTGGCTTCGACACACCGGCACACGCGCGCACACGAAGGGACCGAAACGGATAATGTATGCGCCCCGCAAGTTGTCTGCTCGCACCCACAAGTGAGACCAAAAGGGAGGCTGTCCTCTGCGATGCTATCGTGCTCGCAGCGCTTTGTGAAAGGATCCCGCCGAGACGTCTGCTCCAGGAGCACCGGTCGCCCCTTCCGGGTCTGCGATGCAATCTCAAGAGAAAGCGGCCAAGAAGGGGGGTGTCTGCTGTCTCGGGGGCGTTCCGTCTGGCTGCATTCAGGTATGCGCGCCATGGACGCGCGCCAAGCGATGTGGGACCTACTTTTCCTCTCTCCAGCTGCTTCTCTCATCTGACCTCGCGTCCGTCAGTTGCAAGCGTCGAAAAGAACAGAATTCTCTCGCGATCTGCTGCCCACGACGGTCGATTTATGTTGGCCTCCTCGATGTCGGGTCGCCGCGACAGGCACGTTTATATTTCGCCCGTTAGACGGAATTCTGCTACCCAGAAATCCCGTCCAGTTGCAAGAGACAACCTGCAAATGGCGCAGGGACGTTAATTTTGTCAACAGGAGCTCTTCTGGTCCGTAAGTCTACGGAATTTTCGGCGAATGTAACCCGCATGGTCAATCAAAGCACCGCAGTATCAGCGCAATGAACGATTTACCCGGCAGGAACGCGTCGTCCGAATCATTTTGGAATTCAACGCTTTTTCGGGCCACTTCACTTTTTCAGCACAGTGTCGCGTGTACTGAATATTTCGCCGCATCGCGCAGGTCACTTTTAGGTCAACGTGCTCGCACATCTCATACTGCGTCGCCGCCTATTCTCTGTGATTAACTGCTCTTTCCTCTCACACAAGGTAGACAGCCCGTATTAAAGAGAGCCCCGGGGAATAAATGTAACCACGTTTCTGAGAACTCTCCTGAGCAGACACCGGATTTACGGGACTAGCGTGTTTCCCACTTACTTCGAGTCCTTCGTGTTGCCGCAAGACGACGAGCAAGCAAGCAGAGGACCTCTCCTTTCGCTTGCCACCGCGTAACGTTTGGTGGAACTGCGGACGCTCTCTTTCAAGCCGTGCGGCATTCTTCATTCGTTGCGATTTCCGCTCTTCAGGCATGCTGGCCTTAACATTCTAGTGCATTTCAACGAAGAAGCAGCAATTATATTGCAGTTTTTTCATGCCTATACACCCAACATCGACGCCACAGCCTTCGTTCGGCTGTTGAAACTGGAACGGAAACAACACGAGAAATTAGATCATACATTATTTAGCGTTGTAGGCGATACCGCGTGATAATCCGTGTACACTATATAAGCTTCTTTCATCACCACCACCATCATCAGCAGCAGCAGCATGACTACGCCCACTGCAGGGAGACGGCCTCTCCCATGCCTCTCCAATTTACCCTGCCCTGTGTCAGCTTCGGCCACCGTATCCCCGCAAACTTCTTATTCTCATCCGCCCACCTAGCTGTCTGCCGCGACCAGCTACGCTTGCCTTCTTTTGTTTGGAATCCTGTCCGGCAGCCTGAAGGACCACCGGTTAAATTGCATTCCTTCGCATTACATGCCCTGACCAATCCCCTTACTTCTACTTGATTTCGACTAGGATGTCATTAAACCGCATTTGCTCCTTGACCCACTCAGCCCTCTCCCTGTCTCCTAACTTTACACCTATCATTTTCCTTTCCATAGCTCGCTGAGTTGTCCTTAACGCAAGTTGAACCCTTTTCGCAACCTTCCACGTTTCTGCCACGTACAGGCGCGGACAAAAGTAAACGAAGCACGCAACTGTCTTCTAATATTTTTCACGCGTCACCTAAATAAAATTTCCACCAGTGGTACGCGCATGCGGGTAGAGGAGGTTGGTGGGCTTTCTTGAAGACAAACAACGCTTCTTCATGACCAATGGAGAAAGCGTAATTGCACTTCGAACGCAACAGCGTGCTCCGTTTACATATGGCCGCGCCTGTACATGAGTACCGTTAAGATATAGCTGTTATATACGAGGGTAATCCGAAAAGTAAGGTCTCCAAAGGGCTGCGGCCGCAGGGAAACTATTTGCGTGGCTGCTTGCCATACTGCTGTGTTCATTGTTCCCCGCCTTCCAAACAAGCCATGACTCAGCGCGAAAGGGACTTTCAGTCTTGGCACAGCAGCCATTTGGAATGGAGCTCCCGTGTGTCGCTACTACCAGGTGCGAAGTTCGCGCAGTTATTCGATTTTTGAACGCAAAAGGCGGTCAACCAATAGAAATTCATCGCCAGTTGACGGAAGAGTCCATGCACGGAGAGCCGTGCATGGATGTTAAAAACGTCCGCAAGTGCTGTAGGGAGTTCGCAGCTGGTCGCACTGAAATTCACGAAGAAAGAAGCGGGAGACCGTCAATTTCTAATGAGACAGTCGCGAAGGTCGAAGAAATGATGCGGAAAGGTCGGAGGATCACGCTCGACGAACTCAGGGCTAGGCCGTAATGCCACCGTTGAACTGCCAAGGAAAATGAGCTCGAGTTTTTGGATATTCGCCTGCACTTTGAGAGGCCCATAGTTTTTCCATCCGAGACCTATGAAAGCGTCGGTTTGTTTTTATTCCGGACACTCAAAAACAGTGAAGAATGTCATTGTCCTGTCCGTCATTTTGTGCTGCCCTGAACAAATGTTGCGTCCACGTGGTGGCCGAGAGTGTTAGTGATTAGATTGAAAGCAGCTGGCTACCCTAACTCCGTAATGGCGGAAGCTTGCGAAAAAGAAGGTTAAATATGGTGCTTAATGTCTCTCCGCAAGGAAAATAAAGAAATATGTCGTGATTTCTTAACAGCCACAAGTTGGAACAGAATTTGAAGAAGGTTGCTCAACACTATGCGGAGGATGTAGCTTTCTCTGCTTCCTTAAAGATTACCTCTTTGTGCGCACGTGTGCAGAGGAAGATTGAAAGTACGCCCAGCGATAGCACATTTGTCTGCCATATAACCCATAAGTCACGGTGCGTTTCCTGCGTGTGCGTTGTGGTCTACGAATTTTCCCTTTCTGGCGGGTGTGTTTACGCTGGAAGGAGGGAACGATCTGCTAATATTCGTTTAAAGGAACATTTTAAGAATCTCTCTGCTGATTGGTATTCCCACGCTGCGAAACAATGCTGGGCCTGCGAAAAAATAAAAGAAAGTCTTCCTTTCATAGATAAGACTAAGATTTTATACAGGGATAGGGACCATTGCACTCGACAGTTCTTTGAGGCGCATATTATTAAAAAAAACACACACGTGTAAGTTTTGGCAATCCTTCGGCTGTACTTGCTGACTGTGAAGTACGGTTTCTGGACGCAAGGTTGTGACGGTAGCGAATGTGTGAGGGGCGTTGCCGAAGTCAGCGCAAAGAATCACGAGGAAATTGTCTGCCAACTACTTCCGGTTCCAGTTTTTTCCCACTGTGCCTGTTGCATTGAAGTCGCCGCGCACGCCGGGATTGTTTATTCACTAATTTATTTTCGTTGCTGCATCGCAAAGCGTCATCGTAACATCAGCACGTGCTGCGTAAGTGCGCGTCCTGAGCGCAAGTAATTGTGTAATCCGCGGTAATCCCCGAGGGTAAACGTGTGCTGTCGTGGTTAATATGCCGACTTGGGCTAGCTATTCTGCGTATGCAGTGCACTCGGTTTCACGTGCGTCTGATTTCGTTCAATGCTTCGGTTATTACATATTTGTTTTTTTTCATCGCACTGCAAGATGCTGAAGCCTGTATACAGTTTATCTGATGATCAGTGGCGTAGCCAGAAATTTTGTTCGGGGGGGGGCTCATGTTGTAGTGTGGCCTCCTCATAGAATTTGTGGAGGGATCAAACGCAAGAATAATAGCTGCGTTGCCACTTACAGTGCCATTGTGTATTAGATAACGCTACGCACTGCCTAGACAAGTGAAATATGCATTTTTTTAAATAAAATAATGTATTCGTATGTCTTAAAAATCATGGCAGACATAACTGATACCAATGCTTCCATGTTTTTGCGTATTTAATAAATATCACACGAAGTCTAAAACTATACTCGTATCAGTCCGAAACCAGCAAAGCAGTGCAAGCCGCTGATATGAAAAACGTAAAGGCCATGAAATGACCAAGTAGAGGAAAAATATTTTAAGGAATCTTTGTCGTTTAAGAACCTTTACATATTTGTACATATGCAACGGCCAGGGAAAAATCTCAAGTGTACTAGCTCTAGTGTACTGCACTGCAACAGCTGTCACAGGTCATGTATTGCGAGTAATTGCACCGAAATTTTAGTCACAACAACGAGCACGTGTATAAACGAGGAGTTCTGTAAAATAAACATTAGGAGTGCGAAGCTAAAATGTAGTATTAGAAATGCGAAGATATAACTTGATAAAGGACACAAAGTGTCACTGGAAACAAAGTCACTGTATGTATACACAAAACTTCGTAGTGTGTAGTGGGATAGCAAACGTAGTGGGATAGCAAACAACCCGCACATAGCGCGTCTCAACCCATCGCACTGCATATTTAGTTATTAAGATAGCGACTGCCATGAAGGATAGGAGCAGGAGGATAAACATCGGAAGTAGCGGTAGCCGACGGCTTTCTCATGATCCTTTGCGTTGACGCTGGAAACACACGTCACCCATCAATAGCCTCTTAGCACGCGGTTTTTCTTCCCTGCATACATGCCATGTTTCATCCAATAAAACTCAGTTGTGTGTCTTTGCGGACCCTGTAGTACACTTCTGCTTCTGTGGCCCGCGTTTCCTCGCGCAGTAACCCTTTTCAGATGAACATCCACCAACTAGCCCAGCTTGACGTCCTACTAGGTTATAGATTCCTTCCATTATTTTTACATGTATTTTCTACACTCTCATTCCGCAATGCCTGCACGACTGCTGACTTTCGACTGAGTCAGATGCTTTATCGTAATCTATCAGGGATTTATTATAAAAGGGTTAGTTGTTCTGCTCATTTCCCGATTACCTGACTAATACAGTGAATATGGTCTATTGTCGAGCTTCTTTACGAAAGCCTGTCTGATAATTTAGTTTATTGAAGTCTAATGTTTTTCTGACTCTATCAACGATTACTTTAATTAATACCTTATAAGCAGCGGACAGTTAGCTAATCGGTCTGTAACTTTTGATGTCCTTGACGTCTTCTTTACTATGGATCAAGCTTATATTAGCGTTCTTCCAAGCTTCTGGTACGCTCGACGTCATAAGGCACTACGTTTACAGGGTGCCTAGTTTTTCCAGCATAATCTCTCCACCGCCCTTCCACAGGTGTGCTGGGTCATCTCCGCCCGTCCCGTCTTCGGGCAGTTTTATACCGGATGTTTTTTTTTTTTTTTGAACTTTTGTGGGAAACCACGTTGCCCCTCGCTCGGCTGAGATATCTTTCTCTCTCTCTTGTGGCCTGCCGCGGCTCCTCCCCACTGCCGCTGCTGCCTGCGCGCGACCGAGGGAGGCTGTCCGAATTTGGGGATTTCCCCAATAAACTTCTTTCCCTGCTGCCTACTCCTCGGTGGCGTTGTTCTTCGCGGCCACATCTGTGGTCGAGCTAGCGGAGTGGTGTTGGCCCTGAGTGCAGGGTCCAAACCACTCCAGAAACCCCATACTGTCTACAGATCATTATTTTAAACCCTGCGAGAGATACGTTGGTGGGGTCTGTGCAGCTGGATTGTACAGGAAGGCGGACATCGTGTACGTGATAGAGCTCAGTGATCAAACGATTCCTTAACTAAAATTAACTAACCAACTTTTTACTTTTGCTTTTAGGGGCCAACATTATATAAGGAATTGAAGGCTGTCAACGTAAAAGCTGAGTAAAGTTTTTAAATTTTCTTTGTCGGAAACGCAGTTCGGAATATTTGACGTAAAAAATGGCTACTTTTGAGCTTACAAAGCTGGCTTTCCGCAATTCACATTTTCAAAATGGCGTAGTTGAGTTTCCCCTTCACGTGGCGACGTGAGGAAACACTTATTTATTTATTTGTTCATTTATTGTACCCTCAGGGCCAAAGGCATTACAGAGGGGAGTGGGTTAATTAAGATAAAGAACAATGACCACAGTGAAAACAGGTAGTACAAAATAAATTTTCTCCAGAAAAAAAAAAAACAAACAACATTCACAAAGCCAAAATAACATAAAATCAATGTACTATCAGAGTCAATTGAAACGCGAACCAGCCAATTGAAACGCGAACAGCACAACTCGCAGATATTATACTAGGGAGATAAAATACATGAGCAGTTGATTTTCCCATCGAAGCCGAAAAAACCGCTCTGCTGAAATGTTAATAGCCCACGCCTGTATTTCATCTCCAGCCTCAAATATGCTTGATTTTTCGTGCTCGCGTTTCAGGTGTTTTGTTCGCATTTCATTTGACGCTGATAGTACACAACACAGTGGAAACAGATATAACACATGATCAACTTCCTTCAGAATAAACATTGTTAGCTATTGCGTCGTGAAATGTTTTGTTATCTGCAATAGCTGCAAAATCGGGAAGAAATGATGATGAAATGATGATGATGATGATGAAATCGGGTTTCTCGATGGATTGATGTTTCGGACTCGCAAACATTCACATTACTCAGCGGCAGGAAAAGAAGGTTAACTATTTATTTACACATAAATAAACAAGAAGAAACGAGCAAGGAGAAAACTATTTACAACCTGACTGGATCGTTGATTAGACGAAATCAGCCCCCGCTTAACCGAGAGTGCCTAGATTTAAGCCCTATGTCTCCGCCCTTGGCGGGAACAGCAACCAATCATAAATCAGGGGACACTTCTCACCAATCGATGGTTAGGGAAAGGAAAATAAAGTTTCCAACATCTAATCAAGGACTGGGGAAAGGATATCAGCTAATCAAATACTTGGGAAAGAAATTCCGAGCACACATACAAACAGCGCTGAATTCACTGCATTCCGAACCTCTGCCTTCCTCTACGTTTCCTTTTCCGCGCACGTGCATACGGTACACACGTATTCCTCGGGAGCAATCACTCAAGGTTCCTCATTAAAAAAAAAAAAAAAGCTGTCGCTGAGGAGTCAAGCGCCCACTGGCATCTACGGCCTGACCAGGGGCCTCTTCTGAGTACCCGAAGCTGAAACGACCCATTGGCGCCGCATCGCGTACCGGTCGGCCACCATACACCTGCGTCCTCCCAGTAAGCTATGTATATGAGCACAGCGATTGACTGACAGGTAGGGAAACGAGAAGTTTTAAATAAGCCCAGTGGATGCGAAGCAGCCTTCGTTTTGCATTCTTATTATTAACGTCCTTAGCGTTTGGAGGCATCTTGACCGCATACACGCCCGGCGCAAAAACGCTGGCGCGGTTGCGGGCACAGAGACTGACGCGACGGCGGGCGCGCGCCGCTTCATCCCTGGCGTGACGTCACATATCACGTGATGCAGCGATGGTGGCGCCGCCGCCGCGTCGCGCGCGACGGCGCGAACCGAAGCGTGGAGGCCTCCGCCGGGCGACGTCCGACGGCGCGATATGAGGCCCCATCTGCGACCGGTGTGACGTCATCACGTGACGTCACATCATGTGATCTCACTTCAAGGTCAATGGTGGCCACCGCCGGGCGTCGCGCGAAGGCCCGAAACCTACGTTAATATGCTTCGCATAAAAAAAAAAAAAACCTTCCGTTGGCCACAAACACGACTGCAGGCATTCAAACACTGAACACTGCACAAAGCTGCGGTGGTAGGAAGGCAAGGCGGGGAAGGAACGAGCGCGCTGGCTGCGGTGCCCCCGGCAACAATAGAACAACCACCGGGGCTCTGTCGTGCGTCCGCGGTTTCACGAATTTGGTAGCCCTTCGACCGGGGGAGGTGCAGATGTGAAAGTCGCTACCTCGCGCCGTACACTCTGTGCTGAAGACTGAATGGCGCCTCAGAAAGTTCAGCGAACTTCACAGGCGTTGCTCGCATTTCATATGCAAAAAATACGGAAGCCGTTGGTCTATTTTAAGCTGTAGAAGCAGATAACGTTACTTCCTCGACAATACTATGTGCGGCGACGCCATTTTGAAAATGTGCATTGATGGAAAGCTACTATACGAGCTAAAAAATGCGGATTTTTTTGCTCTTAAATATTTCGAAATGCATTGCCGATATAGAAAATTTAAAAACTAAAGTCAGCTTCTATGTAATGGTGGCCCTTGAAATCAAAAGTAATAAAGTTGATTAGATAATTAATCGTTTCATCACTGAAAACTACCTCGTACATAATGTCCGGCTTGCTGTACAATCCATCTGCACAGACCGCACCGACGTATCTTTTGCAGGGTTTCAAGTAACGGTCTGTAAAACAGCTTAAAAAAATGGTATTTGCTGAACAGTGCAACTTACAGGCCCGCGAGGAGGGCGACTCCATCATTCCCAGCACAGCTCTGAAGCCTGCTCTGAAAAAGGAAAGTTGGTTTTTGAGAAAAGTAAATGACGAAGTATCTGTATATCGATGTACACCTGAACCTCTCGTAAGTACAGTGGACACTATACCGTAAGGAAAGGGGGGAATGAGCTAGAGAAGAAAGAGGTGCCATGGTAGACGTCTCCGGATAAATTTCGACCCCCTACGGATCTTTAACATGCGCTGACATCGCACAGCCCACGGGCGCCTTTGCGTTTCGTCGCCATCGAAACCCAGCCGGGTTCGAACCCGGGAACTCCGGCTCACTAGACGAGCGACGCCTCGCTGCCCGCCTCACTCCTGCGCCGCATCCACGAATGAACGCTTTTGGCGGGCGCGCGCTAGCCGAGGTGACACGCGAAGAAGCCATCCTGGCGACGTCATCCCCAAGAGCGGCGCTGCGCCGCGTGACGTCACGTACGGTACCGTGACATCACAGAGCGCGAGGCGGCGCGCGCGCGCGCGAGCTGGAGCGCGTCGGGGCCGGCCGGAATCCCGTCGGCTAGTTGATGTCGAGAGCGTCGCTGGGCGCGCGTCGGTTCGGGAGTGCCTGTGCGGGGAGGATTACGCACCGTGCAAAGACCTCGGCCGTGCGGGTGATGGTGATGATGCGCGCTCTCGTGCTGCTCGTGCTCTTGGCGGTGGGCACCGCCGAGGCAGCGCGGCGTCGCACCGGCAGCGGCAAGCCGCCCATCGTCGAGGAGGCCACGCGGAGGAAGCTCAACCGGCAGACGCGTGAGTGATTCCCAAAGTGCGCGCGTTCTTTCTCGCGCGCTACGCGATTCCGTGCGCAACGCGCGACTTAAGTCGTGGGCGGCGGGTTTATAATAATAATAATAATAATAATAATAATAATAATAATAATAATAATAATAATAATAATAAAAGCAAGTTTCACAAATGCGCGCTTACACCTGTTTCCAACTTCACGACCTCTTGGCTGGCCTACAGCGTGCACAAGGGTACGAGCCCATTTCCACCCTTCTTTTCAACGAACTTGTAGCTTGCTTATCGTCGCTAGGCTCTGCTTCTCGTCCCATTCCATCGGTTACGACCGAGCGACAGAATTCGCTTTCGCCTTCGGGACATGAAAGCGTCGATCCCCTTGTGTTATCAAAAAAGTGTGTGGAGCACGCCGCAGACGTCCATGGAAGCCTGTCCTGTTGCTAGTCGGCGGTGTTAGTCGGCTACAGCCGCTGTTGCGATACCACTCTCTCGCCTGTCGCTTTACCAAAGAATGTGCCCGAGACTCACGGTGTTAAACTGACCGCAGCGACAGCGTGCGCGGGTGGCTAACCCCCTGTCATTTCTGCCGAAGTGCAACTCACCACTTACTGGGTTCAGCAGTCCAGACAGTTTCATTCGTTTCAGCGTTGGTGCTCCTGGCTGAGTGAATCGTGGTGAGCTGTTGCACATAGAAGCATCCATTTACCATGCTTGAGTACAGCGCTGGATGCTCGCTGACGGTTCACAGCCTTCGCAATAAACGCATGCCGCGCGTATGCCGCTCGCAGAGCGGTCGCTGACACTCTCGCGTTGGCCAGGCCTCTCTTGTTTTCTTTGCGGCCTCGGTGGCGTCACTCTGGCGCTGCGAGGCGGCCACGAAACTCGGTATCGCGTTGCGTCGGCGCCTCGGGAACGGCGCGAGGGATGAGTCCTTGCGCAGCCGCTCGTCGCGGAGCCGCCTCCTGGCGTGTTTATTCACTCGCAGGACGCATTGCGGCAACGAAATCGCATGATGAGACAAAGGAAGGTACTCTAACTACCGCAGTAACGCAACAGCTCTCATGAAAGGCCGCACGTCACGGATGATCGAATTATAGAGCAGCGGAGTCGAGACAGACACACATAAATGAAAGCCTACGGCAATTGTTGAGTCTTGAGAGTAAGTAAGCGTGTGTGGCGCACACCTCATGCGTGGAGACTTGCGCAGGTTTCCCAAATCATCAGCCACATCGGGTGCAAGTTGACTAAACTGGTCATCATACGACTGGTCTGACCTGGCGTGGGTCATCGCCTCATGTGAAATGCCGCGATCTGGTGAGTTGTGTGCTGAAGCTAGCCGCCGTGATGTAGCAGTACTGCCGTATTCGCCGCTACGTCCATGCTCTGTCGAACTTGGGTATAGTGCGGGAGGAACACCTCGGACTGGGCTCCGGTCTTCATGCTCCAGGCTGATACAGGCGTATGTAATTAGTAGAATTAGTTACGCGACGCCCTACTTAGCCGGAGAGAGGAAGAAAATAGATGCCCTCATTCGGAAATTTATTAAAAAGGCACCAGGGCTACCCATGGGTATACCTCGATGGAACGACTGCTTGGGTTAGGGGTGCATAACACGTGCATTGGGCTAGTGGAGGCGGTGCGCGCCTCTAAAATTCAATGATTGAGCTTAACATAAACAGTCAGGGTTATCCTAGAAACCGTTGGAATACATCCCGAAGGAGGGATCCAAAGTGAAAGTTGCAATCGACAGGGAATGAAGGAACGTCTTGGTGGCCCTCCTTTTCCCGAAATATATGCATCCGCCAACGCAGAGCCAATAGAGCTGCGGCTCTAGAGCTGGGGTTCGGTAATATGGATAAAGCGGACGAAGCGCATGTTGACGCGGCGGGTGGCGGGACGAGAGCGGCAGTAGCTTCGGTCGTCAACGGCCGAGGGGCGCCAGTCTCCGCGGTAGCCATCCGGGGGCGCAACATAGAGACTGCGGAGGAAGTCTCTATAGCGCTCGCACTCACATATTGGCAGTAGAGAAGCCTGGGAGACTCTGCTAAGAAGCCCGGACCCTGAGCGCCAGCTCACCACCATCCATCTGGCGGAAGAGGCCGCCACCAGTCAAGGAATGCCAGGCAGCCTCTAACCATCATCATCGTCCTGACTCTAAGTACAGTCAAGTCTAGAGGTCAGACAAAGAAGTGTAGGAAGGCTAGCCTTGGGAGCCCATGGGAACACTCCGAATGAGGGAGTCCAGGGAGATATGGGTTGGGCGTCGTTCGAGGTTCGGGAGGCAATCAGCAAACTTAAATATGATCATAGACTAACTCAAATGGAGGATACAAGGTGGGCAAAAAAGGTGTACAAGTATCTGTACATGAAAAGTATTAACACAAAATGGACAAATAGAACCCCAAAGCTAAGAAGAACGAAGTATTTACGGGTGAGGGATGGGACGCAACAAAATACTAACGTGAAAGCGGAGGTAAAGGAGACGGAAAGAAAGATGTGGAAAGAAAGAATGCAGGAAAAATCGGCGCTAGGCATATATAGGACACGAAAACAATTAAGACATGAAAAAAGAGCGATTATTCGATAATTCGCGGGGCAGTTCACTGCTTTTTGAGGCTAGGACAGGGACTCTGAGAACAAAAACGTATAGGTCCAAATTTGAAGAAGTGGATATCTTGTGCTCTGCATGTAAAACGGAAACGGATACCATAGATCACTTGGTTCTGAGGTGCGCAGAACTCCGCCCTGCCCTCCCAGAGGGGGCAGCAACAGCCATAGAGATAGCGCTGGGATTTACTGGGGAGGACGGGCGAGTGGATGGGAAAAGCGTGACATTGACGAAGGGGAGGTTGGAGGATTGGTGGCGGAAATCAAGGGAAGGGTGAATTTGGAGGGGAAAAGGATAGCCAGACTACACATTGTAGGAGCGAAAGTGAAAGAAAGGGAAAATAAAAATAAATTAACAATGGGGGAAGTATAGGCTAGGTGGCGAAAGCTACCGGCCGATACAAAGGGTAAAGCCATTATCATCCATCCATCCATCTCACTGCACAGCAAAAGCCTCTTCCATGTCTCTCCAATTAACCCTGTCCTTTGCAAATTGCGGCCACCGTACCCCGTAAACTTCTTAATCTCATCCGGCCACCTAACTTTCTGCCGCCCCCTACTACGCTTTCCTTCTCTTGGAATCCACCCTGTTACCTTTAAGGACAAGCGGTTATCTTGCCTTCTCATTACATGCCCTGCCCAAGCCAATTTCTTCTTCTTTATTTCGTCTAGGATATCACTAACTCGTGTTTGTTCCCTCACCGACTCCGCCCTCTTTCGATCTCGTAACGTTGCATCCATGATTTTTCTTTCCATAGCTCGATACGTTGTTCTTACCTTAATCTGAACCCTCTTCATTATCCTCCACGTTTTTGTGCCATAGGTGGGTATTGGTAAGATACAGCTGTTGTATACTTTTCTCTTGGGGGATATCGGTAAGCTGCAATTCATGATCCGAGAGAACCTGCATAAGTGATCCACCCCATTCTTATCCTTCTAGTTATTTCCCTCTCAAGATCCGGATCAGCGGTCACTACCCGCCCTATGTAAACATATTCCGTTTACTGCTGCTTCCAGCACCTCGCTGTCAACTGCGAACTGCTGTTCCCCTTGCCAGACTGTTGAACATTACTTTGGTTTTCTGCAGGTTAATTTTTAGACCCGCTGTTCTGCTCTGTCTGTGTAACTCATTGATCATGCTTTGCAGTTCGAGTCCTGAGTGACTTAGCAAGGCAGTGTAATCAGCGAATCGCATATTAATTGCGTATTCTCCCTTAACTCTTATCCCCAGCTTTTCCCTATGCCTGCATGACAGTTGAGGTTTCCACTGAGTCTAATTCTTTCTCGTATCAATGAAGGCTATATATGGGGTCGGTTATATTGTGCGCATTTCTCTATTTATTTATTTGAAGTACCTTACAGGCCCACTGGGCATTGTGTAAGGGGGGCGTAAAAATACTTTACGTTGCATTATTAACCAAAGGAAACGAAAGGAACACATACGATCATGATAAACATTATATCAACAACTTAGTAGAGAAGAAGAAACGACGCAGAAATACAAAAGGAAAAAAAAAAGCGACAGAATATAAAGCACAACAATAAAGGATAATGTGCTCGCGGAACGTGGTAACAATGAGTAACATAGCGCGATTCAGGCAAAAATAAAAGCATAACAAGCAAACATAAGTAAGAAAACATAAAAATGGCCCGAGAGTCGCAGCAAAGTAAAGAACAAAAAATAAGAAAAAAATTGATAGTGTGAGTAGGATTAATAGTGTGAACATGATTGATAGTGTGAATGTGGTCTTTTGTCGAGTATATTTTACGAAAGTCTGCCTGATTATTTGGTTGATTGAAGTCCAAGGTTGTCGTGACTCTATTAGCGACTACCTTAGTAAGTATACCTTGTAGGCAACGGACAGCAAGCTGAATGGTCTGTAATTTTTCAATCCCTTGGCGTCTCCTTTCTTATGTATTAAGATAATGTTAGCTTTCTTCCAAGCTTCTGGTGCGCTCGAGGTCACAGGGCATTGTTGCGTATACAGGATGGCTAGTTTTTCTAGCACAATATCCCCTCCGCCCTTCAACAAATCTGCTATCGCCTGAACCCCACCAGCTGCTTTCCCCCTTTCCATTGCTCCTGAGACTTTCTTTACTTCCTCTTTCGTTACTGGCGGGATGTTCCATTGCTGTGCGCTACTGTCTCTCTCATTAACGTTCTGATTGCATTAGCTACTGTATAGATTTGTGAGGAACTATTCGACTATTTCAAGTATCTTATCCATGTTGCTAATGATATTGCCCTCTTTGTCTCTTAACGCATACATCTTGTTTTTACCTATGTCTAATTTCCTCTGCACTGCTTTTAGACTACCTCCGTTCTGTAGAGCATCCTCGTTTGTCTCCATATTCGACTTCCTTATGTCGGCTATCTTGCGCTTATTTATTAACTTTGATAGCTCTGCGAGTTCTGTACTGTGTGTAGAGTTAGACGCCCTCATGCTTTGCGTTTCTTAATTAGATCTTTCGTCTGCAGAGATAGCTTGCCGGTATTCTGTCGAACCATCCTACCGCCTACTTCTACGGCGCAATCCATAACGATAGCTGTGAGATTATTGTTCATTGTTCCAACATTGCGGTCGTCTTCGTCAGTTCGAGCGGAATATCTGTTCTGCAGCAAAATCCTGCATTCCTCTTTCCCTCTTACTGCTACCTTGTTAAGTGACTTCCGCTTCACTACCTTCCTCCGTTCCCTCTTCAATTCTAAGCTTATACGAGACCTTATCATTCTGTAGTCGCTACAACGGACCTTTCTGAGGACATCCCCATCCTCTACGATGCCAGGGTGAGCGCATAGTATAAAGTCTATTTCGTTTTTAGTCTCACGGTTTGGGCTCTTCCACGTCCACTTCCCCTTTTCTCGTTTTGTGGAAGAAGAAGGTATTCATGATCCGTAAATTATTTGTCTGCGAACTCTACTAATAACTCTCCCCTGCTGAATGCTGTTAAAAACTGCTGTTACCTGCCTCTAACCGCGGACGCGCAACTCTCCGTCTCCCAAGCCTGCGTGCCGGGGGCGGGGATAAACCTCTTTTATCATGGAAATAAAAGTTGTTCAATAAAAATTTATGCTCCACGCTCGCGTCTCTTGGCAGAAATTCTCCTATTGTTCGGATGTGTTGCTGGTTACGTCGTGGTGTGCTGCCCTCTTTTGTCCTATAAGCAGATAGGATCGTGGAGCAACTTGTTCTTAACTTCTGCATTCGTTGTCCACCCGGAGTCCTGAATGCGACCCCCCCCTCGAGATGACAGGAAGTAGAATGGCTGTCCTAGGTCTCTGTACGAGCTTCTTGACCTCCGCTGCAGGCTGAGCCCCAAAATCAGGGAGGCGTCCCCTCAGTCGTCGTCCCGTTAGTACTGCTGGCCTTCGACCATCTTCCAAAGGCGATAAAATATAATTTGGAACGCTTGCCGAGAACGGTTCTCGAGCATCTTTAGTCTCCTCCAGGAGACGCTTGACTGATCTGAACTCATTTTTCAGCAAGGCCGTTGGCTCGGGGAAATCATGGGCTGTAGACGACATGCTTGAAATCATATATTCGGGCAAAGTCTCGAAAGGCACTCGAGCTGAACTGCTGACTCCCATTGCTGTGCACTTCTTGTGGTATGCCATACCGAGCGAAAATCATTTCGAGCTTCTTGTTTGCGCTTTCACTTGGTCTGCGCTGGACGTTCCACCTCGGGGGAAGTTGAGTACGCATCATGGACGACCAGGTAGGAAGCTCCTAAGTTGTCACAGAGATCGATTTGAACTTTTTCTCAAGGGAATAGCGCTGCAAGGCTTTTTGATGACTGGCTCTTCCGGTTCACGGTAGGCGAAAAGGCAGCATTAGCTACACATTGAAGTCGTGCCCTCTGCCTGTTTCTGCATTCCGGGCCAGAACGTCAATAGCCGTGCCCTTGCTTTTATTTTATTTATACCAAATGCCCTTTATGAAGGCGTTCCAGTATATCTTTACGCATTTGTCTGGGAATGACAAGTTTGCAGCCTTTCATCAATATTAGTGAGTAAGCACTAATCTGATGGGTACCAACTCCGAGCACAATCGTCCGTTGTCTGTTTCCTTGTCTATTCGCAGCTGGCCTAGCGGTAGCACTCAGATCCGCGGCACTGCCGGCTCATCGCTGTCTTGTAGGTAGCACTAATTCGTGCTTTCGCACTTATTAGAATGTAGCCAACATTTTCGGTACTTTTTCAATCAACGTAGGATAACTCTGCTTGGAGACTGGCCGAAGGGCCGGTTAATGTGCCCAAGTGTAAACCTCTTACATTCTGCGTTTCTGTCTGGAATCTTTGCTTCGTTTTTTCACTTCCGATGCTTGCCAGCATTTGCGTCGCATGCATGTTAACGTTTTCCCTTTCGTTAGGCGAAGCACTGCGGGAAGCTGCTATCCGGGATAAAGCACTGGCTAGTAGCAGCTCTTTGCCAGGCACTAACTGCATGTCATATTCGAAGTTAGAAGTTTATGTTTACTACGATACAGTTGTCAAGGAAGTTGAGGAAAAAGCAACAGCATGCCTGACTAAGCGTCAACCGCTTGCAACGTGTGACACATAATACAGAGCATGGCAAGAAGTACAATAATAGAGTACAAAGAATACAATGTAGTATACATTTTCGCTACATAAAGGACGTACAGTTCACCTTACTGTAAACATATACATTGCGAACAAAACTTTTAAATAGAAACACTTTGGACATTACAAGATGTTTCATTCAGACACAATACATACTTATGAAGGCTCTTTTTCAATGTTCCTACAAACTTGCTTTTAGTTATATTAGATATAATTATGAGATGGTGACTTAAGAGATCTGAAATTTGGTTTGTTAGTTTCTGTGAACCATAGTTCGTGCGCAGTATTTATTTTTGGTATATTGTGTGGCGGAAGTCATCATTGGGCAGTGTGGAGATATTGTTGAGTGAAGGTATGCGGATCGTATTTTAAATTTTCACAGATAACCATAGCCAACTTTTTATTCATTACGTTATTCACGGTTAGTATTTGATGTTTCCTGAAAAGAAGTTCAGTGTGACCCTTAGGGGGAACATTTTCAATAAGCGTACAATTCTTTTTTGGAGAGTAAGCAAACTAACCATACTGCTCTGTGTAGTGGTTCCCCAAATGATCAAGCAGTAATAAAGCCGTGAATGGACGAGAGTTTAATATCATTGCTTCTTTAACCAGCTGGGTAATAAATCTCTAAATTTGAATACAATTCCAATAGACCTTGATATTTCGCATCGGATTTTTTGTACATGAGGTGACCAGTTCAGATTTTCCTGAAACTCAACACCAAGGAAACTGTGTGTAGGGACTTGCTCTATGATGTCATCGCGGTCCCTAATAGACGTCAAGTGGTGAATGGGTTTGTTCCGCGGATGAAAAATAATATATTTGGTATTTTTCGTGTTCAATTCCATCTTGTAATAAGGGAGTAATTACTCATTGGCATCCACCCGAGCGCAGCCATACGGCTACAAAGAAAAGCTATACAGCTTTCTCAGAAACTTCGCAGTTAAAGAAAAATTCGTCCTGGTCTGGGGTTCGAACCCAGGACCACCGCTATAAGCTTGCCGTCCTGGTTAGCTCAATTGGTAGAGCGACTGCTCCGGTGAAGCGGTGGTCCTGGGTTCGAACCCCGGACCAGGACAAATTTTTCTTTAACTGCGAAGTTTCTGAGAAAGCTGTATAGCTTTCCTTTGTAGCCGTATGGCTGCGCTCGGGTGGATGCCAATGAGTAATTACTCCCTTATTACAAATCTACTCCACCTTGGCGGATTCCCCTAAACATTTGATCAATTCCATCTTGTTTTTCTGGAGCCATAAAGAAAGATTCAGAAGCCAGCTAGTGTGAGCTGGTCTGTGCCAGAAAAAAAAATATATTTGTGTCATCTGCGTATAGGATAATGCATGGTGCGTCTGGTATGTTGACTATGTCGTTGATTTATACTAAAAGGAGTAGTGGGCCAAGAATCGAACCCTTCGGAACGCTGAACTTCATGCACCCTATTTCCAATTTCACGTGGCATATATTTGTATATTGTGACCGGTTAGTTAGGCAACTTTTTAAAAGTTCAAGACAGATGCCTCTAATGCCAACATTTCACAACTTATTCAATAGTATATCGTGTTGATAGTGTCGAACGCTTTTCTAGAGTCAAGAAATACCCCAAGTGTGTATAGTTTCTGTTCAAAGTTATCGACTATTTTATCTTTACTTTTGAAGCGAAAAACTTCACTACAAGCACCACAGCCGCGCTTCGCGTGAGCCGTCGGAGCCAAGATTTGCCACAGTTGCGCATGCGCGAAACCGAGTGGCGTCACACGCGGCACAAATAAAAAAAATAAATAAAAGACAAACAGTGCGCCAGGAAACTTTCATATCTCGGTGGACACCCGAACCACGCCGTAAGGAAAGGAAAATGAAAAGAAAATTCGTTTTAAAGAAAGGAAACGACGCCTGTCTCCCTCATATCTCGGTGGATACCCGAACCGCGCCGTAAGGGCCTTAAGGAAAATGAAATTAAATGAAAATTGGTTTTAAGGGAAGGAAATGCCTGTCTCTCATATTTTGGTGTACACCCAAAGGGAATGGAAACCTCAAGTACATGTCTCTAAAGCAACCTTTTAAGGCAGCACCGTATTCACTCCACGCGCATCTCCTCCTCCGCCTCCGTACAGGCAGTGTGTGGACGGCCGAACGCCTCCAGCGTGCTCGTCTACGCAGCTCTACCCTGGCCGACCAACGAGCGTTCATCAGCCTCGCTCTAGAGGCTGCCAAGGAGTCTCGGCCGACCCCCAGATCTGGGCCTTCGGCTGCTTGTCTGTTTTAATAAATGTTTACCAACCAACAAACCTCCACCGTTATCGTGGTGCGCCCAGTGCATTGTGCCTCAACTGCGACAGCCGTGACGTCAAACCAGGCACAACTGCAGCTTTTCGCTTGTATATCCAGGCTTAACCAGAGCTAAGCCAAAGCCTAATTTTTAACAATGCTTTTCTGAAGATTTGTGCGTTTGGAAACCGTACTGTTGCTCTGCTATAATTGTATTCCCATTAGAGAAGCTTAGCAGTCTGGTGTTTATAACCTGTTCGAAGATTTTAGAAAAAATCGGTAAGACTGAAATTGGTTTGCAATTGTTTAGATCGTCTGAATCTCCTTTTTTATGAACTACCGAAACCCTCGTAATTTTTAACTGATCAGGAGAAGCCCCTGTAGACAAGATTAGGTTGCACATATGAGTAAGAGGTTTGCAAACTGTATCGGCAGCTGGTTTAATAGGAGATGCTTTTATCTCGTCATCACCGCGTGCGCTATGGTTCTTTAAGTGCTGGATTAGGGCATAAATTTCTGACTGTTGTGGGAGAAAGGAATATTGAATTCTTAATGCTTTTAGCGGCATAGTAATTGCAGTGGGAATCGCTTATAGGCACCCTGCGCATCTAACTCCCGCACGACGCGCGCGCCACTGGCGGCGGCGCGCGCGTCCCTGTCAGGAAGGCGGGGGCAGCCTGGCAGCTCCCGCTGTGTTGCGCGCGCCGTCGCGAAGCAGTTGTGCGCCTCCTTCCCGAGCACAAAATGGCTAATAACAACAGCAGGACACACTGCTGTGTTTTAGGATGCAATAATGCATATATAAATTCGCCTCGGACAAGGTTTTATGGATTTCCAACGCGACATTGGGAGACGGCCCAAACTTCGCGACGGGCAACACGCGCGCGCGGTTTCTGGTCAAACAATGGTCAAACCCGTGCTGAAGACGCTTACTTGACTCATGCATTACTTCCTAGACAGGTTTTTGACTCATGGCAAATTCAGCAGACTCGGAGGATGCTAATGGATCTCTGGGAACCCTTCCCTTTTTTTGCACCCACGATTTCCGGTCATTTACTTGGCTGTCAGCAATATGTGGTCTTAAAAAGCCACGCCGAAACTCGCCCGCAGTAGAACCTTAGGAACGAGCCCAAATTTTGCGCTGCAAAGAATCGTTTACCTTAGTTCCAGCTATGCGCAGAATCCTTGCTCGCTTCCACTGCGCCTCCTCGTCTAGCGTCTTTTTCGACAGTTAAGGCACGTTTTCAGGGGCAACGGCAACATGCTCCTGACAAATCTTTGCCTCCACGTCTGAACGACTGGGTGATAATTTAGTACAATAATCATATATCCTGATGTCGAAGAGTCGGGGCACTTGTACTAAATGCGTAGAAATGAAACAATTGGCCTTGCAATGAAATTCTGCTTTTTGAGCACAAGCTTTCTGCACGAATCCTGCATGAAATAGCCGGGATACTCCTTTTTTGCAGAATCCCAGTCGAAAAGTTATGTTTTCCGGACGAGTTTCAGTGCGCACAGGCGCTTCGCCGCAGCTTGCATTCTCTTCTGCTTGCAAAAGCTCGTTCATTGGACATCTCACATCACCAAAATACTGACGCACGTGTTGTAGCGATAATGGCCTGGCAGTTGCTGAAAAAAGAGAAAATATGAGTGGCAGATTACGCAATGGGCGCGTCATTTTAAGGTGTAGTTTGGACAGGGTATTCCACATCGAACACCGAAGGTGCGGCAAAACGAGAATGTTATGAAGTCAGGTTTGCGCCGTTCGCTCAGAAACGGGAGTTTTCTAATTACCTTCAAAGCTATGCCGCCTGGCCGTCTTTAAAAGTTCAGGGTAAGCCTTTCTAAATGCAGGAACACCCCAGGCGTGCTTGCGGCTCGTTTTGGAGAGCGTTTCACACCGCTCCAAAAACACGGTAACGGCAGCAGCGTGTTTACGTTTGCCTGCCTTGCAACTGCAGCTCGCGGCTACAAGCTTTCTACTGGAAGATAGCTACATAAAAAAAAAATTGACTGAGAGTGCAGCGCTGACAGGCATTAGATAGAAATATTTCTTAGCGCTGATTTGATCGTTTTTGGTGGCGCAGTGATGCTTGTCTGCGCAATGCACCGGGCTGCTACTTCGCTCCCGTCGCACGACACCACCTCATTCACATTGTGTACATGGCCTGCTTCAAAAAGCTTCGTTCCTTTCCTGACGTTCGCTCCTCGAAATAATTTTTCAGCCTCATGAATAAATAGGTCGAAATCCCGCCCCTACGAACAGCGGCAGCCGCTAGCAGACGCCATCCCTTCGCAGTCGCGGGGCGAGCCTTCCTGACAGGGACAAGGAACTGGCCGCGCGGGGGAGCTGAACGCAGTCGCGACGGTGGCGGTGCCTGGCGGGTGCAGGGTGCCTATAACGGATGCACTCGATCGTCCACAGTTTAAAAATTGCTGATTGAATTTATTGGCGAGATTGGTTCCTGCGTACGACATACCCTCTGTTGTGAGTTCAGAAGCTACAATTTTTTTTCTGTTCTTGACGTTATGTTATTCAGTATTTGCCATACATTTCTGGAATCATGCGCATGTTTAGCAAGTTTTTGCTGATAGCAGATTTCGCGTGCTCGTTTAAGATCAGCGCCGAGCCGATTTCTAAATTTCTTGATTTTTCCCAAATGTTCGGGGTTCCTAGTTTTTGTGAACAGTGCGAAAAGTTTGTCGATGGCTGATTCTTTTCAGGAGCGCATTATCAATCCATGCTTTTCTAGATTTCGTGCTTTTTTGCTATTCCGTAACAGGGAACGCTTCGCAATCAGTTGGGTTGATTTGCGTACAAACTCATCACATGCAGTGTCAGAGTCATTTGTTTGCAACACCTCATTCCAATCAGCTGCAGCAACTAGCTTTTGAAAAATGGCTGTGTTATTTGCATCAATTTTCTTATACTTGATGGCGGCGGCAGTAGATGATGTGTTTCGCGATTGGTAGGGCGTGAAAAAAACAAAGATAAGTAGACGGTCACTTATGGAAGATATCCTTTACTACGTACAGGTGAGTACCAACCTTTACCTCCCGATTCTTGGCCGATCCCCCAGAGTGGGTATGTGCCATTCTGTCATAGGCTACAACAACAACAACAAAACACCGGCTCGTGCATTTTCAACGTGGTAGTTTGTAAAACACAAGTCAATTATCACATTTTCGTAGCCAAATGATACAAAGAGGTCAAAGAGTTGTAGCTTGGTCGGGCTCGCTGACAATGCATCAATATTATAATCACCGCAGATAATGACCGGCATATGAAATGGTGTGCAGTATTCCAAAACCTTTTCCAGAAAATCAAGAAATATACCAACTTCGCTAAAAGGGGGCCTATAAACAACTACAATTAAGGTGTTAAGACACTTAATCATGAAGGATTCACAGTGGCCAGTAATCAGGCAGTATTGCGAGATCAGACTATAATTTAGATTACCCTTTATATAAAGAGCGACTCCTCCTCCTCTCATATTTCTTCTACATAACGGTACGCACCTGTACTCTGAACTGTACAGCATCATTTTCATCAGGGAACCAGTTCTTGGTAAAACGCCTGGATACCGAAAGAATGATCTAGCCTGTCCATAAGCACATGAAGTGTCCTTCTTACATCTTTGTGCGTTCAAATGAAGGAAAGAAAATGTTTTCCTGCCGCACTGGGATTTATAGCACTTGAAAGAAACAGGGTCGTAATAACTGCCAAAAAGGCTCGTCAGGTTTGAGGATGCACAAAATGTTCCGAGTGACTAGCTGCCTTATCTTATTTTTCCCAGGTCTTTCTATCGAACAAATTCTGATAACACGACCGCGGGGACTGCGACACATCATTTTCCTGTTTTTTGTCCAGGTGAATTGGTCTGGTTTGGTTTTTATGGGGTTTAACGTCCCAAAGCGACTCAGGTTATAAGGGACCCCGTAGTGAAGGGCTGCGGAAATTTCGACCACCTGGGGTTCTTTACCGTGCACTGACATTGCACAGTACACGGGCCTCTAGAATTTCGCCTTCACCGAAATTCAGCTGCCGCAGCCGGGATCGAACCCGCGTATTTCGGGTCAGCAGCCGAGCGCCGTAACCACTGAGCCACCGCGGCGGGCCTAGGTGAATTGGTACCATTTTCTAGCGGCTTTGGATTTCATCATCCAGAAAAGTTTTTAGTTGGGTGAAACGTTTTCATTTATGAAAATTATCTTTGTGCCTTCCTTGAGCTTAGCTTTCTTTCCAAGCCATGCATATCTTATGCGGCGGGACACGAAACGAACAAGCACGGGGGCAACTTTTTCATTCTCTGATTCAGTGGCATTCACCGAGAACCCTCGGGGAATTCGGTGCACAGCTTCCACGCCCATCTCTGTAAGCTGTGGGAGCTGGATGTCATTTGCCAAGCAATTAAGCTTCTCCATTAGATTTTCATGTGCATGGTGCGGAAGCCCATATATTTCCAAGTTCGTCCTTCTGTTGTACTGATCTGACATTAACTTGTTGTTTGAGTTCCTCAACTTCTTGCATGTCAGCTTTAAGCTCCAGCTTTTCTACGCACTTTTTGAGAATAGATATGTCGGCATCCTGATGTTTCATGTCACTTAGTTCTTCACCGTACTTGTTTGATAACTGCTGCATTGAAAGTGCTATGCCGTCCACAGTCGTCTTGATGTTGTCGATAGCATCCATTTTCGACTTAATCTCGAGCAGAATGGTTAGTTTACGTTGAATTTCACCAATTTCATTTGTAAGACCTACTTCTGTCTGCTCACATTCTTTTGAGGCACCATGATTTTTTTCTAGCCTTGTTTTGCAGGTAGGAGACTTCCAGGTTTGGTCGGCACTATCGCTTTTCTTTTTATACGACGATTCATTTACTGCCGAGCATGATCTGATGTGGTAACTGTGCTCGCAATCAGAACAGCGCAGGTGTGCTCCAGAGTCAGTTCATGACAGGCAAGACACGAAGTCATTATCAAAATGTGACGATCACGATGACATGGAATCAAAGTAAATCAGCTGTAGGATCACTGGGATCACTCAGTAGCAGTGACATCTAACATAGGCAGTTGAAAAAGGCAGCATAAAAAGTGAAAAACCAATTTGCGTAATCAAACAGATTTCTTTATACGCTTGAAAAAGGTATCGTCGGTGCCACTGCTGCTTAGTGTTTGTTGATTCTTCGTCGGTGGAGCTGACATTTGTACCTTCTTGACTGTGACGTAGCGTCCGTGCTGACTTCAGGGCCAATGACTGTCCTTGGAGCTGTGGCGTGACGATAGCAGTCTCCAGAGATTTCCACGAGTCCTGCGTAATCGAACAGATTTCGTTAGACGCTTTAAAAAGGTATCGTCGGTGCCACTGCTTCTGAGTGTGTGTCAGATCGCATCAGTGGCAAAAAAAAAAATAATAATCGCTGCAAATGACGCGGCATTTCGGCGTTTTCCTTCTTTGCTATCGCCAACAACGGCTGATGACCAGTCTCCGCAGTTAGCGCTAACTATGAAAGCACAAAACCCATCACATCGAAACGTGATTGCAAGCGGCTCTTTTTCTTTTTCGGCCTGTGTGAGTGCCTGTGAAGCATAAGCCACCGGTCGCCAGTCCTTATCACGTTTTTTCAATATTGCGCCCCCAAAGCTCTGCTGGACTCATCTCATTTCGCGGGTTGAAGACAGATAGGATGGGTGTTGTCAGCAAGAAACTCAGGCCCTTCCACTCTTTCTCAGGCACGGTGTTCCACTCGAAGCGCATTAAACCCCGCACAGCTTTCGTCTTGTCCTGCAAAGAGAAAATCACTTTCCGGAGTAACGCACTGATCCATAGAACCTTTCAACATCATCCTTGGACGATGGGGTTGTGAAGTTGACAACACACTGAATGAGACTTTCATTCGGCTTAATTCCTTCCCTCATGATTACTTCTTCAAGGAATTTGATTTATTCGATACCAAAGATACACTTCACTTCTCATTGTTCAGGCTGAACCCAGCTTTTGATTTCATGGCCATCAAAGATACATGCCTCATTGTTCAGGGCCGCAAACGACTGTCGTGCTTGGCCTTTGTTGCGCCCCAGATCAATACGTCGTCTGTATAAACTTTCACGCCAGGAAGCCTGTGCAGTGCTTGAATGATTCCCCTTTGAAATATTTTTGGCGCGGGAATTGACCCAAATGGTAATCTCATGAACCTGTACCGCCCGTACGGCGTACTGAAGGCGCAGATTTTAGACGATTGTTCGTCTAACGGTATCTAATACGACCCACGACTGGTTTCAAGTTAGCCGAAATAAGTAGCAACAGCCAACTCTGCTTCGATATCCTCTCTTTAAGTAAGCTCGTACTTCTCGCGCTTGATGTTTTTGTTGATATGCCGCGTTTCCATGGAGACGCCAATGCCACCGCTCTTCTTTTCGACAGTAGCAAGTGGGCTCACGCACTCAGCGAGCTCCTCCATTTTCACAATGACCTCCTCGGTTTCGAAGCGTTGCAGCTCCTCGCTCAGAGCAGCTTGTCTTGCGTGTGGCACACGTCTGGCAGGCATTGCTACACTGCTAATTCTGCGGCAATCTTTGAGATTTGGCTTACTTAAATCGCGCGAGTGCGCGATACGAGGCCGACATGCTGAAAAAGACGTGCTTTCGCATTCCTCCACCCCTGTGCATTCCTCGAACAGACGAACTTCCCGTCTGTTCTCCGCCAGGTAGTGACGCGCAGTGACCGAACGCTCCGCGAGTGCTACCTTAAACGATTATCAGCTGGGCGCCCCACTGCAGCTATACTGTGCATCGTGCCGTGCGCGCGTGCTATTATTGCACTTTAACTGAGAACATCACCGCGGCCGACCTGTATATACGTTAAAATGTAAATAGATCACTTGTGCAGTGAACCTCTCACCCCCTATCATTTCTAACTGTCCCCCCATCTCTTTCATTTCATTTCTCTAGTCTGCCTGCTATCCCTTATTTCCGCTGCCCCAGCTCAGGAGCTTCCCGTAGCGACAGCAGATGCCGGGGCTAGCAAAAACATTTTCCTTCTTCATTAATATTTTAAATAAAAATCACTACTACTACTACTACTACTACTACTACTACTACTACTAATACTACTACTACTACTACTACTACTACTATACACGTAATCAGGCTTAAGTGCCCTCAGAATTGTTTACTCCGTGGGTCTGTCCAATGTGCCCAGGCAACCACAGCGTAGCCCGCTACATATCGATACAACATCCACAGTAAAAACATTTACGGAGGTCGATGGAGCATGGGCGAAGGAAGAGATTTACTTGCACCCAGGACGCATGTCTTCGCACTGAAAGATGTACTCTGTCATTCGCAAGCTAAAATTGAGGCTGCATATGTCTGTCTCGGGCTTCGTGCCAGGATAGCGATTAATTCAGTTTTGTCGGGTGTGCCATAAGCTTTTTGACCGTGGGTGTGCGTGAGAAGGCGCGGTCCAAAGTATTTAACACCGAGTGGTGCTGCAAAACAGAGCGAGCAAAAAACCCATAGCGTAACATAGCAAAACATAACGAGACATCAAATAGCGTAACATAGCATAAAGCATACAAGGGAAGGGAAAAGAGGCGCTCGTTATGGCATGCATGATGGAAGCCAGCAGCCACCGAAACCGAGGAGCATAGGGGATGTATCTTTGTTATTTGCGGTTTTTCATCAATGGGAGATTAATAAAAGCAGAAGAAAAAACAACCATGTGCCGCTGGTGGGATACGAACCCATGACCTCTGAATTTCGCGTCCGATTAAAAGCAACCCACGGCAGCACATAATCGGTTCGTTTCAGGAGAACAGGTTTGTTATTGCGCAAGCGCTCACACGGGGAGCCCTGATCTCAGACATGGCGATGAGAATTCGAGTCAAATTCTGGGTAAATTCTCGCCGAGGAAAAGAAAAGGGGGCCCATGTGAAGACTGAAAGGGAAGGGGGGCAGCCAAGTGTGGCGGTTGCGTTGAGAGCGGCTCATATTTCATATGTTATGGACTGCGCGCAGCGTCGTGAAGGGGCTTGTGCAGCGCGATATGGCGCCGTATATTGCACGTGCGGCGTAGCGTGTTAAGGCAGCGTTTTCGGGCCCGCGGCAGAAGCAGGCATTTCATGTGCATGACGTATCTAGGCGGTAGCGTGCTCACGCCACCCGTCCTTGGCCGTAACGAATACGCACCACACAGCGCGCGTGCTGCCTCCAGTGCTCGCTGCTGCGCGCGCAGCAGCAGAAGCGGCGCCTAAACAAAGCGCGCGCTTATCTTTAGCACGCTGCAGCAAACGCGCCACCTTTTGTGGCTCCGCACCGCTGTCGCAGCAAAGCCGTGCAGCGATGGGAAAGCTGCCGAGTCCACTGTCACAAACGATATTGAGGGCCAGCAGTTTGCTATGTCTGCCACGTGAGACCATCTGCGTAAATTGGACTCGTAAGCAGCTCTGGCTTTCAGACCGCAGCACAGCTTTTTTTTTCTCTCTTTCAGTGAGGCAAGCGTTACGCTCGTTGCTCCTTGGTGTATGGACGTGCCTGGCCCAAGGACGGGTGACATCACCCCCTGGCCGCTTTCTTATGTTTCTGTTTGTCCTTGGGCTGAGCGTATGCGCACAGCGCCCTTTCCAGTCTACAGGCTGAATGAAGTCGGCCAGGAGATAGCATTATTTTCCGCGTTAAAACCTTCATCTGCCACGCGTGCCTTTTGTCCACGCTTCTTTATGCTCCGTCCGCCGCTGCCCCTGCGCTGAGCAGATAGCTCGTCTTTGAAAGCACGACTGCTGTGGGCACACACTTAATGGCATCGTTCGTTAAAAAACAACCCGCGCAACGCTCTAGAGAAGAGAAACCGCTCTGGCTGGGTGCGTCACCAGTCAGCAACCTCGGAGCATTTGCCACCGGTGAAGCGGCGCAGGTTTACACTGGCTTTCGCGCGAGCCAACAGAAACGGCTCCGGTTATCACTCTGGCCGACGGCTTCTCTCATCAGGTCGCTGTTATCAGCCCATCCCCGCCGACCCTCCGCACACAAAAGCAGCGCGGTCGTGTGAAAAGAAGATTCGCTGATTATACATTCTCGCGCTTCCTTCCCATCTGCCTTGACTTATTTAGTTTTAGTTGCAAGTTTAAAGGTGGACAACTGTATTGAAATTTCTTTCTCGGTAAAAATCGGCTGGGCAGCTCATTCTGTCTACGCTGAACTTTATTGGGCTGCAGAAGACAAAGCGAACAATGGTTGGTTGGTTGGTTTATGGGGTTTAACGTCCCAAAGCGACTGAGGCTACGAGAGACGCCGTAGTGGAGGGCTCCGGAAATTTTGACCACCTGGGGTTCTTTAACGTGCACTGACATCGCACAGTACACGGGCCTCGAATTTCTCCTCCAAAGAAATTCAACCGCCGCGGCCGGGATCGAACCCGCGTCTTTCGGGCCAGCAGCCGAGCACCATGGCCACTGAGCCACCGCGGCGGCAGAAAAGCGAACAATGATAGCAGCATGTCCATTGATAGTCATTCTGTTTGTTTGCCGGCAAAACTTGGAAACAGTTGCAACGCACATCTTCTTAGCAATACGACTGCTTTTTTTTTAAAGGTTGTATCAAAGGTCAAACCGTTAATTTGCAAATTTAGCTTCCTGCTACGCTATTCAATCTGGCTTAGGCCACCACATATCAGTCACGTCTCTGATCACGCATCATGAGCTCGTTAATCTTCACATTATGTTAGCAAATTATGTCAGTGGCGAATCTTTGTAGTTTGTTTGTCCAATTATGAAGGCCGCCGGTACATGGCTTTATCGCTTTGTTTGTGATGAAAGACGCGACCAGATTTATCTCCATTGACCGCATCTACGTGGAACTGATATTAGGTTGTCTGAGAGTGTTGCGGGTATTTTGCATGCCGTATCTGGAAAATCCGCTATCGGCTTTAAATTGAGCACGGCCTAGAGCGGCGGGCATTCGGTTCGACGACCGCCAAGCACGCTTGTTGCTTTCGCCGCCGCCGCCGGGTCATTCAATTCATTTTGGGTGAAAGTAAGATCCAATAAACAGTTTCTTTTGGAAACCTTCTTTCGTTGTCTTCCTCACTCTCTGGACTGCCGTCACCATTGCGTGGCATCTGGTGGAGGTGCAGGGTCCCGTGGACCGGCAACGCTCCTGAAGATGGAGAGCAACGCTGCATCATCACAGCTGGTTCTTCAGGAGCCACATGATCATCCTGTATTCAGTGGTCCACTCCAGGAAGATGCCAAGGAATGGTTGGACCAGTTTGAGCATGTGGCGACATTCAACATATGGAACGGTCAAGCAAAACTACGGAATGTCTTTTTCGTCCTCAGTGGCCGAGCTAAAACCTGGTACAAGAATCACGAGGCTTCCCTGCGAACTTGGAAGAAATTTATTAAGGAACTCGAAAAAACATTCATAAGCATCTTCCGCAAAGAAAAGGACGAATTACTTCTCGAGACGCGCGTCCAACTGCCAAATGAGACCGTCCTTCCGTACGTCGAATAGATGTGCTGTCCATTCCGACTCGCCGCCCCTAAAATGACCGAGGAGGAGAAAATGCGCTTCTTGATGCTGGGAATCAGAGAATTTTTCGCCGGATTTGTCCGAAGCCCAACCAAGACCGTTGCCGATTCGCAACCGAAACGTCTACGATCGGCAGGACCCTCGACATCAGGGCTCGGTAGTACGACCGGACACCACCAGCCTTTTCCATGAGCCATGCGAACTCTTCAACCACCAGCAATGACAGCCTACAGGACATCATCCGTAAGATCATCCGCGAAGAGTCACGACGACTACTTCCATCCTCTCCATAGCCCCGAGCAGCGACTTTGATGAGTGTGGTACGGGAATAAATGCAACAGGCACTTGGCACCCCGATTCCGACGACCACAGAACCCCGAACGCCGCCTCACTACGCTGTTCTGCGCCCCGAAGAGATCCCCCAAGCCCTCTTCGACGGGGACCAGCTCTACAAGAACGACGCGCCCCAGCTTCCGCACGCCCACCTTACGAGAGACGCAACGGCTATAGGAAATGCGACCGTCCACTGTGCTTCCATTGTGGCTATGCTGGCCACGTACTTCGTCACTGCCCGTACAGAGGCATCGGCCTG
This sequence comes from Amblyomma mixtum, assembly GCF_055824585.1. Lineage (NCBI taxonomy): Eukaryota > Metazoa > Arthropoda > Arachnida > Ixodida > Ixodidae > Amblyomma > Amblyomma mixtum. The sequence continues at coordinate 320,764,944 of NC_143013.1, forward strand.
CGTGGTTTCGCCATCGGCGCCCAACGACCGCTCCCTGACCAGCGACCACGTGAATTCGACAACTACCTGCGCAGAGGGGAGTACGCGTCGTCAAGCCATCTGTCCCGCTCCCCGTCGTCTTCCATCACACGTTTTGCGTCGCTGGGCCGCAGCTACGCAGCGGCTGTTCGCGGAAGGTCTCCCAGCCCTCGCTGGGGAAACTAAAGAAAGCAACCTTTGGAGGTGAGGTTGTTCGCGAGCGAAACGCCGAAGAACCTCCAACAACCACGCCGCGTGAAGACGCCGCCCCTGATTGCAGACGCCGCATACAATGATAACCTCGACCACGACGCGAAGCGCCTGAAACGACGCCGCCACCACGAAAAGCTTCGATGAGACTCACCACCCACGATTCACATACCAAACAAAGCGTGACCCCATGCCGAGGACGACGTGCAACCCAATAGCCAGAACATCCGACTTTGAAGTGGTTATCGACGGCTTGAAAGTTACCGCTCTAGTCGTCACAGGAGCCAATTATTCGCTAATGAGTGGAATATTCGCTGCGCAGCTGAGGAAAGTCACGACCGCTTGGGACGGCAAACGAATTCACCCCGCAAGCCGCCACCTCATTACGCCATCAGGTGCACGGTGCGAGTGACTGTCAAGGGGCATACCTATCCCCCGACCTGCCTTGCGCTACAGCAATGTTCCCGTTGTTGCGACCCGGGTAGCATGGCCGGGGACCGGTGATGGGACGAGGAGTATGGGAGACTGGGTTCTGAGGAAAGTAACGAAAAAGACTTTATACACTTATTTACATTATTTACATAGAGCGGGACTGAGAATGGCTCTCAGTGGAAGGGGAACGTCTTCGTCAACCGTAGTCGACTGGAGCTAGCAGACTTCTCTCGGCCACACTCACGGCCGAGTTAAATATCATTCGGATTCCCCAGATCCCTGGCTGGGGAATAAGGTTCGACGAGCACTGTCCAATCGGATGGACCGAAGGGGACGGTCTTGTTACCACCCACGGCTGGGCAGGTGCGGGCTTTTCCACTCTCTCGCAGCTGGGTCGATGGGAAGGGGGGGGGAGATGCGGACTCATCTAGGAACCTCCCGAAGTCTTCCAGCAGGTGAATGAACTTGCTTCCCCGCCGATTGCCCAGAACACGAGACGGGAACACAGAAGTCTTCAATTAACTGCCAGCGTGACTGGCGCCGGCACGTCGCCTCCGCTGTGGTCGCTCGGACAATACCTTCGGCGCGTCTCCGGCCTTCGCCGCTATAGTGGTCACCTCCGCTCAAGGAATTTCGCTGGGGTTACTGCTGACAATGGCCCTTGACATTCCTGCTACACTAATCCGCTGAGGCTCGGAGGGGCATTCCAAGCATCCCACTTCCCACCGCCGTCGCGAGGTTGTCGGCCTCGTTGATTGTTCACGGTAGCTGCTTGATCGGGCCCACGTGGTCAGAAGTACGGTCACAACAGCTCGTCCGCCGCTAGGTAGAGGCCTCGAAAGGGGCTACAGCGCCTCGCTGTCCTCTGAAGAGGCCGCATCAGCCAGGCAGGTCCTCTGTTTCCTGGGTGATCCAAGGGTCGGTGTCTGCAGGCCAAGGGTCTCAGGTAGAGTATTAGTGGTCAAATCTGCACAATGCCCCCACCCCGGCAAGGCAAGAGCACCACCCTTCTCCCGAGTCGTGCCAGGCAAACAAAGAACAAGGCCTCAAGCTGTGCTGCTCAATTTACTCCCCTTTTTGGCTCCCCCCCCCTCAGGCGGTCTGGTTGGGTGAGCTGCGGGCGATGAACGTGACCTATGCGGGCGATTTAATGCCACCGCATTTTTTTTCAATTTTGAAACAGGTTTTGTTCCGGAGAAATTACAGCTGCCGTTGCGATTCACAGACCAACGGCCCTCGATAGATTAGACGAGGAGACAGTAGAGCTCCACTACTATTCACGTATTCTCAAGCGCTAATCTATGCCTAACACACAAAACCCACACACTGCAACTATCCATTACAAAACCTCCAATGCTGTCATATAAAAAAAAAAATCTCTCTTACGCAGAGAATCAACAAGCGTCTTTACGCTACATCATTACGGCCAGAAAACACGAAGTACAAAATCCTACACAGGCATAAAAGCTCAACACTTCGTTTCCGTTTTTCTACCGTACATGAATAAAAAAAAAACAAACAGCGAATACAAGACGCATGTATTCCTGAAATACCTTACTTCAGCCGCGCTCGGCGTGGTCGGGCTGCCGTTCTACCAGCTACGCTTTCCAAAAAGCTGCGGGGCTGATTAGTTCCGTCTTTTTACGACTGGCATTCAAAGCCCGGGCAGCGCTGAAAAAGCTTTACACGAGAGAGGCGCTTCCCCCTCTCCCGGTACCCTGCATGTCTCGTCTCTGTCTGACCCGCGCGCGCCCTTCGACGCCCTTTTGTCCGGTAGCCGCGCGTTTTTTTCTTCAGCCAGCAACGGGTGTCACATGTCTCCTGACAACCCCTGCTGCGGTCCCACAATGGAGTAGGTGGTTTACCTCCAGACCGCGCACGCCTAGTTGCCTTGGCTTTAAGGCGACGCCTATGAACTCTTGAGCGCCGCGGTTGCAATTTTGCAAAGTTACAAGGTTGGCCGGTCCTCAAACTCGTGGGCTTTATGACCCGTACCTTTTTCATTTCAGCGCAACCGTTCACCTTAGTTTTCCTTGCGCGCCGACGCTTTCTCGAGGTTACCCTAGCGCATCTTTTTCGTGCGTTTCCGGTTATCGCGGCGCCGTCGCGTGTTAAGCTGCCGGCACTCGCCGCAGCATCAATTTCCAAAGGCCCGTCGTGTTCACGATTTTTCTCGCCGTTCAGCGAAGCCAATTGCGCTTTCCTTGCAGTGCCAGGCGACTGTCTCTCCGAAAAATCCACCGCTCCTGCGATTTCATTCGACCACAACTCGTTTTCGGGTGTTCGGTCGCGAGCGGCCGTCGTTCCCTCATCCTTGAGATGGGCTTTGTTTTGATGCAGCTCTGATGCGCATTCCTGGCTTACAATCGATCTTTCAGCCGTCGCTTTCATCGCATGACTGCTTTCTGGTATTGCGGTGCCGTCACGTGTTAAGGTGCCGGCCCTCGCCGCAGCGTCGAAAGCCAACACAGTAATTCCCGGAGGCGCGTCGCGTGCGGAATTTTCCTCGCGTTGGGAAACTACCTGAGCCCTACTGTCAGGGCTAGGTAACGAGCTCTCTGAAAACTCGCGCGCCTCAGTGATCTTGTCTGAGCTAGGTGCTTTACTGTCTGGCGTTCTGTCGCTGGCCGCTGCGACTCTGTCGTCATCTACCTTAAAATGACCTTTCTCGGGTGTCTCACCAGCTGTATTTTGGTGATATTTTTCGCAGTCTATCTGACCCTGAGCTGCCTTTGCCTCGTCCTTCCCTCTCAAATCGGCATGGCTCTGAGGGTTCGATATTGCCCTGTGGCACATTTCTTTGTTTCCAGCGAGTTCAACCAAATCATCGCTTGTGCCTTTGTTATGGCTGGTATTACTACAATCCTTTACCTCTGTCTTTAAATTGACAGATCCTGTCGCCGTTTCTGCTGAACTGGCAGTTCTTTTTGTGCTTGAACCTGCCGTGTCACTGCTCTTCTGAGCAACTATTTTGTGCGTAGCTGACCAAGCGGGGTTAGTTGGCTGGTCGCTGACGCACTGATGGGAGCGCTGCCCGCTGCCATCACTTCGGCCTTTTGACTCGGTCTCTACACGAATTCTGAAGTATCGGAAGAGGGCACTTTTCGCTTTGTCGTAGTTGTGGGCATCCTCATCAGACAGCCGCGCTAATACGGCGGCGACATCACAAGGGAGGACAGCCAGCAACATAAATGACCATTCGCCCTGATCTAGCTCCTCTTCCGTACATACCTGTTCAAAATTCCCGAGGAAAGTTCTGAAGCTCTCGCCTCTTCGAAAAGTCCTCAACCGATCTCGGGCCCTTCGCCATATGAGAAGCCTTCGCGTTTCTCGCTCCGCTTTTGCTGCTTCTGCCTGAATTTCAGCCAGCTTCGCCTCTAGATGCTTCATTTCTCGCGCCACCTCTTCTTTCCTCCTTTGTTCCTCTAGTTCCAATGCCTCTTTTCTTTTCTGTTCCGCTAATTGCTCTTTTCGCTTTTGTTCCTCCAATTCCAGTTCCTCCCAGTGCTCCACTATCTCCTCATCCTCAAAACCGAGGGCCTCTATCGCTTTGACAACCTGCAACTTCTTCATAGTTATCCCACAATGAATCCCTAATTCCCCAGATAAGGAGATCAGGTCCATCTTCCGCAGCTTTCGCCAGTCCATGACTGCCCTTAAATGCTCGGTAATAATGTAATCGCAAGTCTCTCAAGGATGGTGCAGCGCAAGGTTCTATTCGAACAGGCGCAAGGTTCTATTCGAAGAGCAGCACAAACGCTAAGCCTGGCAATACTCAAGGAGAGAAGGCAGTACACTCACCAAAACCGGAGCACGGACACCACGCAGACGATTTCACCACTGCCAACCAGTTGTTGCGACCCGGGTAGCATGGCCGGGGACCGGTGATGGGACGAGGAGTATGGGAGACTGGGTTCTGAGGAAAGTAACGAAAAAGATGCGCTAGGGTAACCTCGAGAAAGCGTCGGCGCGCAAGGAAAACTAAGGTGAACGGTTGCGCTGAAATGAAAAAAGGTACGGGTCATAAAGCCCACGAGTTTGAGGACCGGCCAACCTTGTAACTTTGCAAAATTGCATGGCCGGGGACCGGTGATGGGACGAGGAGTATGGGAGACTGGGTTCTGAGGAAAGTAACGAAAAAGACTTTATACACTTATTTACATTATTTACATAGAGCGGGACTGAGAATGGCTCGCAGTGGAAGGGGAACGTCTTCGTCAACCGTAGTCGACTGGAGCTAGCAGGCTTCTCTCGGCCACACTCACGGCCGAGTTAAATATCGTTCGGATTCCCCAGATCCCTGGCTGGGGAATAAGGTTCGACGAGCACTGTCCAATCGTGATCGAAGGGGACGTTCTTGTTACCACCCACGGCTGGGCAGGTGCGGGCTTTTCCACTCTCTCGCAGCTGGGTCGATGGGAAGGGGGGGGGGGGGAGATGCGGACTCATCTAGGAACCTCCCGAAGTCTTCCAGCAGGTGAATGAACTTGCTTCCCCGCCGATTGCCCAGAACACGAGACGGGAACACAGAAGTCTTCAATTAACTGCCAGCGTGACTGGCGCCGGCACGTCGCCTCCGCTGTGGTCGCTCGGACAATACCTTCGGCGCGTCTCCGGCCTTCGCCGCTATAGTGGTCACCTCCGCTCAAGGAATTTCGCTGGGGTTACTGCTTACAATGGCCCTTGACATTCCTGCTACACTAATCCGCTGAGGCTCGGAGGGGCATTCCAAGCATCCCACTTCCCACCGCCGTCGCGAGGTTGTCGGCCTCGTTGATTGTTCACGGTAGCTGCTTGATCGGGCCCACGTGGTCAGAAGTACGGTCACAACACCGTGAAGTTGCTATGCACTTCATCAATTCTTAAGTTATTGAACTGAAGTGAGATGTGGTGATATACTGGCTTATTTTTTGCATGGAAAAGCATAAATTTCGTTTTGTTAACATTGAATTCAAGTTGATTAACAGAGAGCCAGATCATTAACTCTTTCAGCCAGACATTCGATTGCTGTTCAAGTGTTTGTAGATTCGTGTCCGAAAAACATTTGTGTCGTCGGAATACAGCACAACATTAGTAGTTAGAGGAATGTTAACAATGTCATTGATACATACAATAAAGAAAAGGGGTCCTAGAATAGAACCTTGGGGGACGCCAAAGTTTACTAAACCGAATTCAGATTTTGTATCATGTATTTATGTGTATTGCCTCCGTGCATTTAAATAACTCTCAAATAGTGTATTGGCAATTCCACGAATTCCGTTTATCTCTAATTTTTTAAGTAATATTGAATGCTTAACCGAACCAAAAGCCTTGTAAAAATCTAGAAATATTCCAACAGTGTAAAGCCTATTTTCAAAATTCTGAATTCAAAAATTTTTTTATGTCTAATAGCGCTGCTTGGGTTGATTTACTTTGCTGAAAGGCATACTGCTGCCTCATATACCGGGAGGGGTGGATTTCACTTTGTATGTGTAGGTTTGCGTATGTGTTTTTTTTTCTTCTTGCAGCTGTATCCGGGCCAGTGACTCCTCCCGGTTCATGCTTGTTTGTGAAAGAGTGTATCGCCTCCATGCGATCCCGTATTTAACAAGTGCTTGGGATTGGGCTGGTTGGAACAAGATCATATGCAAGACGTGCACTGATTAAATGGACTAGGACAGAGTTAAAGGCAACACGAATGGTTAAGCGCAACCGTTCGAGTTATATTTAACTCTGACCTTCTCAGTCTATGCAGCGAACTTCTTGCATATGATCCCCTAGTGTTCTAATATGTCCCCGTAGGTTCGAGGGACGTTCCTGGAGGTACGAAGCGACGTCATCAGCCATAGCGTTACTTGCGACGTCTTCGTGTGCAGGGGTCCATATTCTGGTGTGTTCCAAGAGGCTTTGCTTCCGGCTTGCTCGTAGCACGCCTTCCGCGAACCTTGGCTTTACCTTCTGCTTGAGAGTCCATGAGCATTATGAGGGCATTGCACCTCTTTGGCTTAGAGAACGTCGTCCTCGCCTATGGACGCGCTGTTTACTTGCCTTAGGCACCCAGGCTGGCGACGGCCCATGTTGCGCTTTGTATGTGGCGGCGTCCCTCGCGCTCCAAATCTCTTGATTAGTGATATGCGCCGCACGACGGCTCGAATGAGACCTTGCGGCACCACTTTTGCAAACATGTTTCCAAACGGCGCACAACTCCGATTGCACCACACACAGGCTTTCTTACCTTTTAAGCAATTCGTTCAGTTCGCGCATTCTGAGCAGCGACATTGCCCCAGCTTCGCAAGCAATACGCATAGAGTGATTGCTATGGCACCTATCAAAACTGGTCCCTTCCCGTCATATGCTGCTCCTCACACATGTACGCGTCTCTACGGTTTCAACATCATGTCTACACACTAAGGACGCCGCATTTCACATCGCCTCATCAAAAAGAGCAGTGGAAAACTGTCGAACAAACGGCTGAGCCCGCCGGCGCAAGCAGCCATACCGCCATACTGGCCTCCCCGAGGCGATACAGAGCAAGCCACGGCCGCCGCGCCGTACTGCTCAAAGTTTTACCGAAGTTCTGGCTGCTATTCCAAAAATTCACTTGTACAGCTTATTTGAGGCTTGCAACTTTTTGAGGAGCTTGGTGAATGCTGCAGGTTTCATGTTAGAAGGGTGATTTGATTGTTTCAGACACCAACAGTGCAATTCAGGTGAAGACAAGTCTGAAGTCAAGCCGTCACTCGATAAATGCAAACAAGCAATGCGGGTTGTGTTACTAACCGTGACAACACTGATAAATGGTTCGCACTGAGGAAAGGAAGCGGCCTGCTTAATAGGTATACGGTTCCGTCTATCGCAATCCCGTTCCGAGTCGAAAGAGGGCAGCAGTCAACTCCGAGCAGGTGGTTCGCGAGATCGTCGAGCGATTTTGTGATACGGGTGTAACGGCGCGGTTATGCAGCGGGCGTCGCAAACTGCATGATCTAAATTTTCAAGACTGCGATAAGCGCTGTAAACCGTTTGAGCGTACGGATATCAGTCTTTGGTTACTGAAGTGCGCTCCCGGTTCTTTCACTCTTGCACGTAAATAATATGGAAACAACTTCAAGGAGATAAGCCTAACGAGCGGCCATTTTACGAACTTCCATGGACCGTTAGGCGGAATTTATCCTGGCTTCAAAAGGGAGTGAAAGCGGGCGATCTATTTTTTGTACCTCGTCGCATGCCGCGAAAAATTTGATGACAGCATATTCCAGATAAACTACTTTGCAAGAGAGTTTATGTTTTGAGCATGAGAGTTCAATTAGCATTGTTCTATTGCAATTCCAATATTCGCATGTTCGTGTTTAGTGTGCACACGTTGCCCAGGAAGGACGCGAGGGAAATCGGTCGTAGGTTGTTTATACTAGGGGTCGTGCCTGGTTTCGCGGTCACTATGATTTGGCTGTGTTTCCATTCTCCGATATACCGTCCGACATTCCCAGTGTTGGTTTATGAATTTTGTAATTTCTTTGAATGCATCTTCTTCTAGGTTGCGGGTGATGGCATTATTGATATTATCCTCTCCCGGTGCTGTGTTCTTGAAGGCTGCTTGCATCGCGTGGCGGACCTCGTCCCGAGCGATGCGCTCGTCCAATTTCGAGTCATTTCACCCCGTTATTACACGTTGTAGCGTGGGATGCCCGTGTTCCCTACGTGTTTCGCCCTGATCTTCTGGAGCAGTTCGTGGTCGCTGCCCTGGAAGTTGTGGCCACTCTGTGTAGGGTCTCGTTGTTCGCTGATGTGGGCTTGGTCGGATCTGTGAGGTTTCTTAACATGGCCCATGTTTTCGATATGCTCAGGGTGCCTTTGAGTTGCTCGCACAGCGGCTGTCCTGAGCTTTAGCTTACGTTTCCGCCATGTCTTCATCTATTCTCGACGGGCTTCTTACAGGTGAAGCGGACGTCTGTCCACCTCTGGATTTTGCTCGGTCCCTGTGTGCGCTTCGTATGTGCTGCAGATACCCTCCCTCTAGTTATTGAGCGAGCTTAGCCGGTCACTTTCGAAACGGTTTCCATTCCGCGAGTTTCGCTGTTCCTAAGTAAGTTTTCACTTGACAGGGGCTGTAGCGACTGGTCACCGCTGAGTGTCTCCCCCGTGTTTACCCATGTGGCACCTTCGACTGCTTTTGTGTGTGCTAATTAGTCGAGGAATTTCAGTGTTTCCAGCGCAGAGGAAATGCAGTATTTCAGAAGCATGGGAAATCATTCAGTGTAACAGTTTTTCGCAGCATATTCCATAACAAGGCACATAGGGGGCAATATCTGTCCAATCCAGACTATGTATCGCCGTTTGGTGCAAGATGGACTTTTTCTCCTTTCTTTTTTGCTGCAGAAACACACCGTTGTTACAGTTGCCTCCAATGATGTATTTGCCTGTTTCTTGTGGAATGTGCCTTCTACTTAAGCCCTGGTTTCCAACAACTGGCACACGTTTTATTGCATGCTTACTTCCTTTTGTTTAGTTTACATACATTTTATTCGCTATCATATTTTTGTTACCCTAACTTTCGCGCTAATTCCACACACCGCTTTGGATATTGCACTAAACGAGGGAAAGAACAGCCGAACGTACAAAAACAGATAGACGTACCGACTGGCAGACAGACAGATAAATAAATGAATGGACTTTTCAGATCAGCCATGTTTTGCAGAATTCCCCGCAATCCAATACGAAGGAGTTTTGACACAGACTGAATTGCAACGTTCAGTTTAATAAACATTTTTCCACGCACTAGAGCAGTGCTTTTGGATCACGAGGCATTATTTTGGCCGATATGCAACAATTTTCGTGCGAGAAGCTGCGGACAGTGCACATGAAAAACTACGTAGCGCCCTCTCACTTGCAAAGCTGCAGGATTCCATGTGGGCTGTTCATGCTGTTGTGGTTTCGCGGCGGCGCCCCTGCAAACTGAGCGATGTCTGTGCGTACTGGCTAGCGCACTTTAATAGGCCCTCATTGTTGCTTCACGATAACATCAGCGTGTGAAGCGCTGCAATGTGTGCAGAAAAACTGGAAACGTTTGCCGCCCAGCACGCATTCTGTTCTCGCAAGAGCTGCGTAAAAACAGATGAACTTGTTTAGATGCCAATAGTGTGTGCCAAAGTTGAGAAGAAAATTGGTGCATGCTATCTGTACTTCTAAGTTCTCCATACATGAGCAATGTTTCCCGAATTTCGAGATAAATGCGTTTGAAATTTGATTAATGTACGCTTGCTTATAGCTCCACAAACAAGCCACCCTGGTCTAGTTTCAGTTAAGTGAACAATGTACCAAGGTCGCCTAAGGCACGTTCACGTGAAAAATCCAAACAATGCCCAACGATGGAGGAGAAAAGAAAGTGTGAGGGATACAAACTGGGCTCCATTATATTTGTGGAAAAGAGGGAATGCTGAAGAATTCCTTTCATCCTGGCTAGTGCTGCTGCCATCAGTTGTTCTTGAGTGACGTTATTCTGCTTCGCTTAGTTATGCACGCAACCTTGCTCACATTCTTTCACGGCGATAGGAGGTCCGCCTAGGTGTCTTCACTGTGGCATGAAAGAAACCCCGGTGGCATAATCACTCCTCTGTCGAATGAGGATGAAGCCCTAGTCAGTGGGGCGACAGCCGGCCCGCAATCCTCGTTTCCCTTTGGGCGATTTTGCTTCCCCGCACCGAAACGTACGCGACACAGGCAGTAGTGCCGTGCAGCGAGAGCCTGAGGAGTTGGCGTCGTTATGTCGCGCCGAGACGGCTTGGCAACAGCGCTGGCGAGCGCGTCAATTGCGCCTCACGCACCCTCCCTCTATGCTTTTTCCGTTTCCTGGTCCCGGCTGTCAGGACGTGGACGAGGTGTCTTTTCCTGCTGCGGGTGATCGAGATGCAGTTTTCTCCGACAGCTGTGTCGTCGTGCCGCACAGCCGTGGGACGCGCCTCTCGTATTTTCCTCCGTACAGGTCATGTGCGCGCTGCCTGTGATCCTCGCACCCAATTATTTTTGCGTCTTCCCTCATCAGCTGATGAACGTGGGTAAACTGCGATAGCAAAAAAGTGGTAGAGAAAGGTGAAAAAAAAAAAAGTGTAGCAATGCGTGGATGTCGACGACGCATGGAGAGGAGGGTGGTGCTGAAATGGCGCTTTGGATGAGCGAGTTGTGTGCTGCTGCAGCGGTAGGTGCCCGGCGTTGTCGCTTCTCGCCTGTGCTGCCATTAATCAAACGGCTGTAAACTGAGCGCTGCGGAAGAACGGAGGGAGTGGCAGCGAATACCTGCGTAGCGCTGCTTGTCGATGAAGATGCAACTTTCTGGCGAAGACAATAGCAGCGGATAAGCGGGGCCGCGAAGCTGGCGCAATTTTTCTTTCTTTTCTCTTTCTCTTTCTTTCTTTCTTTCTTTCTTTCTTTCTTTCTTTCTTTCTTTCTTTCTTTCTTTCTTTCTTTCTTTCTTTCTTTCTTTCTTTCTTTCTTTCTTTCTTTCTTTCTTTTTTCCTTTTTCCTTCTTTCTTTCTTTGCTCCTTCTTTTCTCCTACTCTCTTTCTTTCTTTCTCTCTTTCTTTCCTTTTTTCTTTCTTTCCTGCTTTTCTTCTTTCTTTCTTTCCTGCTTTTCTTCTTTATTTCCTTCTTTCTTTCTTTCTTTCTTTCTTTCCTTCTTTCTTTCTTTCTTTCTTTCTTTCTGTACGTAGCGAGCTTAGCATCTTCGTCGCACGGGCAATTACGAACGAAAACTCAAACCCTTGGCCTCTTCATAGACTTTAGTAAGGCTTTTGATTCCCTTGATCATAGTATCCTAACTCATAAGCTCTCAGTCTATGGGATTCGTGGCAACCCTTTATCTTTAATAAAATCTTACTTAGCTGACAGGCAACAGTGTGTATGTATTCGAAACCACCAATCATCTCTACTACCTATAATCAGAGGCGTACCTCAGGGAAGTGTACTAGGCCCTCTGCTATTTAATGTCTACATAAACAGTATTGTGAACATTGACCAAGGTTTAAAATTCATTATTTACGCTGATGACTGCACGATTTTGTTCTCTGGTCCTGATGTGAATGAACTAGTCACCAAGTGCAATCAACTTCTTAATCGGCTTCATGAATGGTCTGATATTAATCTACTAAAAATTAATCCTGCAAAAACAAAAGTTATGTTATTTTGTGCAAGAAACAAAAATTTTCGTCTAGAAAAAAAGATCACTTGTGGTGGTGAAGAAATTGAAATTGTTCACGAACACACCATACTAGGTGTAACTTTTTCTTCACACCTTACATGGGATTCGCATGTTGAGAAGATAATAAAAAAACTCTCGTTGGTAACAGGTGCAATTGCTCGTTGCCGCGCGTTCCTTCCTGGTAAAATAAAGCTACAAATATATAATGCATTATTTGTCTCACAAATAAGCTATTGCTCATTAGTCTGGTTGACAACAACTAAGGCCAACTTAGAAAAAATTTACCTTCTGCAAAAGAAAGCCATACGTCACATCGCTAATCTTGATTACCTAAGCCACACACGGCAAGCTTTTGAAACATTCAGTGTGTTAAAAATTCAAAGTATGTATGAATTCCGAATATTGCTTTCATTTCATCTGTCGTCATCCTTTAGGTCTATGATTGAAGGCACTGCGCTATTGAAACAGAACGCTCACACAGTTAATACTCGCAACACAGACACTTGGTTTGTTCCCCATTTTCGCACTGACTATAAGTTCCAAGCATTACAGCACAATCTTCCAGTAATTTTAAATAGATATAAAGACATAAATAACCCTACTAAGAAAGCATTGCGTGAATTATTTCTTCAAAAATAATTCCTGACATATAATTCGCGCCAAAGTACAGCTGCTCCCTTGTATCTTATGTAAATATGTTTTCTGTATTTCCCTATTATAATTTATTGATGATTTTGTGCTTTCTGGATGTCCTGTTTTGTGAAAACTGTAACCTGACTATGTGTTCGTTTTTATTTTTTTTTTTTATTTTTTTGTGTGTATGTCATTGTTCTCAACAATGTCTGCTCCTATGCCTTGTAACGGCTGCCTGGGCCTCGTCAAGCTGTATACCTACAGCTTTTAGTCCAGGCAGCCGCCAGAATTTTCTGGAAAATAAATGAAATTGAAAAATTGAAATTGAAAACCGACTGCCTGCGTTGGCGTTTTCCAGGGCTATCAGCAAAAGATTTTGAAGGCGAGTTTCGTGGCCCAGTTCATGCCGGTGTCGCTAAGATTAATTGATGTTATTAAACGGAAATCAGGGGAAGTTATTATTACGACTTTCCCCTGATGCGGTGCTCCTATGACAGCGTTTAGAAGCTTCGTCAACTCCGGATATGACGCGAAAGCTGCGGGCTCGCCTGGCTTGTCCACCGCCGCAACCAGCGGGAGCGTTTTACGTAACCCCGCTTCGTTCACCCATGCACGCCTCAAGATTCGCGTCTCGTGGAGGAAATGCCGAAGCACTGCTCCGTGCTGGGCTGGTGTCGCAACATATGTGGAGGTGGACGCCAAGTCTGGAACAGCAAAACGTGATGATCGTGTCGAGTGTCGTCACGACGACACATCGAGTGTCGTCGCCAGCTGCTTGGCGGAATACTCAGCGCCGGGTGAGTTCCGTTCAGAACAGCGAGCGAACTCGCGGCGTTTCGCTCGGTGTCGCACATGACGCTCAGGGTCGCCCGAAACGCATCGCACTGTCCTCATTCTGCTTAAGTCACTCGGCGTGCAAGTCGCCAATTTATGGCTAGTGGCAGACTCGTCAAACAAAATGTCGCACATTGTCCAGCCCTTTGTGTCGTGAATGTAGCTAGCCTTCCCGAAGACACACGGCAGCCCGCTGTCTTCCAAGCTCTCGCACTGAAGGACGGTATCTCCAAGCTTACTGCACTTCTCCCCAGCGCTATGAGCCTCCTTTCAAGGCATGCGTTTTGGTCTGCCGCATCCGCCAAAAAGCCTCGTCGGCGTTCTGTACAGTCCGTAATTGATTTTGTTCTTCTTTTTGTGGGGTTGAAAGGGGAGGAGGATGATTGGAAGCGCTGTCCGCTCCTCAGAGAAACGAGGTTTTTGTACTCCACGGCCGAGTTTACAGTGCCTCCTCGTTCGCTGTGACCGAGTTGCGCGGTCAGACTTGTTCTTTATATCTGAGATGCAGTGCCATTGCCCTAATGCAGATTTTGACAGTGTACCAGCATTCGTTCGTAATAAGCGAGCGTTCGTTATAACTGCGGCTGGACTGAATTTGCGTTTACTGCTCGCCAGCAGTAGCGCAGTCATTTCTCTGTTAACCCCAAGTCGCCGTTCGTGTGAAACCTCGGAAAAAGGCTGAGCGGAAAAAGAAGTGCGATGCTTACAGCCTCGAGCGGGAATCGAACCCGCGGCGGCGCTCACAAATCAGCTGCGCTTGCTATGGTGTGGTATGGATCTTCATTACCTACCATCGGTACGCGTATAATCTTGCAAAAGCAGTGTGGCGTAAGTTTAAAGCCGAGACTTTAGCCACCTCAGGACAGTGGAGAGGTAAAAACAAAAATGCAGAAAAGAAAAGCTAAAAAAGACCACAGAAGAGGCATCTTCTACGGACGAGCCAAGCACCTCCCGAATACGATGAGATAAACACTAACGCATTGGTTTGCACAGGTGCGGAATTTCGACAAATTACACAGCTGCGCGCTCGGCGCCTTCGATAGCTCTTTTCAGTTGTCGCAGCGTGCACCGTTAGAATCGGCTGCAGACGGCAAACGGCGTGGCTTGATGCCATTGTTGATTACCTGCTTTCGAGTTCTACGGAAGGTAAAGAGAAGCGGACTTGGATTGATTCTCAGCGCCCAAACATAACATAAATGAACACTCGCCACTGAATGCTAACTCTGTGCGAAACTCGATCCGGAACGAGCGAGAGCTGAAGCCGAAATAATTTTGCGGTTCTGTTTTCTCTGAGCGATGGAGCACTCAGTATAAGCAAAGGACCGCACTTGTTGCTGATGCTTCCGTTGTCTCTCGTCTTCGCACATCACCTCTCGCCGCTTCACGAACGCCCAGTAACGAATTTATTCTTGCGTCCGGGGATGACCCCTCTTGCCTGCCAAAGGCAGCGAGCGACGGAGGGACGACGTAAAATCGAACGGCTTTAGAAAAACGCGAAACCTCCTTCCCCAGTAAAAGTTAGTCGTGTAAAAAAATTCCAGCCGATTTATCTTACTTGGCCAAATGCGAATATTTGGGTTTGGTATGAGGATAGGGTTCCAATGTCACGCTTCAGGCAAAGATCGCTGATTGGGGACCTTAGTGGTAGCACTCTATGAAATGGTGCAGCTGCTTAACACAGCTTAAGAGGGCCCTCCACTCCGCACGGATGGAAGTTGATGAAGTTGATGAAGGCGATGACAGCGCGAGAGAGTGGCAGTTAAACACGAGGGGTGATCGGTTGCCGTTTCGTCCACCTGCATTTTAGGTAGGTGGTTTCACGTTTTTTCGGGACACTACAAACCCAATAATGCGTGCGTTCATCATCATCATCATCATTATCATCATTTATTTTCCCTTAAGGACCCCTAGGTGGGGCATTCTTGCAAGTCAGTTTAGTTATGCTTTACCGAGCATCGTTATGTCTTCTAATGTGTCAGATCGTCCGTGTTTGCGGGGCTTAATGCATGAGGCGTACTTGGCTGCTCGTTTCTCTTCTGAGTTAGTGTTTTCAATGTCGAGGAAACGGCGGTACGACGATTTAAGTTATATGCTATTCCCTCCGCCCGTGTATCAATCTGTATATTTCGGTTGACCGGTACATGGAATACTCTATAATACGTAAAATGCCCCTCTCGCCGTGTGCAAAGACATTTTTCTATAAGCTACATAGCGAGACATTGCCCGTAAAAGGCCATTTTTATGTCGACGGTGAATTGCCACCTGTGTGATGCTGCAGGGCCGAATGAGTATTGTTTCATCACTTGCAAAGATGCTATCCTCTTCTGGGATATCTTGGAACAAAAAAAAACACTTTAACACCGCATTATTTAAGATATCTCACTGCCCGGCCATTTGTTGATGAGCTCCTAGACATGTTCTTTCTAATTGGACTACACAGTCTCTGGAAAACATGACGGACCGACATTGTGAATCTGTTGTTTCTGGAAAACACGACTTCAGTAAAATGATTGTTTGTCTGAAGGAAGGTTTATGCCAAGACCGAGTTCCGACTGAGGAATAGAGTGGCATGCGCAGTTCTGTGCTCATCATTGCCTTTTTTGCAAGTGCTAGGCTTCTTAGGTGTGTTGTAATGCATCTTTTTGATGTGCCACTGTTTTCTTCATGGATTGTGCATAGTTCATGTACAGAGAACAAAGCATCAGTGTAATAACTTATACCACGTTAAGAAAAAAAAAAAAGGAGCGGCGATAGCATAGCGCTCTCTTGCAGTGGCCAGCGAAGCTGATTTCTTCTCCTGGCGCGGCGCAGTCGCAGCAATATTTATTTTTATTGCTGCAGGTCTAGCTGGATTCAGACGCTCAAACAGAGAACGTTTTTTTCTTTTCCAAGGCTCGGAGCCTTAGTCCTAGCGCACTTAAAATAGAAGCAACACTGGCACACGAATGGTGCTGCTTATAGGGCTTGTCGCCTTTATACTACGGCAGTACACAGGGGCTGGGGAGGTTTTTGCACGGCCCACGGCGCCACTGAACACGTCGACTGTGTGAAAAATGGCAGACCACTGGAATGTCTACACTATAAGAAAAACTAAAATTGGTTTTGAGGAAGTGCAAGTCACTTCGCGTTGAACGCCTCAACCATGCCGTGAGCGAAGGGAGCTCACTAGCGAAAGAATCGCGTTCGTTGAAGAGGCGCTCTCCCGCTGCGTCTCTTTGGAGGAGCCGGTGCATTGCGCGCATATGCCGCATACACACGCGCTCACGTGGCCCCGAGACCGATTCCGGGTGGGTATTCGACTCTTGCCTCCCGCTCTCTCTCTGTTGCCGTTCTTCCTTGTGGTTCAGAGATTAATTTGAAAGAGAAAGCTTCACCACGCCATCTTCCGCCGACTCCGTCCCTTTGACCTTCACCGACCTTCAGCCGCTCCGGAGCTGCGCCGCCTCCAACATGTGACTAGCCACGTCACTCGCCGCGGTGGTTCCGCCGCCGCAGCTGGAGCCGCCGCGCATGCGCTCTCCCGCTGTCAGGCCGCGGTTTAAAGAGCAGCGCACCGCACTCGCTTCGGCGAGCGCGGCTTCGGCCGCTTATCTGTTATTTGAGCAGCGTCCGCTCCGGCGGACGCAGTTGTTGCTGCGACGCGCGTCTTTTCTTTCCTTTTTCTCTTTCCTCTGATCTTTTAACTCTCCTCTATCTGCACGTGGCAGCGGTGGTGGCTTGGCTCGAGCCAGTAGCAGGCCCGTGCACTTTCCTTTTCATCCTTCTCTCAGTCACAACAACAACAACAACAACAGCCTAAGCAGAGCGCGCTTCGCCATCGATCCAAGTGAACCTGGGTCATCTCGGAACGTTACGCAGAGGGACTTTCAACGTCGACAGCCGGCGACATCTGACCACCCCGCGGACATCGCCCGCTTTCACTTTGTATAACTTGGTTTAAAAGAGTTAAACCTTCAGCAATTGTTTTTTTTTTCTTGGCGCTGCACGGATTCTGCAGCTGTCCTGTGTAAACAGCGGCGGATTGCGACTGAAATCTTTTCCAGGTGCTAATCTGACGCCCTGCTGGATTCATCTGCGATAAGTTTCTGTTCCTGCCCAGTGAGATTTTGCTTTTTTTGGAGTTTCGAAAACTCGATTACCCTCGGCGATTTGGCTGAAAAAAAATTGGCTATTTCGACTTGAGTTACGTGTACGCGAGGTTTTGCTTAAGCGCATGTAATTTGGCACGATGTCACCGAAATTTGTTGGGCCATAGCGTCCTGGGCAATAACGTTTCTAAAAATGATTGGCGACCCGCTGCAAGCCTCTGATTGCAACCGGTTACCATTATGAGGAAATAGTTAACCGCCTATCTAATTAGCTTTGTTCACCTGTTTTCTGTTGTCCGCCGGCGCTGGTATTGTTCTGCCGCAGATGCCGTCTTCATAACCTAAGCCTAGTTTTAAAAATTAGTGGCGGGCTTCCTTGAAACACCTGGTTAATCCAGAATGGTGACAACTGCTCTATTTTTTATTTTTAGCGCGTACCGAACTTTATGAAAGCAGCACCGCTTCCTTTCAAATCGTTTATTCAGCATTTTTTCTCTTACTGGAGAAAAAAAATACAACAGCAGCAACAAAACGCTGCTATTTTAATAGATTGACGAGGTCCACGCCCGCTTCTTGGAGGTACTGGCAAACAGGCACTGGTGCAGAAAACAGGATCAAATTTACCATAACACCACGTCACTCAGCCACTTAAACATAATAAATACCTTGCATAACTATGCACAGGCCTCCAAAATACAGGTACAACAACAATAAAAAAAGACGAGTATAGAACATTGGAGTACACAGTAGATTTTTATTCGTTGCAGAAGTCATAATAAAGAAGGCGGGGTTACATATTCTTTTGTAATATGAGGTATTTTTTCTATTTCTGCTTTGAGATGTTAGGTATGTCAGTATACTGTTTTAAGAGAGTTTAGTACATTGGCATTTTGTACTGAAATCCGTGCAAGCCATGATTTGTACGAAAAACTGGATTGTCCAGAATTCTCTTTGATGATGAAATAGGGTGCTTAGAGTTCTCCTAAGATTGGGCAGCTTCATGAAAGAGTTATGTTACTTCTGATGCGTTCTTTATAATTCATAATGAGGTGAATTTATGGAAATGCTGTAAGGGAAGCACCTTAGGAGAGGCAAATATTTATCTGCATGGGCGTCAGAGGGTGCATTTGCTGCGTGACGAATGGCTTTCTGTGGTATGAGCAATTTGTTTATGTTACATTGGGTTCTATCCCTCCAGATAGGGTTGGAATAATCTATATGCGGGAGAAATAAACAGTTCTAAAGGATAAGTAATTTTACGGGAAGCGCCTGCCTGAACCGACACGGCGAGCCAGTAGCTTTTCCGAACTTTCCTGCCACATGGTCCACATGCACGTTCCAACTTGAGTGTTGATTAAAGATGATTAAAGCTTTCTTTACTTGTTTTATTTCTTCTGAACTAAACTGCACACTGAAATCCCGGCTAATGTTCTTTAGTATGGGCGCAAATAATAGAGCTTTTGCTTTGATAGCATTGATTTCCAAGCCCTTTATTCTTGTCAGGTGAAGCAATCTCATTTGTGTAACATTTGTGGAACGTTTGAGATCACTGTAGCAAAACAAGGAACGTCTGTCCCTGCAGGAAGGACCACATGCGAAATCGCGCAGGCGCAAGCCGAACTGAACGAATCCAACCAGTGGCGACAAACTGGAACCTAAATTCGGCTCGGTGCACACCGACAGATTGCTGTCGCATATACCGCTGCTCGCAGAAAGAAAAAGGAAGCGCGGATTGAGGAGGGTGGAGTGAATGAAGTAAACACGCAAGGCGCGTTCAAAGTGCGAACAATGTGTTCACGGCCCTTTCTTGACTCGGCATTCACGCGGGCGCTGCTCGTCTTCGCAGCGTCGGCCTCTTCAGCGTCGGCGCCTCATTCAGGCCTCTCATTCTCATTCAGCTTCGGCCATTCATTCAGAGCTTCAAATGAGTTCGCGGAAAGGAAGAAATGGAAGGTGTAAGTAAATGTAGAATGGAGATATTTGCGGACAGGCTGGGCTTATTATGACAATATTTGTTTTTGCCCTCGAGGCAGCAGTGCACCTTCCTGCCTACAGCTAATTACTTCCGGTTTATCCCCGTAAGAAGAGCGTTTGCTTCGGTACAACACTGCCACAACTTGAAGGAATTGCGGGTCCTTTTTTACATGCTGGTACGCATCGTTCGTTCGTTACATGCCGCCTTCGTCAATAGTAACCAACAAGCAACGGTGTTGGCTTCTCAGCCATACAGTGTAGCCTTTACGGCACCCCGGAAGGCCCAACTGGTCTCGAAAGGTGCGCTGCTTACCTCACACAGATTCAGACCTTGCGGGTTCCGTATGTGATCCACTGCACCGCTGATAAACAAGCTGCCGTTGCCTGGATACTTTTGCAAACGCGGTGCAGTATCGTTATATAATGTCGCTTGTGTCACTAAAACCGAGCAGTATATTTTGAACGGCAGAAAAGCCTTCCGCTTACGGGGAGCCCAATCAGCGAGTCGTTCGCGATTGGCCGGCGCTTGAGTACCGACCGATCATGTAGACCGGCGAGATGTTAACCACAGAGTTGGTTAAACCATATCTGTGAACTCGGCCGCTTAGTAGTTGGCGGTAGCGCTGGCTTTTTTTGTATTGCACGATCTAGTGAGACGCATAACATACACATATATTCGTTCCGCCTGCGCTAAGAAACAGTCAAGAAACATACACATATATTCGTTCCGCCCGCGCTAAGAAACAGTCTTGACGCCTGCGAATTGCAGGGCACTGTTCTGTGGGATGCAGCGGTGCAAAGCAGGCTTAGCCGGGCTCTGTGCTGCTTTTTCCTTTAGAAACCGTTTTTGTTCGTCGTGCTTTGGCTCGTTCCCTTCCGCCGTAATTTAATTCTGCTTGACGCTTGAAGTTTCGCTTGCGCGCCACTCACCTACATAATTGGATTCGGATAGATATACCCCCCCCCCCCCCTTTCCTTGCTTCTTTTCTCTTTCTCTATATATAAACACAAATACCGCTCAGAATAAATGGCCACGTCTGTGGCGCACATTCGGCTTTGCCCTCGTGAACTCGCTCGTTTGCTGAAAAAAAAAAAAAAAATGGAGTGAAATGCGAAGCGAAGCACGAGCCCGGAAGAACGAAATTCTCCCGAGGTGCCCTTTTGCCGCCAGCTACCGCTGCACCCTCTTTTTGTGTGTGAGGCGAGAGAAGGGAGCCGCCGTGAAATCGAATAACACCTCCGAGTGGCGTCTAAGACGAATAAAGAGCCAAAAAAAAAACAAACGCAGATCATGAACGGCGGCCGTCAAACAACGCCGCTGAGAAATTTGTTGAGGGCGCTGTCTTTATCATGAGCGAACGAGGCTGCATTAATCTGTGGCAGTATTCTATGAGCACCCATTTGTCCATTTTCCATTTCGGATCCATTTCGTCTCTGCTGAGCGTTCTTCGCTCATGCGTTTCTGGGAAGCGACCTCATCATTGGCTCAGAGGCGATCGCACCCGGCCAATGGCTGCGTGTCGCTATCCGATGGTGTCGTGTCGCTGCCAGTGGAGAGGCGCCAGCGACTCAGTGGGTAAAGCACACGCTGAATAGCGCTGGTAAAAACGTCGTTCGCCATCTTGCAGATCGATGCCGTGATTACCTGGGGAGCCTGGATGACGCCCCTTCAGCTCTACTGACTACACAAAATTAACTGACAACTAGACCCACAGAAAGCCTTGCGGAAGACTTTAATCAATACATTTGTAATACAGGACCGACTCTTGAGAAACAACTTACTGTGCGCGGAGCCGTTTGATGATGTTACTCCTAATGAAATCATTTCTACTGTTAAAGCAATGACTAGAGGAAAACACCACGTAAAGATAAGATCCATTTATTCGCCATTGAACTGCTCATCAAGGAACTAAACGAGCATTTGGCAAAATTAATTAATGCGTCCTTCTACATGACCATATATCTAGACGCTTTCAAAATAGCGCAAGTCTCCCATGTGCAAGTCCGGTAGTAAGGATGACATCCAGGACTACCGGCCACTATCAATGCCTAGTGCCCTTATCGAGAAGTTATTGGTCAAACGTTTTACTCATTTTAGAGATAAATATAACGTAATAGTAGACAACCAACACGGTTCTAGGAGAAACATATGAACTTCTACGGCTGTACAGTGTTTAAAGCATACACTGGAGGATCAGCTCTTCGAAACCTCCAATTTTCTGATCAATTTAAATCATCCTTGCAAACTTTCTCCCTTCCTTTCTACACACTTACGCCATGTTCTGTAGGTAACTGTCCCAACTGGTTGATTGCTACCGTTTTCGTGCTTACTGAATTCCGTGAAATATCTCCACTGGGTCGACGCTTACCTAGGAGCGCCTCTTGAAAAAGTAAAGGAAACGAAACAGAAAGCAATTTGAACGGCGCAAAGGACACGGACGGAGGAAATACATGGCGGATAGAGAGTGCGCCTACTACCAACCGAGTTTATTGCGGAAAACACAATATTTTTGAACGGCGCAAAGGACACGGACGGAGGAAATACATGGCGGATAGAGAGTGCGCCTACTACCAACCGAGTTTATTGCGGAAAACACAATATTTTTGTACGCCAGTACATTATCGTAGCCAGAACAACGTAGCAGGAAAAGATAGTCACCATTCAATGACCGATTATGAGGTTCTACACGTGTCCACCTCCTGTGTCCGTGTCCTTTGCTCCGTTCAAATCTATAACATGAAGCAACTAGCTTTACAGCAAGTACTACTGCGAAGCATATGGAGGTGGCAGCAGCGGCCCGACGTGTAGACCTTGTGGGAGCACCGCGTCAGTGGTCACTTTTCTTTGGGGCAACGTGATTGCTCTCTGTAGCCAACTTTCTTTCCTTCGTGTTGTCGTCAAACAGCCCCGCCCAGTCGCGCGAGCCGAAGACAACCGCACCCTAGTGGGGCTCCAGGGCTGGAGATTTTCAGAGGCCGTGGTCTTTCAAGGTGATTACAGTGACTCCTCAGACGTTTATATTGGAAACAAACGCACCACACGGCAGCGCGGAAGGTCGCGAAGTTAGCAGCAAATTTCCAAGGCGCTGGTGAGAGCGCTGTAATCGCGGCGCATTCGGGCGCTGTGACATGGTACTTGAAGAAAATTTCCCGGGCTTTCAATTTTTTCCTGGAGAAAAAAGGCTACGCTAAGGCTACCTCGTCGGAAGCACGTGGCTTGGCCCATTTATATGGCGCTCGAAAACTTTTCTCTTGTAAAGGTTCGCCTTCGAAGCGCAGGTCGGAGGCCGTTGATCGAAGAGCATCACGACAGACACACTCCCAGGAGACACTCAGGAACTAGCACTGCACTTCGTCGACCTCTTCGTCTCACTGCTCGAACGGCTGCCGGTCGTCCCCATTACACTATTCATGTCTGAGCGTTTAAGGTCACATTTTAAAAGGCAATGTGAACTAATTATTGAAGTAGAAGGAAAAATACTGGGCGGTATTTTACAAAACTCCAAACAAAATTCATTTGATTGTAATTTCGAACAACGTCTTCGTTTTCATTAAATCTTAATGTATTTTAGCTGGGACACCGTGTATATTCGCGGTCAAATGCGTGACATTATCCGGTACCCTTCGCAACTGCGTGGCTGAGACGATTCGATAGTCTGTAGGCAACGAATCTGTGGCACTACGTTTAAGGGGGTGCCGTCCTTTTATAGGCAGAAAATTAGCAGCGAATGCTCACTCAATCTGACTACTCACACAGTAACACATTCTATCCATCGCTGTCTTCGCTTATTCATACAATTAGGCACTGCTGCTACATTACTCACATTTTTACTCAGTAACTCTCACTCACTGTTTGACTCAGTCACTCACTCTCTGTCTCGCTCGCTCACCAACTCGCTGGTAGAACGGGGGCTTTACTGGCGCCATTCTCGAGTGTGCGCTGTCAGAGAGCCTTCCAAGAAACGCCTATACCTCACGGCTTCTTCCAACTGAATCCGTAGTAAAAAAAAGGCAACTGTGATATTCACCGTCTCGCACATGGACTCAAAAAGGTGGAGGAAAGTTAGCTCTGAATAAGTTCCTCAACAGTGTCCCATAAAGCACGAGAATCTTTTCTTGGCATGCCAAGAAGTTGTTGTCCACAGCATTCCGCTACCTTGCGGGAAGCATTATGTGGGCCAGACGGGAATCGTTCGTTGTTGAAGAGGCGCATCCTTGCTCAATCTCTATCGTCATCGTCGTCTTGTGGATTGGCACGCAAGACATCGCCCGTCCTGTCTGCTTCTTCTGTCCGTGTTCGATAGCGATGTGGTATCTGTTGAAGAAAAGCTCTATATCCTTCGCAATCGATGAGGAAGTAGCGCTGGGCAATGACGCTCGAAACAGTCCTACCTATGAGGCTCGAACTGGCACAAGAAGGCTGTCACGAGTGGGTTCGCCTCATTTCGATCCGTACCTGAGCAGGATCGGGCTCACAGTTTTTATTCGAGGTGGAATTGTGTGTGCAGTTTTTCTGGGCTCAACTGTGCACTTTTCGCCATCGCCATCTTAGCAAAACTAAGATATAGCGATGAGGTTTTCCATTACAGCAAAATTTACCTTGTTTTCGGTTTCTTGATTTGGCTGATTTCGAGGGAAAAAAGATTTCTTGAGAAATGCTCGTTTGTGAAAAAAGTTCTTCGCTCAGAACCCAATGTTTTAATCAAAGATAATAGTGTGCTGGCTTTGTTAATAGCGTTTTGGGTGACAACTGGGCTGTTGCCTGGCGCTAAAATGGCATCAGGCCCATCGACAGAGCTCGCACCTTAGAGATCTGATTAGGCAGATTAAGCGAGAGCCTATCACTAGTTCAGGTGCTGTACTGGTCTGGTACCGTCCGAGAAGGACTACTCGCTGACCCACCTAACCGAACGCGACGGCGTTATGTTCACTGGAGTCAAAGGAATCGGAATTTGAAGCCGACGCTTTGCCTGCCTTCTAAGAGTGAAGCCCGGATGCGCCTTTTCCGTTTGTTAGTTTTCACAGTTCCGTATGCTCTTTGTTTACGCGGTTTTAGCCCCACCCTTCGGCTCCGCTGGACGACACGCATCCGGTGACCTTCGGCGACAACAGCGACCACCGACGCGTGTAGCGGCTCTCGTGGGACGGAGAAAAACAAGAGGCGGGTGTGGCTTATCTCTGGCGTTCCATTTTGCTGTCGAGATCTCGTACTCAGCCGCCATCGACGTCAAGCGCTGCCACGAGCTTATCTCTTTCTGTCGGCCCTTCTCGAGTCTTGCGTCGCATTTACGCGCGCTTTGGTCGCGAGTTTAATGGTGCGCTATCTGACGCCGACTCTGCGCCGCTAGGCAAGACGAAGCCGGCGTAACAACCGACTTTGCGTCGCAACGCCTGACAGCACAAGTTCTTCGAGTCGCGCCGAGTCCAGACGGGGCCTCCGCAGAACCCTCTTCCTTTCGTATCGCGCGGTCTACGCTGTCGCACCATCTTTACGCGAATGTTTCCGCAGGGTTCTCCACTTCAGCCTTATTCTCCTATACCTGCACGCACCGGTCGGCAATGTTTCCCACTGCTGGATATTATTATTATTATTATTATTATTATTATTTCGATAATGTGCGCTCTTGGCGATAACGCTCAGGGCTTCAGGCAGCGATCAGAGCATAAGAGCGCTGCCGTGAAATCGTGTGAAATTTGTCTGTTTTACTTTATATTATTGTTATTCATTCCAATTTTAGACACGAAAATACGGAGAGCCGGTTCGAACGTGAATTGAATCTCAAAAGCTGCTGCTTCCTGGGGCCGTCTTCCTTGCGAATGTTCCTCGTCGCCTCCCTTGTCTGGGGACTTGTCCGCATTGTTACTGAGCTTAGGAAATAATCAGTGTCAATGAAGTTGATGCCGCACCCTAATCTATGTCTAGAAAGAAGACAGGACAACGCGCAAGACAGGACAACAGAGAGACAGGAAGCGCGTTGTCCTGTCTTTCTTTCCAGTGATTGTGTTTGTGTGTTGCGCTAATTTTTTCAGAAACTATGCACCAACTCGCCCAGCAACAAGTTTTACTTGAGTACTAATCTATGTTGTGCGAAAAGCAGATGTCCGAGGTGTATCTCCATTGAGAGACCATCGTCGCTGATTTGGGAACGCGGCCGGAAGTTGTCGAGTGTCGCAGCAGGCCTGAAACAAAAGCCGCCGCGAATAGCGTTTCAAGGGACCGTAGCTAGCTGCTCGGCCAAGGAAGGCTGTTGCGCAAGAATTCGTGGCCTGCTCATGCGCCGGTTCCAGTCTTCCCAGGGACGCCGCTGAGACATCAGAACACTCTCTTGGCCATTAGTTCGCTTCTCGCTTAAGAAAAATCCCCAATGCGGGTTGAAGGGTAATGGCGTCGGACAAAGAAGGCGGGTTTGTTAGTCTACCGCAGAGCGTCTTCAATGAAAAACCGGCTTCAGCTGTGAACAAGCATTTCAAGATAACCAAGGCGAAGGGAGAAGCTGTGCCACTCTACTCAGGCGCAGCTTGGAGCGGCTCGCGTTGTCATTTCGAACTGTTCTTCGCTGCCAAGACGCCCCAGTTCCCTTTCGTTCGCTTGTGTCAGAGGCCAACACGTGGCAATACGCCATGGCTTCCTATCTTCAGAGGCACCTGAACTCGCTTAAAATGCACGGCCCCTTTCTCGGCCCCAACTCCGACTCTATAGTTAATTTCTGAAGAAACCGGAATGCGGTCTTCGCACTATTTTCCGTGCTCATGTTTAGGATCTTTATTATTTCATACGTAATGCTGACTTGGTGAAGTGCAATACACATGCATCACCATAGACAATGACAAAGTTGTTTTCATAGGAAGATGCTGCGTATCAGTTGATACGTTTCTGGAACTCCTGTTTTCTACTTGACATCTACTTAAGTAGAGCGGAATGGCCAGTGATTCATTTAAGTCCGGTGTATGCATAATGTTCCAAGGTAGCACCTGTGATTAGCAGTATTTTTTTTCAGCTTGGTTGATACGTCCATCAGTGATAGTTCCCATGGCTTGGTTTGGTTTGGTTTATGGGGTTTAACGTCCCAAAGCGACTAAGGCTATGAGAGACGCCGTAGTGAAGGGCTCCGGAAATTTCGACCACCTGGGGATCTTTAACGTGCACTGACATCGCAGAGTACACGGGCCTCTAGAATTTCTCCTCCAAAGAAATTCTAGCCGCCGCGGCCGGGATCGAACCCGCGTCTTTCGGGTCAGCAGCCGAGCACCGTAACCGCTGAGCCACCGCGGCGGCGTTCCCATGGCTTGCTTCTAAATATACGTTGTTATGTTAACGATTGCTTTATATTATTCCATGCATCTGACTTCGACCGTCGCCTTCAGGACACCATTAAGTTGTGCAGAAAAAGTGTCCGGGGTTGAACTTCACCACGGAAGTCCCTAAAGACGACAGAATCCAGTTTCTGGACCTCAGGATACAAGTTTTTCCTTACCACATGTGTTGACAGTACCGTCTGAGTTCTCTGAAAGTTTACTGGATTAAACCTCAGGCCACTCGAACATAGCGAAGAGAGGTCTCGTAGCGTCATGCATCGGGTCAGCCGTTTACAAGACATGTGTTCACCTGATCGATGAGCGATTGGCAAGGCTGAAAAAGAGTGGTTCCCGGGACACTCTACAACCAGAGCATGTGAGAAGGTTATGAAATTGGCGAAAGGGGGTTAGAGCGAAGAGCTTTTCGCAATGGGCCAAAGAAGCTGGCTGTTGTGCCTCATGTGTACAAAATGAGCTGTACGGGGTAGGACGGCATCAGCGTCGTCTTTTCGGCATTTAGTAAGCATTTTTTTTTCAGCTGCAGAGGAAATCACGTGGCATGAATGGTGGCTGTCCCATCAAGCACCGTCCGGCGTTTATTCTGTGCAGTGTTGTCACCTTCCTGTGCGGTGTGGATCTCGTGCAGATTAGAAAGAACACTTGAACTCATGTGATAGTGTCATAATATTGGGGGCGGCTTGATGGTTGGTTGGCGCCGAAGTTATAATTAATCGGGCCAACCTTCCCACCACTGCACTCTCCGTAAGTTTGGAGGGGGAAGAGAGACAAACTTCTCCACCCCGCGTGCAAAAGATGAGGTTCGGCTCCTGACCGGCAGTAGGGGCCACGCCTGATTAGCCGTTGACCGGAGGCATGAGGCGCAGGCAAGTTTCTTAACAGCGCCTCTTTACTTCGGTAAAGAACAAAGACGAAAGGTTACAAAACAAACCCCGCACTATAGTGTCAATACTCGAATAAACACAATAAGAACACAATCAACTATTAAAAAGAAGAGGAAAACAGAAGGGCGAGAATTATACCACAGCGTTACAAAAACAAAGCAGTACTATACAAAAGCTTCGGACAAGAAACGGCGACAGGACAAAGAAAAGAGCAAAGCGAGTGGGGAGAAACGGTGGCTTAGCTGCGGGGTGGCAAGGTCCGGTCGCAGGGAGCGTCGGGCTGCGGAGGCGCGCGGGGCTGATGGGGAGTTGCGGATACAGGCGAACTTGGGCCACGCGTCTTCGGGGCCGTCGCCGCGCTCTACGCGTCAGACACCCGCCTAGGCTCGCTTGCCGCCCACTTACCTGGCTGACCTCACACACGTCCGCACGCACCGAAATCTCCAAGCCAACTGCCCGACTCAACTAGGTGGCTGACACCTGCCACATGGTTTGGGCTTGCCAGCGCAACTCAGCTCTCTCCCCCCGCCCCAACCCTACCACAGAGGAATGGGAGGCGGCCCTGCTTGGCTGCTCGGACCTTCAGGCCCAAAAGGCTTTGGTCAAGAGGGCTAAGCTGGCGGCTTCGACCAATGGGGTCCCGGAATAGGGACTCCACCCATTGCGGGGCTCTTTAAGAGAGCCACACCTCTTTTATTAAATAAAGGCTTTTCGTCATCATCATCATTCCGCCGCCGCGTTCTCGTGGCAAACAAACAAACAAAAAACTCAAGGCACAGTGCGCCAACGATTTGCAGATGTTGAAAAGAGGTGAAATGAAACAGGAAGAAACTGAGAAGGGATGCGGAAGGCCACGGTCCTAAGGAGGAGCGATGCTAACTTGCGAAGGTCAGGAAGGGTGCCGGGGCATTCAACCGACCGCTTCCCGTCCCCACAACGTGCAAGCGCTCGCTACACGGCGATAATACGAGGAGGGGGCGGAGTGACCTTGAGCCTCGAGCGTCGCGAGGGGTCAACCGTCCACGCGGGGGAGGCAAAATCATCGCCGCCGCGTCGCGACATGCTTGCGAACAATCGGCGCCGTGGCCACCTCGCCCGCAAAAGAAACGCAAGGCATGCTGGAACTTCGTGACAGTAAGGAGAATGTATAAAGTTCTTGCTTCTTTCGCTGCTTGTACTGAGCATTGTGTGGGGTGTTTGGGCCCCGTCAGGCAGAGTACACCTGCCTTTTGTCCTTGTATCCGAGACCTTGTTGTCTGAAATCAAAGAATATATATCTATCTATAAACTGACATTGACGATGAAAAAGTTCGAGACGCGCATAACTGCCTGCCTGAGTCAGCGGACACCTCAGTCGCGCTTTCAAGTACGTGGCAGTGAGGTCCACCTGCAAAAATTGTGCTTTCACACAATGTTTCGCGCTTAGCAGTGCTAAACCATCAGCCATTTTTTTAGTCCCGCCTTTCCAGGCCAGTTTGTATGGCGAAAGGCGGTATTCAGTCACTGAGTCGAGCATACCGGGTAACCTTGGCACGGGGTGTCGTGTCGTCGTTTTGGTTTTCCACAGTGAAAAAAACTGGAGGACACTTAAGCTTCGCTTTAAAGAGTGAAACGCGACGTGTTGCAGGGGGGGGGGGGGGGGGGGGGGGTGTGTAAATGAACGCATATTTCATTTTTGCAATTGCTTCAATTAATTAATGGATCACTTAAACTCTGTAAGATTTCTTAATTACCATTATCAAGCATTGGCTTTTCATTCTGAGCATTTTGACTCCTTCGAGCCCACGTTTTCAAAATTTCCCATTACTTTAATTAATGAATTAACTACAGCGATTTCATTAATTCATCATCGCCTGTCAAACACCAATCAATCACAGTCACTAGACCCACAAATTACCATGATACGATTTTTTTACGCAGCCCCCGATTATTTCCGACACGCAGTGCCGACTACTACTGCGCCGATGGCTTTTCAACCGAATGAGCTGTGTACGCTGTCGCGTAAACGTTTTCATTGCGGCTTGGAAAACTGTGCTGACTTAATGAAAACAATTTCGGAAGGTTTCACCCTTCTCAACCTAGTTATACAAAGCGAAAGCGGGCGATATCCGCATGGTGGTCAGATGTCGCCTGCTGTCGACGTTGAATGTCCCCCTGCGTAACGTTCCGAGACGGCACAGCTTCGCTTGGCGAGTGAGGTGGCTAGTCACATGGTGGACGCGGCGCATCTCCGGAGTGGCTGAAGGTCGCTGAAGGTCAAAGCGACGGAGTCGGCGAAACTAGCGGAACGTGGCGTGGTGAAGCTTTCTCTGTAAAAACACAGCAGAAAAAGGTACGTTCGAAGGAAGAAAGAGTACGCACGGTGACTGTGGAAGAACGACTGAATTTTACTCTCGGAAAATTTTCACAACAGAGCCGGGCGCATATTGGATGTAAGCAATAACGCCAACAAAGAAAAAGTCTACAAAAATATTTGACAGTGCAGATGTTATTGTCTAGCACGTGATTATCTATGTCCCGTTGGTGAAATTGTATTCTCTTGCAGTTATCCGTACCTAGCTGTCGCTGGCACATTCATCGCCTGACTTCTTGATTTTAAATGCTTGAATGATTCTGACATTTTTGATGAAGGGGGGAGTGCTTACTATACCGCTTCCTCAAAAAGGTCAGAATCATCGGCCGCGGAAAAGCGCGGAATGGGAAATTCTACGAGCATTTAAAATCAAGTCAGGCAATGAATGTGTCAGCGAGAGCTCGATACGATTTCCTGCGTGAGAATATGATTTCATGAACGGGACGCTTTATCACGTACTAGATATCAGCATCTCCATTCTCAAATATTTTTCGTTTATGTTTTTTTTTTTTTGTCGGCGTTGTTTGTTGCGCGCAATATGCACCCGGCTAGCTTTGTTGAGACAGTTTTCACCGAGTAAAATTCAGTCGTTCTACCAGTGTCGTCATATGTACTCTTTCTTCTTGCGAACATGTCTTGCTATGCTTAGTTAGATTGGCTACGTTATCTGGTTGCATCGAAGCTGTAGGGCTTTCTTAAGCGACCGTTAATACACTGGCCAGTCTAGCCGATATAGGTTATTGCACGTGAGACGGGGAGGGAGTTACAACATTGGTTTTACATTTGCTGAACACACTTCAGTGCTGGAAGTTGCATTTATTTTTTGTGTTCTTAGTGGCTGAGATACCAGCACACAATGGCGACAGTTTCGTGGGCGCAGAAAAAACGTTGACACCTCATCTCGTGGCAACCGTATCTCAGCCAATAAGACCACAAAAATGAATGCAGCTTCAAGCACCGAAGTGTGTGTATTAACGATCGCTTAAGACAGCCCCGCAACCTCGATGCAACCGGATAACACAGTCAATCTAGCTAAACATTGAAACAATTGTTAGGACTGTTCCCCCCTTCTCAAAAATGTCTGAATTATCGGCTGCGGAAAAACATAGAACTGATAAGCAACTCAAATCAAGAAGTTAGTTAGGCACTGAATGCGTCAGCGACCATTTGGTACGGTTCACTGCAAAAGATTACAGTGTAATGAACGGGACCTGGTTTGTCACTTGCGAGACACTCTGAAAGATTTTTGTTGGTGCTGTTGCTTACGCGCATGTAGGGCAACTGAAGCGCTGCCCTTGTGATCAACGGGATAAGCCGCCCAAGTACCACTCAGAGCAGGAATGGCGCTGAAACAAAGAGAGATTGGACATTTCACACAAATTTAGACTGGCGCATGCGCAGTTGATTCCGCCGCCTGCTTTGTTGATCTCGGTGGCGAGGCCGGGCTTCTCCATGGGGCCGAAACTGAGCGAGCGAAGCGGTTAGCGCCGGTGTTTCCCAAGGCTACGCTTACTCGAAAAAACAACGCCGGCGCCGAGCAGACGGCGCTTTCGGAGCGCCAAACAGTTGTGAGCAAGTTCACCCTGTAGGCAGCATTGGCCCTCATATGTCACGCACGTGGCTAAACATCACTGACGACTTTTACGCGTCATGCGGGTAACCCGGGTGCTTCCTTAACCGCTTTCTCACATTCCGTCCCCTACGCCGTGCAGCCGGAGCGAACTTGTAAGGACAGATCCTTGTCGAGTGACATGCCAAAGTGTGTTACGACTGCCATCTGCGCTCAGAGTTGAATGGAAACTTTTTTCTTCCGTGTCCTGCAAGACAATGACAGGCAGTGGGAAGAACTGAGACGCAAGGTGTGTCGGCGCCGTATAGAACCTCTGGAATTTGCTGCGCCTTCGGCGGCCGGGAATAGCAGCGGCGGCCGGAGACCTTGACCGCAGTGGCGGCGGCA
Source organism: Amblyomma mixtum (assembly GCF_055824585.1). Lineage (NCBI taxonomy): Eukaryota > Metazoa > Arthropoda > Arachnida > Ixodida > Ixodidae > Amblyomma > Amblyomma mixtum. The sequence goes on from NC_143013.1 coordinate 320,796,808, forward strand.
TTCGAGCAGCACTGCCAAACGCCTGTCTCCAAAATAGCCTGCCAACACACGTTCACCTGGGGCATTTTACTGTGCAGCTCCAACTGTGCAAGCGGGGATCGGCGCAGCAGGGTTAAAACGCCGGCCGGCTTCAGTTATGCCTGCTAACCTCAGCGAAGTGGCCCGAATCGTTCGCGGCTAAAATTGTCGTCCTGAGCGGGTAAGGAGGCGGTGCCTGTAAACTCCAGAAGGATCGCGCAGGTGTCGTTGCAGCCACTGCCTGTGAAAATCTGAGCGCTGCAGGGTTAAAAAAATCCACAGGTGATCCGAAGGAGATGCGCAGCATTACAGTTTCATTCCGCCCTGCATACCATGACACATCTTTCTCTACATCCACCCTTACTGCGCACTTCTTTACACTTGACTCCATTGATGGAAACCGAACGGCGCTAAGAGAGCGGACGCAAGAGAAGAACATGTACACAAGCGCTGACCAGCAACCACGTGAGCTATCGCGACAGGGAAAGAAACATGGCAAGCAAAGCACAAAGCATCACACATATCGGTGGAAATCCACAATCGGGTGCTGTGACTGACATAGGCAAGCTCTTGGAACTAAAGCCAACGACGGCTGGCTCACACACGTGTCACCGTAGCCATGGGCTCGCACGTGAGCCGTGAGGTTCGGTCTTTTATATTTGGCGACGATGACTCCCTTGCACACTTGGCCTTCTTCACATCTGATCTGCAGTGTCCATGGGCATTCGGTTCTGGAGGTGGCTCGCACACAAGCGCTGCAACGAAAGACTGCACGAGCGCCGCTGTGCTGTCTTTGCACCTCTTCCCAGCTCTCTCGCAGCCACCCGGCGGGTTGTTGCCGTGCAGCCACCCCTCCCCCCTTTTAGTGGAGAGGGGTGTCAAGTTGGTTCATAACACGGTGGGTTTCATTGCACTGTATCCACTAAAGGTGATAGCTAAGGGCTGAGGAATGTCGCGAAGAACGCCATGATTTCCTCAGTGCGTTGCACGCGTATTGCGCTGCAGAAGTCCGCGCAGTTATTCACATCAGCACGGTTTCTTCGCTGACATATGTATGCTTTACACGTGTATGCCAAGTGAATATACGATTTAACTGTTACAGGCCGGTGCTGCCCTCTGAGGGAGGAATGCTTTAGAAGGCCGAGGACGAGGAAGCACTTGCTAGCGGAAGGAGAGGTGCGTGCGAAAAGAAGGCTGCTACGATTACCCTCGAGAATCTGAGTCAGCCGACGCCGCCGTTTCGGGTTACGGCGGCGTTTCTTGGGCAAGACGGGAACACGTGCAGCAGCAGACGACCGTGGGCGCAGACGCCTCATCACAGGAATGGTGGGCGTTCGCATGCGTGGACCGAGCCGTATACACTGGCGCCCCTCAGAGCGACAAGGACGGCGCTTGCCGTCTGCTCGAGCAAGAGAGCATATGGCTCCTTCCATTCGCGCCAAAGGACAAAATAATCGAGTGTGTCGTCTTACAGGGGGTCTGGCGGCGCTGCCTTCTGAGAAGACTGAATTAATTGCTCTCGCGGTCACGTGCTCGCGATGGGAAGCTTGCCTGGCTTCAGAAGGCTGCCGCGGCGGCCGAGCGATGCGGACACTTGGATCCATAACTGCTGCAGCTTGCGATTAATCAGGATAAGCAGCGCTTCTTTGATGCAGCTTGGCCAGTGCGTTAGATCTCGTGCACCTACTGCGATAATCGACAAGACAAACTTGTGTACGTTTGAAAGGTTTCGAAGGACGTCGCGTTAGGACGAAAATGAGGAAAGGAACTTTGATATCTTCTACATGTAAAGTTCACGAAACAAGTTTTGTTCACGTTGAAACGGCGAGGCACTGGTCAGCGTCAAGATTTGGTGTTCAAGCAGAGATCACGGCTCTTAGTTACTTACGATCCACGCGGACTCTCTCTCGGCAGACTGCTCGTTCACGCATTTGGTTTCACTGCCCGTGTTTTATATTCTGAGCATCGTTCTGGAACCGCGTTTCCCTATCAAGCAGAAATGTTCGTTATTGTTTAAGAATCGGTCACAAAAAGAAATGATTTCGCTTTGCTTGTTGTTCTTTCGAGTCAGGGACAACTTGGCGTTGCAGGAGAGAGGGGGAAAGGTGGGGGGGGGGGGGGGGGAGGGGCTGCGCGGCGCTCGGATACAACTGAAGAGCGAATAGCAACCAAGAAACACATTCAGCAGCACGCGGCACCGCGGTCACACTCTGCTCCACCGATATCTGTGCGTCTCGGTGCCGTGAAGTCGGGCGCTTTTGCCTCCTTCGTTTTTTGCGTTTTACTCTGCGTCGGCGCCAGCCACTGTTTACAACGATGCTCTCGCGGGCACGCAGCGTGTTTGAACGAATAAGATTTCTTTGTGGTCTACAACAGCTGGAAGAAAATTTTACGTTTAGCCTCGGTTACTTGCACGTAAACAGCGTTCACGGCAGCTTCACGAAGACAGGTGCACTATTGACCGAGCGTCAAGGCTTCCTAGTCACACAAGGCATTTTTGTAAATAAAAGTCGCTAATCAATTTCAAGGATGGATGAAATTATGGGCGAGTGATTGAGGACCCATGCGTATTATACTGGCTATGTGTGGCGTTATGTGCGAGCGCACGCGTGTAGTATGCGCTTGTGTTACACGCGTGCAAGCGAGTGTGCCATGTGCGTGGACATGTGCGTCGTTCTGTGCATTGATCAGTGCAGCCCATTGCGTTATGACACTGGCCACCTCCTCCATGTCTTCCCATCGTGTCCAGATGTGGGCTGAAGAGACACTCCTCCGTCTACCTTTCTCGTCGTTAAAGCCTTCTCTCTTTCCCCTGAAAGTACCCAAGGAAGGAAGATCGCAAAGAAGCAGGATTTAACGACACCAAATGAGGGGAAGAATGTATGTTCGGGCATCAGGTATATTCAAGGCCGACACAGAGCGCGAGAAAGCAATTTGCGAGCGGCTAAAAATCCATGGGCTTGCCAGTGGCGAAAGCTCGAAAATTATTGGCAGAAGCTTAAAGCCCTTCTTCAGAATTCGGCGCACCGTGCTAAGGTGGCTAATAAGAAAGCTGGAAAAAAGCAGCGCAGCAAGCTATGTAAATCAAATTCCTGGTAACTTTGTTGCATAAGAAAGAGATTATAGAGCGAGCAATGATGTAGAGACATGGCGGGTGGTTTATTAGCTTCACTGAATGGACACCAAAGGTAGTGATGCCGGATTGTCAGGAGTGCCGCTGGACAGAAAGGGCTGCCTGACCAGACCAGGACACTGGGGGGTCTTGTTTAAAGATGTACGGAAGTAAGGACGGTCACGTCTTCAGTCACACGCCCATGCACTTTCCTGTTTCAAACACACAGTCTCTAATGTGCACAACGCGTCTAGCGTAGTAAGCAAGCAGAGGCGCGGAGCAGCCACTCTTTGAAAGACGTTCCAGAGCTCCAAAGCTCGGTACGGTTTTGATTAGACTCTGAGTGAAGAACGCCATGAATTTCATCGAAATAGACTCGATTATTGCGATGAACAACCAAACTGTTGAGAGCTGAAAACATTGCAGAAGTTGTGATGATGACCGCAACCTACGGAACACGGGGCGACGTCCAGAATGGCAAGAGCCCAGTGCTGGAAGCTCAGGTTATCAGCTGAAGCAGGCATTCTCGAGCGTGTTGAAAATGTCACTTTTTTTTTTCTTTTCATCGAGTCTGCGGTGTGCGTTAGAAGCGTGTCTGCAAGTCTTAAGAGAAGATACATACGATATACACGCAGATATCCGGCCACAAACGAACGGCTGGCTTCGCGGTGTCGGTTCTTGTGAGTGCGCGGCTCGGCGAAAGCAGGAGACGCACGAGAGGCGTTATCTAATCGCGGTGGCGATTGTTAACGAGGCCAGTCCTTCGCCCAGTTAGATAGGAGGCAATCTCCCTTGCTTTCCTCCGCGGGGGCTTTTCTTTCCCGTTGGCGACCTTACCGCCAGCAGCGCCGGACGTTCCTCCGAAGCCTTCGCCTAAGCGGCCGAGGAGGGCCCGTAGGCTTACTGGGCTCATTAAGTCACGCCTTATCGCGCTGGCACGGGCATGGATAGCAGAGATGTTATGCAAGCTGTTTACTGGACCGTGGAAATATTACGGCAGGCGCTACGGGGAGAGCTGTTGGTAATGCTTGACGGGACGGTGCTGCCCTGTTTCACGAAAGCTAGTTCTTGCGATGCGCAAAGAAGGAAGTCAAAAAAGAAAACGGTGAAGGCGTGGCGCTAGTTGCAGCCAGTTCTTTCAGATCGTCAGCAAGAGTGCGTGACCACTGTTTGGCAATCCTCTTCGGGAAGCTAGCGAGCGTCTCGTTACAATGGAACCTTTTTCATGTCAGTTTGAGGCTCATCCACGTAGTGTTAGGCAAGTACGACATTTCCTTCCAGCATGGAGCAGATCCGATTGCGAGTGGCATTTTTCTTCTCACTAATAATACCATTTTGGTTGTTGTTTGGAGACTGTTCTATCCGCGGCATCGCTAATAAACCTTCATCGGTACAGCGTTATTTACTAACCTTAATTATGGTAACAGCCATCCTCTCGGCAATGCTTATTGATCAACAATATTACACCCACCTCTCGCCTTTCTTGTGAACCGCGTACATGCGTACTACCGCCATGGAAAATTCCCGGGACGTGTTTTGTTGGAAAAAAGCTTGTTGTAGGTATGCTTTCGCGACTCGTTCGCGTGGTATTGTATCTAGCGGATAGATTAAGCGCTGCCCCTCATACATTAATACATTTCAGGCAACTGGACCAAGAGCCTGCGCCGAAAGGAATTTTTTTTTTCCCGCGCTATTTGGTTTTTTGATCGCGACATTATCTGTACCACGTACAGTACTTGCCCGCCCTATAAGCAGTGTATCAGCCTTATATGGCCGACCAACCTTCCCAAGCCATATTATATGGTTAGGGCCCTTCGTTCTCGGTAAAAACCCGCCTTCATTTGATTTTTTTGCACCTCGTTAATTTTCCTAGAAATTAGAGTTCAATTCGATTTCTGCCTGAAAGTGGAAACTCAGATAAATGTAGTTCATGGCTGCACCAAGCGCACAAACTTGCCGATGCCTTGTAATTATTCCAGAGCAGTTGCTCAATTCTTTGTTGATGATCTTCAGTATATTACTGCGTATTTTGCCCGTGGCATGGGTTCATTTAAGGAGAAGTTAGATAATTCGGTCTTAAAGTCATAAGAGCTGACCGCAGGTGATGACCGGACGTCATAGTGGTATCAATGTATCACGCCTTGTTGGTATTGGTTGGTTGCTGCAGGTATTGTGTGCTTCGAATGGCCACTGGGTTACCGAATGAATCTCTAGCAATCTAGAAATCTAGCACCAACCCACAAGTGTGTCATATGGCGGCAGACTAATGTGTAAAAAGTAGCAAAAAAAAAAAAAAGAACTCTCGCAATCGAGCGTTTCATGTCATGCAAGAAAAGAAGTCAGACTCACTCTCATCCACCCAAGAGCAGCCAGGAGGAAATGTTCAACTGCCGAGTTTCTGTAAAACCTGCATTGCTTTCTTTGTAGCTGCTTGGGTGGGTGCTAAGAAATAATTACTTTCCCTATCACGAAAGCCAGATTTGTACCCGAAGGCGACGAAGTAAACTGAAAGCGCTCGAGTTTTGGCCCCCGAATTGCGAAATAAAAAATGATGATAGATTTTTATAGTTAGGAGAAATGCGAATTAGCTGCACTAAAGTTTTCACTTCGGTTCCGGTTTTCGGATAGCCATAACGAGTTGATGCCCATATATGAGTAATTGGTTATTCTATAGTTTGCACTCATAGATCGCTGGGAGTTGTCATACGACTTCTGGCGCACTGGCAATGCTGTTATAATATACAGGGCGTTTCACCTAAGACTTTACACAATTTTTGAGTGATTTTTTTCGGCATGGAATTGTCAGCGGGGAAGTACATAAGAATACAGCTGAGACGTGGTAAATAGCTGTCTGGTTACCTTATAATCAATAGTTAACTTTTAACTATTACTGTTAGGCTCCCTACCCGCGATACATTAGTGGTGCGGGGAGTCTACTCCTATTAAACTCAACTACACTCTGTTAGGCTCCCTAATTACTTAGAGGCGTGCAGTCCACTGTAAGTAATATCCATATCTGTTTTTTACAATTTCGAAAACGTGATTACCCCCGGCGCTGTGGCCCAACACATTTTGGCTATTTCGACTAGGTACGTGCACTGGAGAGGTTGTTATGCCTGGAAGCTTCTCGGAAGCGCATGTATTTTTGCGCGATGTAGGCCAAATCAGGCAGGCTTTCGTAAAGGATACTCGACAATAGACCACATTCACACTATCAATCAGGTGATAGAGAAATGCGCAGAATATAACCAACCCCTATATATAGCCTTCATTGATTACGAGAAAGCATTTGACTCAGTGGAAACCTCAGCTGTCATGCAGGCATTGCGGAATCAGGGTGTGGAAGAGTGTTATGTGAAAATATTGGAAGATATTTATAACGATTGCACAGCTACTATAGTTCTCCATAAAGTCAGCAATAAAATTCCAATACGGAAAGGTGTCAGGCAGGGAGACACGATCTCGCCAATGCTCTTCACTGCCTGCTTACAGGAGGTATTCCGGGGACTGGAATGGGAAGAGTTGGGGATAAGAGTTAATGGAGAATACCTGAGTAATTTGCGATTCGCTGATGACATTGCCTTGCTAAGCCACTCAGGACAAGAACTGCAAAGCATGATCAACCAGTTAGACAGGCAGAGCAGAACGGTGGGGCTAAGAATTAACATGCAGAAAACCAAAGTAATGTTCAACAGGCTAGCAAGGGAACAGCAGTTCGCAATTGGTAGCGAGGTGCTGGAAGTAGTAAGAGAATATGTCTACTTAGGGCAGGTAGTGACCGCAGATCCGGATCATGAGAGGGAAATAACTAGAAGAATAAGAATGGGGTGGAGCGCATATGGCAGGTTCTCTCAGATCATGAATGGTAGCTTACCAATATCCCTGAAGAGAAAAGTATACAACAGCTGTATCCTACCGGTACTCACCTATGGGGCAGAAACGTGGAGGCTAACAAAGAGGGTTCAGCTTAAGTTAAGAACAACGCAGCGAGCTATGGAAAGGAAAATGATAGGTGTAACGTTAAGAGATCGGAAGAGGGCGGAGTGGGTGAGGGAACAAACGCGGGTTAATGACATCTTAGTTGAAATCAAGAATAAGAAATGGGCTTGGGCAGGGCATGTAATGCGAAGGCAAGATAACCGCTGGTCCTTAAGGGTAACGGAGTGGATTCCAAGAGAAAGCAAACGTAGCAGGGGACGGCAGAAAGTTAGGTGGGCGGATGAGATTAAGAAGTTTGCGGGGATACAGTGGCGGCAACTGACAAAGGACAGGGTTAATTGGAGAGACATGGGAGAGGCCTTTGCCCTGCAGTGGGTGTAGTCAGGCTGATGATGATGATGATGAGGCCAAATTTGTTGGGCCATAGCGCCGAGGGTAACCGCGTTTTCGAAATTCTAAAAAGTGATATTCCTTATATAGTGGGCTACACGCCTCTCAATAATTAAGGTTGCAAACAGTAATAATTCCAAAGCTAACTATTCATTGCTAGTTAACAAGGCTAGTTAACACAATGTTGTGCCGAAAAAAACGCACTTCTACCTCAAAAAGCCTATTTTTAAAAATTGTGTGAAGTCTTGGGTAAAACACCCTGCATATAGCATATGTAATATGGGTGTGCTCAGGAGAGTAGTCAAGACCCCTTGACCATTTTTTATTTTCGATGAAATTTTTTTATGTGATGGGCAAATGTGTCGACACAAAGGAATCATACTTAGCTTTGCAAGGAAAGTTGTAGTTTTCTTGGAAAAAAAAAATCATTCATTCCGCTGTGTGCAAAACGTCGATTTTGCGATATCGCAAAATACCAAGTTTGGATCCCTGCAGAAAGTAAAATAAAATTCTGTGGAACCTGATTTTTTTTTTCAATAATTGTAGGCAAAATTTTGCTTTGTGAAGCAATGCAAAAAATATCTTTTGCCTCCTTAAATTTTGGAAGAAAAAAAATTGCAAATCGTCCTGAAAAGGTAAGGCATTCCAATAATGGCAGTTTTTAGCACATTATTAGAACAAGAAGGATTAAGACCTTGAGGGTAAAATTTTTTACTAAGGTATCCACTGTCGCATGGGGCCAGTTATGCGCCTTTTCTTTGCTTTCGAAGCTGCCGCTCTTCATCGGTTTTGTAGCTTGAAGCGCGACTAAGGCGTCCACTATCCCAGGGGGGCCAGTTAAGCGCTTTTGTTTTCGAAGCTCCCGCTCTTCATCGGTTTCGTAGCTTAAAGCGCGATTAAGGTGTCCACTGTCCCAGGGGGCCAGTTATGTATATTTCATTTCCACTGAAGGTGAAATGAAAGTGAAATCTCCAGACATGGTTACCTCGGCTAGTGCCTCGCATAGTGAAGCTTTTGTTCGAAAAGACGTTCCCTGTGTTCCTTGGTTTCGGTTATTGTTAGTTTCCGTGATGTATGTCATAAGAGCACCCCTTTCCATTTCCTTGTCCGCTGAATAGGCGACTTTAATCGTTTCCTGAAATAATTATCTAATGTCACCTTCCAACATTGCGCTTACGCTCTTATTAAAGGCCCATTCACACTTGCGAGTCGCAAAGGGCACGCGACCAGCAGTCGCTGGCGTCCAAGCAGCAGCTCGACAACCCCGTTCTTCACACTTGCAAGCGCGACCAGCGGGTCGCCTTCTCGTTAGATTCTCGTTTGAAGCGAGAACTCTCGGGAATGACGTTGTTCGCGCGCTTTAGAGAGTTTCGTCTGTTTTGGCCGCGCCTCCTGTACTCGCGCTCGGTCGTGTAAACTGCTATTCGCAATGTGCTACAACGACCCGAGCGAAGATTAGGTTGTCGTGACGGTTTTGATGTGCACCGCGGTCGTACAAGCGTCATGATGACAGAGGCGCGCTTCTCTGCAGGGCCAGCCTACCAGCCTGCAGTATGCCGGCCGCCGGCGTCAGAAAAATGCGCCAATATTGCTTGTTCGCTTTCATACCAAGCTTTTGGGCACAGGAATGTAAAAAATGAATAATTTTTGAAGATCGCTTGCCACTACCGAGTTGCTGGTAGAAGTGATAACTGCGACACAAGCAAATTTCTTCCCATAGCCGCTTTACTGCTGCTGCTCCATGCGGCTCGACTGTTGTTTGCTAGCCCCGCTGCTGAAGGCGTCGCGGAAGTCGAGCATGTCTTGATATTATTATGATACGCGGTCCACAATAAAGCGGTGACGAAAGCAATATCTTAATAACTAGCGCTGGCCAGGATCCGAAGCGCCCTCAGCTGCGGCATCGATATGAAACCGGCTAGGCTTAGCGACGACTAGGGCAGCCAGCTGGGAGCAGCGCAGGTCGTCGCCCGGCGCGCCCGCGAGCGGTGTCCTTGCCGGAAGCTTGGCTCGCTCGCCGATTGGTTCAGCGGTTTGCGACTCGCAGTCGCGAGGCTGAAAAATCGAGCAGCGAGCGACTGGCCCGCGACTGTCGCTTTTCGACCAGGGCGACCGTTTGCGACTGTCGCTTTTCGACCAAAACAGTCGCGCGACCTCTGCGACTCGCAAGTGTGAACGAGCCGTTACTCTCGACGTGGTGTCACTTTACGCTAGCATCCCACATGACAGAATCCAGGCCATGGTCACAGCATAGAAAGAATACAAGACTTTAGACTCCCCTAGTCCATGTGCCATTGAGGCACTTGCCAGCTTGGTCCTTAAGCCTAACTCCTATGAATTCAACAACTCATATTATCTTCTAACGAGTGGTGCAGCTATGGACACGAAAATGGTGGTGCCAAATTAAGCCAACTTATTTATGAGCAAAACTTAATCAGACCTCTCATGCCCTACTAAACCAACTTTTTAAAAACGCTTTCTGGATGAAATACAGTCTAGCCAACCTATAAGGAACCTGACGGTCGCGCTGATTGCGTTCGGTGAATGCGAGGTTCGTAGTGACAGGACTTCTCATTTTAGAGCGGAAAATACGAAGTGCTACGAAACTGGCCTTTATTTCTTATAAACGTTCGTTATGCGCGCGTGAGCTTCTTCGAAGGAGACCGTATATCATGGCGTTTTACAATCCTTCATGAGCGTTGATAATTTATGTTCTCGACGAGGTCATGCATAAATGCCGACAATTAAACGGATTTGAGGAAAGGATATTAGTAACCGCAGTTAAAGCGTTAATGTCAACTCGTGGCAGGTCGGCCTTCTCGTGATCATCATTAGATTTTCGGAAATCGGGCAGAGCTCGTACTTCGCGTACAATGGCTTTCGTCAATGAATGACTTTGTGATACCCACGTCATGATCCGCACCAACGAAGTCATCTGAGGCGAAATCATGTCCGGCCACCTGTGCATCAACAACACGTAGTCACACACACACATGCGCCTAATCAATTATGGGGATGTTCAGCAGTGTTCTCAGTCGTTCCTCGGCCCATAAACCATGCTTTACGGAAGCAATTCCTGATGCACTCTGTAGTTAGTCCAGCCCACATGGCCTTAATCATTTTCACGGCAGCGAACAAAGATATCCGAACAAGAACTTCACCATATGGTTTGTCAGGTGCTATTAGCATGAGCTGCAGATGATGCGCCGATGAAGGACATCTTTAGCGCCTGAATGAAGCCCATGTCGGATGGCTGCATCTTGCACTTGGAATTTGCCGGCGAGAACGTTGTCACCACAGCGAAACGAGGAAAAATGAGGTGCGTTGCAAAGTTGCCAAACACGAGGTAGAGCTCGCACTTTTTCGCTATGTCATGGTCGAACTCACCAAGCCACCAAGCGAGTAAATCGTCCGCGATTCTCATCGCGCCATTGCAACCTGCGCCTGGTTGCACGCTCGTCACATAAAATCAAAGCGTCACGTGGCCTCCAGGCCTTTGTGTTCGGCCTGTAGCGTACGAAAACGTAGCTCCTAAAGCATTGCAGTGTGTGAGACTTGCCGATGGCAGAGAGGGCCACCGCCGGCCACTGCAGCTTGCCGTGTCATATTCCACTTTCTTTCAGTAGCAGGGTGTCACGGGCACCTGGAGACGCTCTTCCATCTCCGTGCTGAAACGGAAGCGCGAGTTTTTCGGTGTCGGGGCCGACTTGCGGCACCTCCTCGTTCTTTCTAACCGAAGTCCGCCGCTATGGTTTTTCGTTGTATCTGGTATCCCATCTGCGGGTATGATGAAACTATAACCCGCATTCTTTGTGACTGCCCTGCCTACACCGCCGAAAGGCAATCCCTCAACCGTGCGCTGGAACGCCTAAATCCACGCCCACTGACGGAAATGAAGATTCTCGGCCCCTGGCCGCGGTGATCGTCGGCGGTGAAGGCCTCCAAGGCACTGCTCCGCTTCTTGCGGTCTTCTGGCCTGCACGTTAGGTTGTGACTTCAACGAACACTGACTTTTTAGAGTGACTTCAATTTTCTGTTACTCCCCTTTCTCTTTCATTTTTGATCCCCTCACCCCCTTCCCCCCGTGTAGGGTAGCAAACCGATTATTATCCCGGTTAATCTCCCTGCCTTTCCTCTTCTACCTCCTCCTCCTCCTCGACGGTATCACCGTCCTGATTCATAATAAGCGAGCGTTCGTTATAACTGCGGCCTTTATAAGTGGGCTCGACAGTATTCATGATTTGGACAGAAAGCGAGGACCAACACATCCTGTTCATCACTTCATTTAGCAACATACATTCCAACATCTCTTTCACACACACTTACTCAAGCAATAAAATTAACTTTCTAGGTGCTTTGGTTCGAGTTGAAGGAAGTCCATTAATAAATAGCGCTTGTAAAAGAAAACAAGAAAAATCAATAGTGTTTTCAGTTCAATAGCTGCCACCAACGCCACTGCAAAACTTGAATTCCATGCTCTCAGGTCATCAGATTGGAGCGAATTTGCTCAGGATCGGAAGATTTTCAAGAAAATGCTAACCACATGCGGGCAGCCAACATTTAATGATGTTGGTTAAATCCAACACAATTAAAAGCACATCGCTGTAATCCGGTATACAACCTCCCGAACAATAGCGAAATAAAAATAATAATTCAACATCATACAACGAAATGACCGCCTTTCCAATATTTTCTCAACTGTAACATACAGAAGGCTAAAAAATTTGCAGACCCGTGTTGTCCATTCAACCCACAGCCCTCAAACCGAGGGCTGTGGGTGGCACATCATGCGGAAAAAAACGATGCCAAGTTTGTAAACACATGCAAACCACAGTAGTGGATGAAAGCACACATTCAGGTTTCAAACATTTTATCCTGGAAGGCTTAAATTGCGTTTCCAGCAACGTTGTTGACATGCTGGAGTGTGGCGAGTGTAGAATGCAGTACATTGGCCTAATAGTCCATTCCTCCCGATTCAGATTTAATAGGAAGCTTGCACGAACACAGGTGGCGCTATGAATTCTGGGTAGTTCGCCATCTTGCCGTCCTATAGGCAGCAGTCGACGCCGCGCAACCAGGCTTCACTGAACAGACCTAGTCACGCGTCGTTTTCGACAGTCCGCCTAGCAAACACGAGGCTGCTCGTGCGCCACCCCAACGTGCGTGGAAGATTCGAAGTTTCATCAGGAACGGATGCACCGTCTCTGTGCCCGAAAGATCGGGCGGCCTATGAGGAAAAGGCAAAGCCCTACGACCCATTGACGCTACGCGCGGACGACTATACGCTATGGATTTGGACATGTGGCCGCCTGTCGACGTCGTCGGAATTGGTGAATTTAATTTCTAGTTCGGAGAACTACTTTCGTCACTCTCCAGCAACTTAAGGCTAGGGAAGCTTTTAAAGTTCTTCCACTCACAAGTGGATGCGTACGCAAGCCATGCGTGAAGGCGGTCACAAAACACATGCAAGGTCATTTCGCTGTTTATGTAGAGTGTGGTGTGCGTCACAAACAGTCACTCATAGACAGCCCTAACACCTGGCTGCCGGCCAGCGATGGATTGCGCGCTGGAAGCGGAACTAAGTTGGGGATTTAAAGGCATAATGTAGCTGCAGCGACGGGGCCCAGTCAGGGTTGCAGTCGTCCCAAAGTTTTGACCGCTGCCCTGGAAAACGCAGGTGTGTAACCAAGAATGGTCGGCGTCAGCAGCAGTCCTCAACTTCTAAGTACATTCGAAGTGCTAGTGTACGTAGACGCATCGACCTGCCTTGCGAAGCGTAGAACGCAGGGGCTGCAGTGAATAAATCGGCTGTCAAACGTGCCGCAGTCGCAGATCGTTTACGCACATGACAGGAATTGGCGTGAACATACTTGTCCGCATTGGCGTCGATCTCGCGTCTGTTAATTCGTGCGAGCCATTCGCGTAGGCGTCGCTCTGAGAGTTCCTTTGCCTTCTCACTCGTGCAGCGTATCTTGGGTATCCTGAAGAAGTCGGTCTGTTCTGTCTTTGGGTGCTGCCGCTGCAGTCCACGAAAGAACAGTTTGCCATCAGGCCAGCACCGTTTCCACACACTACGCGACCGTGTAAAGCTATCCATGTTGCACGTGCGATGGCTGCGTTGACTTCTTCCCAGGAAGGCAAGGTGGCGGACTGCTCGGAAGGCATAATGTAGCTGCAGCGACGGGGCCCAGTCAGGGTTGCAGTCATCCCAAAGTTTTGACCGCTGACCTGGAAAACGCAGGTGTGTAACCAAGAATGGTCGGCAACCAGCGTTCGTGCAACCTCGCTCGCATGCTCAGTCACCAACCTCCCTCTTTCGAAACAGCTCTGCAAAAAAGGCCACGAGTTATAAACTTCAACTAAGAGTATTACAAAGCGGCTTCATAGCGGCTTTTTTTCTTCCTTATTCTTTACTATGTTCTATTACTGTTATGTTGAACGTCCATTCAGGCTGGCCTTGGAAACTATATTGGTCGTCCAGATGAGGATGCACTGGCAGTGTTGCGCTGGCTGCTTTCAGGGGAGGCTTGCTGTCGCCGCTGGCGTGGCTACGCCGGATGAAAATCCAGGTTTTTAACCCCCTTAGGCTGGATGGCATCTCGATCATAACATTACAGAGAGCAGGCTCGTGTCCCTACCTGTTGACGTCGCAACAACGCTCAGAAGTTATTTGGTTGGGCGCTGCCGTCGGCTTAGGGTACCTCATTGTAAGGGAGAGACTGGAGTTGCCACGTGAAAGGTGGCGCTTGGAGGTCGAGGCGAATGACGTGGTCTGGGCCTGCCAGCGCAACGGTGTCACAGACCCAAACTGAGAGGCCGCCCTGCTCAACTCAAGATCAAGCGAGCAGCTCAGCAATGGGATCCTGAAATGCAGGGCCCAACCACGAACACGCTTCTCTTTTCAACAAGGCCAGCAAGAGGAGCGAGAGTCGTCGCGTCTACCAAAGCAGTTTTTTTTTTTTTTTCGCCTGCGTCGAAACACAGCCGCCGGGGCTATGCGGCTCCTCAAGTACGGGCCCATGGCGATGACTACACCACGTGCATTTGTGGCGTAGTAATCGTAACAGCGCCACGTCGACCTTAGCTATGTCATAAATCCCCAAAATATTAACCGCACAATGGGAGAGCTGTTAGCGCTCATCGTCTGTATTCTTAACGGGAGCCATGGAAAGTAAGCAGGAGTCGCCAAGCATACATACCCCATTAGGTGCCGTGGAGTGAGCAGCACCGATGAAAAAAGAAGAAAAAGTTACAAGCAATGGAAACCTCTACGGCCGCCTCAGTAGTAGACAGCGGAATGAGGAAGATCTTGAAGAGGGGCTTCAAACAAGATCTGTGAAAAGTTCCATCTTTCGTGGCTGGCTACTCTCAGAGGAGTGCGAACGGCATTGGTTGTTGGCCGCACCATTACTGGCGTAAATGACCGTGAGATGGAGTGCAGCACTCTCGGAATAAACGATGCATTCACTGCTCGAATGGCTAGCAGACGATGCAGCTGCCGCCATTGTGCAGCGGGCAGACGGCGGCACGGAAGGCCCTTTGTCTCGGCCGGAGCCGAGAGCTCGGCACGGAATTAAGAGCTCGCAGTTGTAAGCAGTGTTGACGAAAATAATTGGCCGGAATTAAGCAGCGCACTTTTAATAGCTCAGAGCGTTCCCGGCGTCCGAAGAGGACGGCAACGGTACGCGCTGTCGCCTGTAGCCACGAAGTGTGTGCCAGCCCATGGAGCGGCTTAGGGGACTTGCGAGTGTGCGCCCGAAATGGGTGTCGGGTAACCACGATAACTACTGCGCCGAGGCTCACCGCTGGCATAACATTGGCGTGAAGATTTCAACTTCCTGGGCGGCGAGGATCATAGCTGCGTACCTGTTCTCACTACTAACCTCCCTGTGCTCGTAACCGTATGTGGGGATAGAACGCATGCGGTTGGAAGCGGCGCTGAATTCTGAGCGCGGATATAACACAGTTACACACAACTACAAGATACTTTAGGCATCCATTTTATGTAGAACTGCGCTCTTTGTCAAGAAGGCAGGGTCTGTGCGCCAATCACAGATCGGGCTCTCGGGAGCATGTCACCACAAATCAGTACTCATTTGTCGGAAGGGGCGTCACCCCGGACTGCCACAAACTTGTTTGTGATGGCCCGCTGACCCGCCGCGACTGGCGGTCGCCGGCTGTGCTAATTTCTCGCCGTGGTGTTCTTTCGTGCACTCCAGCCCGGCCGTACCGCACCGCTGATGTCCACTATGTGGATGGATGCCGCATTCCCGCTTTCCGGAGCGGCAGCCACCGGAAGTTGGCCGGCATATCCCAGAAGGCTGGTGTTTGCTGTGTATTTCAATGCAAAAAGTCGCTTGTTTTGCCCTTTCGTTCTCAGTTTTTTGCGCTGTGTAATGTCTGCTGTTATATAAAAGGAATAAGCAAGCTGAATGCGAGAAATGTGAGCATTTTTTGGAGAACGCTATTACTTCAATGAAACCGAGAAAAAAAAAACAGGCTTGCAGGTCTCACCCTGTAGCGGCAAAGGTGCACGTGCTTTAAACACTACGTTCTTGTCTGGTTGTCGTCTTCCGAGCGTTAAGGAGCAGTAGTGGAATGACGATGAGGCTGGGCTCATCTGAAAACAGAATTTTCGCGTAGCAAAGAAAAGGCGAACCATGTCGCGCAAGTCCTGACATGAAGAGCTGCTCATTTTACAGCTGCTGCAGTTTCAGTTTCGAGTTGCAGGCTGCGGATGTCTCGTCTCATCGATGGCGGGCGATGTTTATCGCTTCAGGGTGTTACTTACCTTCCAGACGTGCTTTTAACCTAACACAGCCAAGTTTAACAGCTGCACAGCGCGAGAGAAACGAATGTCTAGAAAGACTAATGCTAGCTGCAGCGCCTGCCTTTTTCGATGTGCAAGATGCGACAGAAATTGTGAACAACAAAGAGGAACGGAGTACAAGCGGTGTTAGAAATCAACTGCATGAATCATCATGAATAAAAGCCCATTTAGGCGCAATTTCGTGTAGTGAGAAACAGTACTTGATATAATTCATTGGAATAGCAGTACGATAGCTTTTGGAGGCGCTGATATAAACCGGAACACCATCGAACCTCACCACATAGTAGCCGCGCCCTAGCTCTGGTTTGGTCGAAATTCAGTCGTAAAATTCGGTCCAAACATCACTGCAATGCAATGGACCCTTATTTTTTGAAACGCCTTTCCCGAACACTTGGCTGGTCCCCTCATGCAGTTGACGGCGCGACAGGTATACGAATTGTCGTGGAAAAAGGCGAGGACAGGGAAATGACGAAATGCCGAGTGTAAAACGAAAACTGAAACTGAAAAACCAGGTTGAGGTTCGATTTCACGCATTTCCAAAGGCTGACTTCTGGGTTGAGGCCACTTACTTCCGGTGGCTTCACTTTCGGGCGTCCGATGCGCAGTCGAGCCCCCTAGTGGAGATCAGTGTACCGTATACTATCACAGCTACTATTGTCTGCGAGATACAGCCAGTGCGGTGAGCAGAACGAAGGGAGAACATTTCCGGCATTTTTAGGCGAAAAGTTTTTTATATTAGAAAATTGTAAGCTACACTTATGTTAATATTGAAGGTAATGTTGGAATGCTCCGACGCGTAACAAAATCTTTATTTTAAAGTTATTCCCAGTAGTTGAGACTGGTATAAAAAACCAATGGGGCAAGTTTTTGCTGATAACAAAAACATTAACTGCGAAAAAAAATATGAAAGCCTTCCGAGGGCAGATCTGCATATAAATTGCTTGTTATAGCGAAATCTTACGATATGTGAGAAAATTGCGTTCATAAACTATTTACTGTTGAAAAATTCCAGAGAGAGAGAGAGAGAGAGAAAAGGACGGAAAGGCAGGGAATTTAACCAGGCGATGCCCAGTTGGCTACCCTACACTTGGGGAGGGGAACAAAGGGGAAAAAGGAAAAAGAGCGGCAAGGAAATGAGTTTTCTAAGTGTCCAGCGACCACTATGTCACAGGGACAGAGGGCGCGCACTGAAAACTTAAAGATTATAGGCGGGAATGCAACCCCGAGTCCCTTAAGAAATTCAGGAGCGCTTTCACCGCTTTCCGTTGTCTGGAAGGTTGTGTCCAAGGCCCCACCTTCCAGACAAAATTTCTGTGTGTGTAGTGGGAGCGGCAGCGGGAAGTGTTCGCCATTTCTTTACATGTTCTCGCATTCGCCGCAGATATCCGGTAGCTTAAATTTCCCAACCTCTGCACCGAGGCGACGCAGCCGCTGGTGGCTTTCTCGAGGGCGCACGTTTACAGCGCTCTGTGGCCGCATTTGCAGTGGGCCGTAACTCCTGCCGTAACGTGTTTGTTTCGGCCGGTAACGCGGTCTGTCTTTCTGTCAACATGCCTGTTTATTCGCACGCGCCGCGAGTTTTTTTCTGCGCGGTGTTTGCCCTTGAGCTCATTCATGAGTTCGCTCATGTTGCCTGCCTAGCTGGCCGCAGCGCGTGATCCTCGGAAAACAGCTTCCGTAGAGAGCGGGCCGCTTATTCAGCGGCGCGTGACTGTGTACGTCGCGTGGTGCATATGACTTGGTTGCTCAGCCCCCAAAGGTACTTCGCAGTAACCGAGTTGTTGCTTCAAAGCGGTGCTGCATCCTGGGACTTGTTGGACAGGTGGCGTGCATTCACCTCACAACAGGAAGGTCTTGAGTCCACACGAGCGAGTGAAATGGGTCAACTCCAAGGCCTATCAAAGCTTCGGGCCCTAATCGACCCAACCCAAACACGAACAGAAACACAAAAACATTTGCAGCGAGCCATGCATGCTTTCCCTGGCAACACAACTCAACTGGCACAGAAACTTCGGGACCAGTATCTGTGTACAGCCCAAGACGCCCGTGGATCTGCGTACTCTTATGCAGGCAAGGAGAACACGGAGCTGGATCAACCTTTCCAGCTCCATGATCTGCGGGCGGCCCTCGCCAAAATGAAACGGGGCACTGCGCCAGGGAGGGATAAGGTCACCGTCAAGCTTTTGACGAACCTGCCTGACTTGGCATACCAGTCCCTCCTCGCCTACATCAATGCAATTTGGCGCGGGGACACCCCCATTCCAATTGACTGGAAAACGGCTCTGGTCACTTTCATCCCTAAAACAGGCAAACCAGTTGACACAGATAACCTCCGTCCCATCTCTCTCACCTCTTGTGTGGGAAAACTCATGGAGACGATGGTGCGGGATCGGTTATCTGCATATCTTGAACACAAACATGTATTTGCGAGCACCATGTTCGGATTCCGCCCACACAGATCCGCACAGGATGTCCTCCTGCAACTTAATCGGGAAGTCCTTGCCCCCCTCGAATGCCCCCATAATGACCGGGTAGTACTCGCCTTGGATCTCAAAGGGGCATTTGACAATGTAACACACGAGATCATACTCACTAACCTAAGTCAGACCGACTGTGGCCTCAACACATTCAGATACATATGCCAATTTTTAATGGATCGTCAATCCTACATCCGCATTCAAGATAGAGAACATGGTCCTTACCTACTCGGCACGCGGGGAACCCCCCAAGGGGCGGTACTTTCCCCGCTGCTCTTCAATCTGGCTATGATGCACCTGCCGGCACAACTGGATGGTGTCGCCGGCGTGCAGCACGCCCTGTACGCCGATGACATAACCATATGGGCCACGCAGGGCAGCACAGGAGACATTGAAACCAGCCTGCAAACAGCGGCGACGATAGTAGACCGCTACGCCCGCCGCTGCGGTCTTCAATGTTCCCCTCAAAAATCGGAATTTGTGCACCTCCGCCCCTCACAGAAGTGCGCAACTAAAATCTCTCTTTCTCTTGAGAGTGGTCCCATACGCGAAAGTGACGAGATACGGGTACTAGGACTCTACATCCACAAACACAGACGGCCAGACACTACATTGGCCAAACTCCGAAAGGTGGGGGACCAGGTGGGCCGTATGGTCCGCCGGGTTTCCAACAAACGCGGGGGGTTACGAAGTAAGGATGCCTTGCGGCTGGCAAACGCCTTTGTAACCAGTCGAATTCTCTATTCGACTCCTTATCTCCACCTACGGAAACAAGAGGAGGATGCGCTTGAGGTCATCCTTCGCAAAATTATTAAGCGTGCCCTTGACCTCCCCATCACTACTTCAAACAGCCGGCTTATGGCTCTTGGGGTGGTGAATACTTTCCGGGAGCTCCGGGAGGCGCATGCACTTACAAACCAGTACACGCGCTTGTCGCTAACGGAGTCGGGTCGCCGCCTTCTTGCTCGACTCCATATCCAACACACCCCTCCAATGGAAGACAGGTTTCGCATCCCAGAACTGTGGAGACGTGCCCTCCACGTGCGGCCTCTTCCAGCAAACATGTCACACGAAGACCATAATGGTCGGCGCCTGGCACGAGCGGAAGCGCTAGCCCGACATTATGGCAACAAAACAGGTGTATACTACGTGGACGCCTCCGGTCCTCACCACGGGGGATGGTACACGGCCGCGGTAGTTCACAACAGCAATACAGTTAACGGCCTCACCTTCAGAGCCAGAAGTGCAGCACAAGCAGAAGAGGTCGCGATTGCTCTCGCGGCCTCACATTCTGATTCAAAATACATAATCACCGACTCGCGAGGGGCCTGTCGGAACGTCGAACAAGGCTGCACTCCCTTCCTAGCCTATCGAATATACCAAAATTGCATACGGGATACGGACCCCGCACACCGTTACATTATATGGGCCCCTGCTCATCAGGGGTTGGCAGGAAACGAGGCAGCAGACGCAGCCGCCCGCGCGCTCTCTCACCGGGCTGTTTTCTCCTCCCCACCCGATCAGGAACCCGATTTTAATCCGGTGTATAGATTCAAAGAAATTACAGCCTACTATCAAAACAGTCATCGCCTTTACCCAAGCCCATGTAAAGGCCTCAAGAAGGCGGATGAGCGGCTCCTTCTCCGCCTTCTCACCAATACATTGCTGTGCCCGGCAGCGCTAAAACATTTTGACCCCTCCTTTAGCGGCAGCTGCCCGCACTGTAGTGCAGTGTCTTCTGACACTTATCACATGGTGTGGGCCTGCCCCTCCAACCCCGCTATTCCCCCCATCCCCAACCCAACCCGGAAGGACTGGGAAGCGACCCTGCTCGGCTGCCACGACTTACAGGCCCAACTAGCCTTAGTCGGGCGCGCCCGGGCGGCGGCCACCGCCACTGGGGTCCCATACTAGGGACCTCCACCTAGTGTTTGTAAGGATCGGTCCCTTACGGGCTGATCCAAGCATACCTCCTGTCCTTTCTTAATAAATGTTTTCACCACCACCACCCGTTTTAAGGCGGAAGCCTTTAATGCCTCATCGTTGTAAGCAGAAGTTGTCGACAGAAATGTCACGCTTTTCAATTGGTCGAAACGGTCATGACGTCACAGTGTGCAAATTTCAAACGGTGCCAATTGTACTTTAGCTATATAGTAACCATGCAACCAATTAAAGGGATCGTATAGTGATGCTCTAAGTATGTTGGGATGAGTTTAGTTCATAGCTTAATTACCCAATTAGCCTAATTAACCTATCTAGTTCGGCCAGATAAATAAATAAAACCGAGTAGGAAATTCGTCGAGTTCGGGAATCGAACCCCGGTCTCCGGAGTGCGAGACAAGCATGCTAACCACTCCGCAACGCCAGCTTTTTTTTTTTGTCTTTATTGCCACTCCGCAACGCCAGCTCGATGGTTTGGAATGCGCAAAGGCGCGTCTAGTTTATACGGTCTCTTCGTTCACTCCCATCTTCCTCCCTTCCCGTTACGGCGAGATTCAGGTGTCCATCGAGATATGCGAGACGGATACATTTCCTTTCCTCAAAAACGAATTTACCGACGAGCAATGCGTAGAACCGAACGGGCGATGGCGTTCTGTGGACTCCCTGGCAGCGTTGCAAGAGGCTGTCGCGTTTTACGCTTAGGGGCGGAGCTTAACATCTTAACAACACATCAGTGAAACCAGCAGCAACAGCGCGCTTAAGGCTTTCGCCTCACCGCAGTTTAGGTAAGCAAAGTGCCCCCTGAATTATAAGGCGAAAGCCTTTAATGGCTCATACTGTCGTCCGTTAGCAGAGGGTGTCACACCTTTGGCAGCGTGTTAACTCGAGAACTAAAAAAAATTAGGAGAAAACGAATTGTTGCTTCCGATGGAGGAGGAAAAAATGAGCCTAGAAGCCACGTTTGATGACTGTAGAGTAATCAGTTAATTAATTGCAGTAAAAATTGTCAAAATGGTGTTGAAATAGCGCGGACATCGATATAACCACGGGAATGGTGTGACGTCACATCCACCAAAAGTCGTCACGGCATAATAAAAATTGCCATAGAATGGTCGTAAAAACATCGGATGTGTGTCAAATTAGGTGTAAAAATGTGTAATTAAGCGTAATTAACACTTAAGGTCCCCGAAAGATGTATAATCTGAGTATCGATATAGCCACGGGAACGGTGTGACGTCATATCCACCGGAAGTCGTCACGGCATAATATCCTCGGCTTTCGGTGATCGGACGAGAACCGGCGTATTCAACATGGTATTCAACATGGTAGACAGACTCACTCAAACCAGAACGGGACGACACCTACTGGAGAAATTACGGCTACCTCTAGGTACACAAAGAGACAAGGAACAGATTAATAATGAAGACAGAAACAACATCCGGGTAAGACCAATACCACGACACATGGATCCGAATTTACATCATGAAAGACGACAAGCCAGAGTCCGAGCACTCACCAGGGAACTCAGCGACAATCCCAACGTAGTCTACACGGACGCAGCAAAGTACCGATACCAACGCAAAACAATCGCCGTTGTAACAGACGAAGGAGGGCAAGAAATAACCAGCTCAACGATAAACAACCCAAACATAGAAGCAGCTGAAGAAGCCGCCATTGCTCTGGCAATATCGCACGGCAACGCAACAGGACATAACCTCACTATAGTGACGGACTCCAAACAAGCATGTAGAAACTACACAAGAGGCAGGATCGACAGCATCGCCAATCATATTCTACACACGACGAGAAGACACAAAAACACTAAACATAGTATAGTGTGGGTTCCGGGACATGAGGGGATGAGGGGCAACGTGGCAGCAGACGAGTTAGCTCGAGGATACGTGAACCGAGCAGACTCAGCACTTTGCGCCACAGGCACCTTTGACCCAGTTACCCCCACGTACTCAGATATACTCGATCATTACAGGGGTCAGCGGAAACGCTACCCAGCCCCACACAAAAGGCTCACCAAAGAGGAGGCGGTAGACTGGCGCAGACTACAAACCGGTACCTACCCACACCTTCACAAACTACACAAGATTTTCCCTACACAATATGCAGACGAATGTCCGTGGTGTCAGGGTAAACCTACACTAGAACATATCACATGGGCCTGCCCTAAGGCAGACTTAGAGCCAAGAATAAACCCGAGTGTGATGCAGTGGGAGCACTTGCTGGCCAGCGAGGACGAGGAAGCGCAACGATTCCTTGTGCGCCGAGCCACGATGGCAGCAGTCAAGTGCGGCATCCTGGACCAAGGATCGACCACGGCGCCCAGTGACCCGTAGAGGTCAAGAACACTTTAAATTTATCAGCAATAAAGTTTTTTCCATCCATCCATCCATCCTCGGCTTTCGTCTCTCAACACTTTAGTTGCCAAAGTGTCCTCGCAGCTTTTCTCTCGTCGCTGCAATCTGCTTCGGGGCCTTTTTGGTACACGGCTAAGTGAGTGCAGCTGAACTAGGGCGTTGTGTTTTCGAACACCATCAGCTTTTCAGCTCAAGACCGGACAGTGCAGCTCCTACAGACGCGGCTTCTCGCTGCTAAAACTGAATAAGGCCATGCATGCTCCTGACATTGCAGCGAATCAAACTCCGTTGTTCCCATTTAGAACACAGCGGTGCTCTAGTAGCCTCCCGAGTTACATCGCATAGTGAAGGAAGGAATGGAAGAATAAAAAAAAAGTAAGCAGACTTGATTTGTTGTGAGGCTTCATAGCTCGTGCCCACAACGAAACGACAGCACTGTAATGCCGCGACGCCACACAGTGTCTGCGGCATAAGACTGAAAGCCCAGCATAGAGGTAGCTCTTCTTGATTTTACATTTCCTCGTCAACTGAATGCAACGGAATAGCACGCGCGGTACTGGACTAGGCGGGGCCAATCAAGTGATTCAATTTATTCCGCCGGCTTGCGTCACCCGATGTGGGCAAATGAATTGGCCACTGCCTTGATGTGCATTGCATTGAAAAAGGAAAAAAAAGGAGCGGTATTTACGGAGCATTCTCCATCTCATGTGGCGGTAGTCCGCGTGTAAATATGAATGCGTCAGTTTCAATACTTCATGCGAGCTAAGAGGACGGAACCCGCCATATTGCAGCCTGCACTGACACGCTTGCACGGAATGAAGGCTCAAGACTTCGAGGCTCCTGCAGTGAGGAGCGCATATTCGCGCGCAAAGCAATTGAACCTGATCAGGACGAGGTGCCCTGGGCCGCATTGTAGTCCACCTGGCATGCGCTATTCCTTAGTGGTCGAAAAGCGTAGAGGCGCACTGTACCCGGCGTTAAGAAAGAGAAGAACTTTCAAGAAAAACAAACAATGATGTGTCGATATGTGTGGCTATAAGCGATGTGGCTATAGCCATATGTGTGGCTATAATCGACGTGTGGCTATAACCAAGGCCCCGCCGTGTCCTGAACCGATGCGCGCACTGGCGCCCGTTTCTGGAACTGCTGGCCGAAGGGCACCAGAGCACTGCGGTGCTTGACCCTCTTTGTCGCCTTAAAGGAGTTCAAGTTGGCGACAGAAAGTCCAACTATAATACAGGTATCGTCGCCACAAGCTAATCTCGCAGGTACAGTAGTACACACACCTGTCTAGAGTTCCACACCGGAGAGTACACTGGCGTCATCTACGAGTGACTCGAAACGAGGCCTTATCGGGCATGCACATTCACGTGGGCCGTGTTTAGCTCCTTATGTCTTTAAATCCTATATATGGCCCACCAGGCGGCAGTGATTGTCACAACACAGCTTGCCGCTCCAGGCACGTGCGTGGACGAGTATACAAGCGCAGTGACGGGGCTGACAAACATGCACGCAGGTTACGCGTTGTAGATTCTGAATTAATACCTTTGTTTGGGCGAGTTGGTTCATCACCAGTGAGATATACGCCCTTGCGCAAAGAAGGCACGACAGAAGGACATGTTGTATGTGTTTCTTCGCTGTGTACCTTACTAGATTCTGAAATGTATAAGTTCTGTTTCGAAACCGCTACTGCACATTTATCACTCGAGAAATACAGAAAAAATACAACATAAATGTCGCAAGCCAAAAAAAGATGCCCAGGCTTAGCTTGGTAACCCAAGAATGCGTTGCATATTGCGCGGTCTTTTTTTTTTTTTTTTGAGGGCGAGGTATTGCTTGGCGGCACTCGATTTTCTCGGCAAGACGTCACGCGCCGGCGCAGCGCCCCTAGCGGGAGGAGCGGGAGTCAGGTGGTGGCTGCGGCCGCGCGCGACCGCGCGAGTTGGGGCCCAGCTTTTCCTCCGGCTGTCGTGACGTCACGTCACGTGGTTGCGCTCAAGGTCAATGGTGGCTGCCCGGCCGCGCCCAAGGGCTGAACTGAGTGATTGCAATATGCAACGGATAAAAATCTTACACTTGGCGGCCAGCTGAGATTCTGCATATTTCGGTGCTTCGTGGCTATGCGCCTTGCGTGTTTCATTTATTTATTTATTTATTTATTTATTTATTTATTACAAGTACCTACAGCGCCCATGAGACATTATAGCAGGGAGATTAACGTCATAAAATATCACACGCAAAGAAGATATTGGGAACATGTCAGCATCAGAGGAACTCCAAGTGCACCTCTAAGCGCTCTTTGGACGAAGTTTATGCCGCGACACGCACCTGCGATGAGGAAAGACTGTGGTGAGATAATATTGCTCGAGCCTCCACGTTAGCAAACGCACTTCCGTGTGTTCCCATCGTCGACGTACCAGGATGCTGGGCTCCACAACCAGCGCTACAAGGACTGTTATCGCAGAATTTAAATATGTCCGTACGTACCATTCTCTACTCATCAGTCTCGACGGTGGCTCGGCGGTGACAGCTGCCGCACCAGTAGCTTGGCCTGCTGCAGATGCTGCCGACTCCTCGGCGCTCGGACTATCCCTCCAGACTTGCCGCCTCAGAGGCCTTCGAAAACATCTCAAGTTGCGTGCCGCTGAGCTAGCTGGAGTGTAAGCCACGGTTCTTTGCGAGAAATCCGTTGTCAGGATCGGGAACAGGATCCATCGTAACGCTGGTAGAAACGTAAACGAAGCGACGCTATAGCGACGGCTGATAGAGGCCTCCAATGTCCGGCCAGGGACAGCTTTCGTTCCGGGTCCTGCTCGGCTGCACCGCTCGCAATCAAAGAGTTCATGTTTACGTCAGTTTACGTCACTCTTCGGTTATTTCCGCATCAGAGAGTCCCGCGTTTGAATCAAAGCGGTGTGAAAAAAAAAAAAATTGGCGCCCTCTATTTCTAGGTCGGTCTTTGGGCGGCTTTAGAAACGCAGCTTCCCATCGCGACAAAAAGCGAAAGAAAAGGTTGATCTACGCTTTCTCACTGACGGCGTGCGATTTCGGAAGACACGTGCTCTCAGCGCCGAAGATCGTCACTCCAAAAGAAACTGCTAATCCCCAGACCAGTCTGTTCAACAAAGCTACAGAGGCGAGCTTATCGTCGCCAAGCTTTTTACTGGCGGCAGCCATGGGGAATAGGTGGCGTTCTGCTGTTCTCGCATTGCGCCTTCCTTTCCCAGGGGCAGAGCTCCGCAGCGCTAAGCTGACGTCTGCTGACGTAGGAATTTCCGTTCGGCGCCGGAGCCCCAAGCTGGGACGAGGAGAGAAACACCGTTGAGGGAAGTGCGGCTAATGTGCGCGAATAGAGCGAGCCACGCATTTCGGCCGCCAGCAGTGCTTGCCCGCTGTCTTGTTTCACTCTGGCAGCAGCGTAGACCCGAATGTCAGCCGCGGACTGCCTTTGGTCATTTCGTCGGGCGTCGACGGAGAGCTTTTGTGTGGAACTTGTGGCCCCTATTGTTGCTGTTCGCAATTCGCCTTGTCCTTTTAAAGTTACAGCGTTAACAGTCCCGTGTGGCGAGCGAAAAACCTCGATAGGAGCAAAGGATTAATAAAATTGAGCTGAAAAGATTAATTGGATTAACTTGGCTTTGAGTGGAAATCGATCCCAGCGACTGTGAGATGGGCACCATAGGCCACGAAGGCTCGTAGAATAAAGCTGAATAAAGGTGGACCTATAATAAAATTGAGCTGAAAAGATTAATTTTATTAACTTGGCTTTGAGTGGGAATCGAACCCAGGTACTGCGTGGTGGGCACCATAGGCCACGAAGGCTCGTAGAATAAAGCTGAATAAAGGTGGACCTAGAAAACACGTTGTGGTTTCTGACTTGGTGCAGTATGTACTGTAGCTTACTTGAGCAATTATGAGCATGCTAATTAGGAAAAGAGTAATCGAGTAGGCTATGCGAACGGGACCCGATCACGCTATCCCGTTCTACTCTTAAAGGCGAAGCTTAAACGTCCCCCAAGTTTTTTTTTTAAGCTGTTGTCTTCTGAATGCGTGAAAATTGCGAATTCCGTCGCTTTCTCACTAATGCTGTCCCGCGTGCTTCCAGCATTTCTTCTGGATTTCAGACCGCTCGTCCGGTTGCTTCAATTTAATGTTTTCATTTTTCTCTTCCGCGTGTTTTTTGTGTTCTGAAAAAAAAAAAAAAGGTATTGCGGGCTTACGAAATTCGGAGCAGTGGCCTCTCTGCCTTCGCCGTCATTCGCGTCATCTTAAATCTAACATTTTGCCTCCGTGTGAAGAGAGCGTTACGACAAGAGAAACTGCGACTCGCTGTCTGTGCGCGGTCAGGCGTACTCCTTTCATTTAACAGCCCAGTTTTCATTTTTCTTGCTTCGTGTTACCAGGAGCTCTCTCTAAATGTGGGGCTGCTATACAGCTACTCCCTCTCTGTGCCTTCCATTCGTGGAAATATCTGAACATAACGAAAAAGAAAGAATGGCGTCGAATATATTTTCGTGCATGATTCCCAAAAAGCATTGAAGCTAACGCGCAATGCTAAATGCGCCCGAGAAAAATAAATGTGCGGAAAAGTGGAGGAATAAGCGGCCGCCAGATAGTGGGCACCGTAATAAAGTGACGCGAAAGAATCGCTGCCGGAGACCGGGTCGATGGGACAGGCATGAAAAGGGATCCAGAAATGGGCCCCGGTTCTTCTCCTTCCGCGCCTGAAAAGAATGCAAGTCGGGCAGTCGCTCGTGCGTGACACGCTGTTCGGCCAGCTCTCTGCCATGTCTGCCGATTCCTTACTTTTCTTTCTTTTTTTTGCGCACTTTAGAAATCCCCGAGAAGCCTGCCGCTTACTGGGAACTCTCCGCTTAGTGTGCCACCAGCTCGGAAAACTCTTTTGGCAGAAGTACAGGCTGGTGGAAAGGCAGAAAAACCGTCAAAGTGTGCCTTCGAAAGTTGTTGATTGGGGCAACAGCTCAGCTACATTTTCGTAGGCGTGGTAGAGCAATTCGTAAGTCTGTGAGCGAGCGATCAGTGATCGCGGGATTGCAGAGTGGCAGTTATTGGCCTTCCTTTTTGTGTTACTAAATGTAATGTAATGGAAAGGGACCTCCAGAAGTGAGCGCAGCGTGCACGCAGCAGTGGCGACGCAGTAACGAACGCAGTAACGAACGCCGCCGCTCAGGCCTAAAGGATGCCAGCGAAGCAGAAGTTTGACGCACCGTACGAGTAGAAAAGCGCAGCTGAGTTGGCGAGCAACCCTGCCACGTATATTTCTCCCGACTTTCCTCGTGTTCGCATTTCTCCCACTGATTGGACGAGCACGTTCGGGTGGCCTTTCTGATGTTCTTTTTTTGGTTTCATTCGAGCTGGTCTTGTTGAGTCCTTGGAATCCGTAGGGAGGGCATGATTCATGCGGGAGGCGGTTTGTGAGGGAAAAGACCAGACAACCGCGAATCAAAGAGGGGCTCTCTTCTCGCTCGTACGTCCTCCATATGCGCATGCGTAAGTGCGCTCTTGCGGCGTATCTAGTGCGTTTCTTTTTGCCTGAGCAGGTAACCGGCTTCTCTCTGGTTCCGAGTCGCATTCGCTTTTCTTTGGCATCGGACCAGCGGAAGAATGTTAAAGCGCTTAATTTTTTTCCTTTCTTCTGCGTATTATTGGCTACTTACAGTGAAGTTACAATGGACCTTAACCCAGAAATGCGTTTTAAATTTCGATACGTTGTGAATCGTGTGGAAGTCTCGGGTGCTTCAGGCGGAATACCGCGTTGCCAGAAAGGCATTCTAATTGTACGACACAGTGCCGCATTAGGGAACCATTCCACGACGGAGGAACGCATGATGCAGCGACTACTAATTTTCTTTAAGCGTGCTTATACCACGCAGCTGACTCTCACGCATTTTGTGTTCACTTGGAAACGTTCCACTCTGCAACCTTTTCTTGTGCAGCGTTTTCATCCTTGCACTCTAGTAATCCAGTACAGTGGCGTTAAGGAGGACTCCCGTGTGCGGCGTGGTAGAGTCGCGTCTGTTAAAAGATTCCACGGTAAACTGGAAGCGACTCTTTCGCTACTTGATGTTATATAGGAATAAACGAAATAAGGCCGCTTGAAGACCTTGAGACTATATGACGAGATAGCCTTAAAGGGTCCCTACGCCTGCTTGCTGTTCCCTGGCGCAACCTTTCATATTCCGCTTTATTACACATCATCGTCCACATTAATATGTGCTTGATTTTATTTATGGGTTTATTGGGGTTTAACGTCCCAAAGCAACTCAGGCTATGAGGGACGCCGTAGTGAAGGGCTCCGAAAATTTCGACCACCTGGGGTTCTTTAACGGGCACTGACATCGCACAGTACACGGGCCTCTAGAATTTCGCCTTCATCGAAATTTGGCCGCCGCGGCCGGGATCGAACCCGCGTCTTTCGGGTCAGCAGCCGAGCGCCGTAACCACTGAGCCACCGCGGCGGGGCACATAATATGTGCTGATTATGCAGTGTTTAGAATTACACTGCATTTGTAATTCGCCAATTTGCAAAAAGTTTGTAATCAGTTGCTCATTGAATCACGTGAAACTAAAATTGGCAAGTGAAAATTGGTTTCTGTGGAGAGGAAATCGGGCAGTAATTGTCTCACATATCGATGGACACTCTAACCGCGCCATAAGGGAAAGGAGGAAGGTTGATGTTAAGGAAGAAAGAGAGAAAGAGGCGCCGTAGTGGAGGTCTCCGGAATAATTTCGACCACATGGGAATCTTTAACATGCACTCACATCTCACAGCACACGGGCGCCTTAGCGTTTCGCCTCCGACGATACGCAGCCGCGGCTGCCGGGTTCGAACCCGGATACTCCGACTGAGTACCTGCAGCTGTTCCTGTCCACGTAACAAGACCTGAGTGCGCATTCCGAGAACTGATGTGGAGTGTAGCCGTGAGGTCGAGGGCACCTGTGATCGTATTCGGCGTTAGTCACGGTTGCGAAGTGTACAGGTACAAAACTCGACATTCGTCTAGTGTAGCGACGGCGAGCACGCGAGCTCTCGAACTCAACGCGGCTCCAATCAACGCGGCTTTGTCTGCGCGACAAAGATCGAGTCCCTCTTACTGCTCCTCTCAGAAAATGTAAAACTATAACATAAAAGAAAGAGAGAGGGTGCTCGCACCTCGGACCAGCAACGCTTTGCCAGGCTTTGCGCCAGTTCAAGATAAATACAAATGAGGTAAATGCTCCAACGAAAACAAACAATTTAAAGGGAAAATCAGAGCAGTAAAAAATAAAAACTCAAAAGAAGAGGAATCAAAAGACACATCACAGTCAGTCACAGTCACAGGCAGACAGACAGACAAAGCACACCGACCAGTCCGCGAAATAAATAAAAAATGGCTGTGGCTTAGCTTGGTTAAGCCCGGTAATTGCGAAAGCAATATCCGTAGCTACGCCATGGTTCAGCTGGTAGTGTAGCTGGTGGTGGTGCTTGTGGTTAGACTTGTGGTGATGCATCGGCTATACAATGCAATTCAATCCAATCCAATATGCTATTATGGTAGCTACCGGCCTCGCTACGCGACGGGCTGAAAGTGCAAGTAGTATTGCTTTCGCAATAAAAAAAAAATGAGAAAACGAAAGTCGCAGTATAGTCATGGTCTCAGTAACAACCTAGACAAAGGACGGAGTGCCGGCCACAACGAAAATCAGGGAAGTAAAAACATAATCGAAACAAAACAGTCGAGTCCCGTCATTACGTCATCCTGGCGAGCGGAAGACAGGAGAACCGCGGCTTCTGCTCGTCCTGGAAGCTCTTGCCCTCGGCAACCGCGCACGAGTGGGTCAGTGTCACTAAATTGCGATAGGAAGGCAGGAGGCATGCGCGGCTATCTCGGCCCGGAAGGCGTGGACGGAGCACGGCATGCCTCGAGACAGCCGAGGGGCCTCTTGAACGGGGGCGCAGCGATAAGAGGCGCTGTGGTGGGACGCCGACAGACGCTGTACCGGCCGAGTATGGGTTGAGTACGCCGCGGTATAGAAGAGCGGTCGCCCGAGCGATAGCCAGACTCCTGCCGATATCACGCATTAGTTTACCGCGGCGCGAGGAGATGCCCACGGTTCGGACACGCAGTAAGCAAGGTGCTATGGGACAGACTCTGCAAAACTAGGGTTGCCCTTGCCGTGTACTCCTGTAGCGTTTAGTGCGGCGACGCCGGAATGGAACTCGGCAAACGCGTGTAGTAGCAAATATAAATAAAAGTATGTCTCCGGCATTCAGTGGTCGGTGAACTGGCCAAGCTTTCTCTGCAACTTTTAAGTGCGTCTTAATATCAACAAAGTAATTGTCTCCTTCCTTTCGTTAGTTGACAATAAACTTGCACATTCACCTAAGTAAGCGGCCTGTGAGATCCGGGGCACACCTTAGCGAAGACCTCTAGGCTGATTTCAGCCACCTTGTGTTTTTTGTTTTTGTTTTTGCTGTAGACCGAAGTCACAATATACGGGCGTTATCTGATTTGTTCTCTTGCCATAATAAGGGCACCACTGCCTGAAATCGAACCTGCTATCTCGTGTTCCGCAGCAGAAGGCCGTAGCCGCTGAATTAACAGGCCGTATCCTTCTGCATTTTGGAAGTATCTGTACTGAAACAAACAAACGAACGATGTATGTACAGGGATGATGGCTAATGCCTCGCTGAACGAGTATAATATGCAGCGGTCGGCGAGACATGTCAGCGCACTAATACTAATCTCACAGTGAAACAGAAGGTCAGAATTACCTGAAATCGAACCTGCTATCGCTTTTTTCTGCAACGGAACGCCTGTAGACGCGGAATTAGCAGGACTACTACTGGAGAACTATCGGCGCTGAAACGAACGACCGAAGTATGTACAGTAATGATGGCCAGTGACATGCTTTGCTGAACCAGTCTAATATGTGGCAGTCATTGACACGTCAGTGTATTAATACTAACCTCAAAGCGAAAGGTTGCACTACGAACTAATTGGATTCATTGCAGGAACAAGCTCGTTTCAGGTTTACGCGAAGAGCAAGTTAGAAGCATAGAAGAACCAGTGCTTCGGCATTGCTGCCTGGCTCTTCGATCGTATAGGTGCTCATT
Source organism: Amblyomma mixtum (assembly GCF_055824585.1). Lineage (NCBI taxonomy): Eukaryota > Metazoa > Arthropoda > Arachnida > Ixodida > Ixodidae > Amblyomma > Amblyomma mixtum. Next base: position 320,829,002 of record NC_143013.1, read on the forward strand.
TGCTGGAGCGCGCAGTTTAGTGGATGGAGGCAGCAAATCCTACGATACAAATAAAAGTCGTTAAGCCCACCGTCTCGGTGAATGATCATTTCTTTCGGTCGACAAGTCCTGCGGTACGTAGCCTAATCCTTTTCGACCGGCGCCCTCTATCCGCTCTTTGTGTGGCGCGGCGTTCTCCCAGCTGCGCGGCTTCGTGTCCGAGCTGTCGGGGAGAAAGAAGCCGAGAAGGGAAGCGGCACTAGCAGCGTATAACGCCGTTGTCGAATTTAGCTTCCCCCTCTCGCGTGGATTAGGGCAGCCGTTCGGTCTCGCCATTGGCTGCCTCCACTCTCTTTTTTTTTCCCCCCCTAGCCCTGGCATTGCCGCTGGGAAAAAAAGAAGAAACACTAAAGAGGAAGTGGCTTCATGGCAGTTACTTTTGCAACTTCTTGTTTCTTTTTTTCTTTCCCAATAGCGAAAACAAAATAACTCGTCGTTTTCTCGCCAGTCGTGACCAACTATTGAGGTCCTTACATCTCGTCCACACTCGATTTTGATTTCGCGAATGGCGCCATCAATTCTGAAGAGGAAAGATGTCTCTGCTGCGGCCAAGGGAACAAGCCTGGTGTGGCCAGCGTAGGCTTCAAGGCCTGCTGCTTTTCGGTGTCAGCCATGGGCGAGTACAAACGCAGCTTAAGCTTTTGGTCCCTGCGCGTTCTCTTCGGCTCTTACGCCTTCCGTTTGCTTCCAATAGCGCCCGCCTCTGGAAAAAGGTTGTCGCTGCTTGGCTTCGTTCCACTGCTGCATCAGCCACAGTGCACCGTTTGCATTTTCTTACTCTTCGATCCCTTCAGTCCTGCTGCTGTTACATCCCAAGTGTCAGCAACGCAGCTACCTAAGAAAAGAAATGCTGTTAACATTTTCAACGCTCAATTTAATTTCTCTTTACTTAAAGGGAGACCAGCGCAGCGAGTTATGGATGGGTGCTGCGTATTAATGGGGGCAAAGGATGGGTGCTGCGTTGAGAGACAGCAAGAATGCCGAATAGGTCAGAGAACAAATGCCAGTTACTCAAATCCTAGCTGGAACTGAGAAGAAGAAATGGACGCACGCAGAGCATGCAGTGCAAAGAGGATATAGCCGGTTACGGACAAGCAGATTAAAAGAGAAGCGAAACGAAGGAGGCGGATGATATTAAGGCATTTGCGTTGGCTAAGGTGGCACAAGGTTATGGGAGAGTGGGGGAAACGCAACGCAGATTTTCAAATCCTCGCCATTATTTTTTATCAATAGGTATTATAAAATAAATACCGCATAATTATTCCCTACCGTCCCGGTATCGCTCTCATCAAATACGGAAATTCCAGCTGAATATGAACCTTGTAAAATTTATTGAAAATCGAAACTTCAAAATTCCGCCCCACCCCATGGGTCAAAATGAGCGGGGCTTTTAAAATCATCATATTGCTCATCCTCGCAATGAATGCACACCAGTTTGCATCGACGGACATCTACAGACGTTCTTTACAAGCTGATTCGAACGGCAGACGTTGTTCTAAGACCGAATCCGGCACTGTTTTGTTCAATAGCCCAGTACAGTCTACGGATGGTGGATAGAGGGCAGCAAGGTGGCTTCCTTGAGAAGACAAGTGAACAAAGGCCGGTGGGGCCTCAGGGCGCTCAGCCAACGTGTCGACAAAATGACTTATCTTCTGGGCAAGGCGTCCGTCACTGGAGGGGGTTAAATGGGTTATTCCCTCTAAGAAGGAAGTTGTGATGTGTGTAGAGGAAGGTGTGATGTGGGAAGGATGGTGGGATCGGGAGGGGAAGTTTAAATTTCTTGTCGCATTTCAATTTCGCAACTTCAAACTTCTCGCTTCTCATCCCACCACCCTTCCCACATCACACCTTCCACCCCCACCCGAAGTTCCTTCGCGAAGCGAAGGACCTATCTAAAGGTGCACTAAACAGAATTCTGAACTCGTCTTTTCACCATGGAAACTCCATCTACACGTTCCGAGCATTCTTAGAAACTTCCAGTTATTGTCCTGTGCGACTAATTTCCCTAATTTAAATCGGATTAAACGTCCGGGCTCCCGCATTTTCTTGAACTCGACGGTTAAGGTAGGAGGAGTCAACTAACTCATGGAGTGCCTTTCAGGCAGTCGCGTTCCGGCTTCACTTTTATTTTGTTTTTTAGGTTTCCGTGAATAAATAGATCCAGTCAGAGACTACATAGCTGCAAATTAGGCCCATGGAAACAAAAATACAAGCGAACTCTTTGCCTTCGCAGATCGCTACGTATCACTCCGTCGATGGCAGAGCGGCAAGCCGACATTTGACTGGCTGAAAGGCACTCCACGCGTTGACTGACCCCTCCTACCGTCAGCGGTGCGTTCAAAAAAAAGGCGGGAGCCGGGACGTTTAATCCGAATTAAATTAGGGAAATCGGCCACACAAGACAATAACTCCAAGTTTCTAAGAATGCTCGGAACGTGTAGATGGAGTTCCCGCGGTAAAAAGATGAGTTCAGATTACTCTTTAGTGCACCTTTAACCTCCGGCAATAATGAACGCTTTGCCCCGACAAAGACACATCCTCTTGTCGAAATGTTGACTAAGCACCTTGAGGCTGCCTCCTCCCTTTGTGTTTACAGCCTACGCAGTTCTACCGCCGGCCGCTGCGTGTAGTCTGGCTACGCGACGTTTTTTTTTTAATTTCCTACCTTCATTGCAGCTCTTCTAGTGCAGCAGCTGCTGTTCTTTCGCTCAGCCGTGTTGAATGGACTTGCGATTCGCAGTGCGGGAACACGAGGCTTTTATTGTGACTGTAGGCCACACCGACCACAGCTTGCTTTATTGCCAGAATGTGCTGTGCAAATTCGTGCCCGCCGGATAGAATGCGGTGCTGAGGTTTACAATATTTTCTATACAGTTTCTGCTTTTCATATTCTCTCATTTTCTCTACTGTTCTGCGTCTTCCAGAACATCACGACGCTCGATGGCGCCGACGCTGCTTGCGTAGACTGTACTAGAGAGCGCGAAAACGCTGGTAGAGTTTTAGAAAAGCAAGCGCTAAAACCATTGCATTTACTTGAGTCCACGAGAACATCTCAACGCCGCGTTTTGGCCCACATGTAACCTACTGCTAAAATAATTGTGCCCTAACGCCCCGACGCACAAACATTCTTAAATTGCATAATACAAGGCCAGCAATGAATTGTAATGACTCAACAACTTGCAGTATTCTGGGACGCGAGGCTAATCATCTGCACAGTTTTTAAGAAGCTGGCGCCCAGAATTTTGCGCCTATTCGGCCGCTTTCTCCATCATCGAGGCTCACTTCGCCTCTTCATTTCTATGCTTTGAAGGGGTCAGTGTGGTCAACCTTGCACCCATTTTAGTGAACATGTGGTGCGCGATAGCACATAAATATACTAAGCTAATATGGTAGGTGACTTAAACTTTATGGGGCGCTAACTAAATGCTGCATTTTGCCTCACTCTGCCCTAATGGGAAAGGTATGGGAGATGGCTTTGTCCTGCAGTGGATGTATAGTTGACCTGTTGAAGATGAACGTTTGCGGTTCATTAATGTAGATAGACCGTACTCTGTTGGCATTGCGCGCCGCACTTCAGAATTTGTGCAAAGATTGCTCGCTGTCCAGGGTCACTGCTGACCGCAGCCTCGCGCGGAGGCCCCATGATCGGCTGCTTGAACGCTGCAGCCAGGATGGTGCTCCTGTTTGACTTGGCTTTGCTAGCCTTGCTGAGCTCCGTCCGGTTGTGCTGTCTTGATTTCATCGCTGCTTCCAGGGAAAACCATCCTCGCGAGGCTTTCTTTGCTGCCCCGTTTCTTTCGGCTCTGACTAGGAGGAGGAGGATGTGGAAAGGGTCGCTGGGCCCTAAATCCTCTCATCCTTGTTCCTGTCTCTATTAGGCGCTGGCTGCTGCGTCCCCAGCGTCTCCTCCCGCTGTTTGCCGAGCTCGTTAGCCGGGTTTGCGGGAGCGGAGGAGGAGAGTAAGAGGGAGCACCGGGAAGAGAGGATAAAGCAAGCTTTTGGGCAAGTTGTTTACAATCTTTCATAGTTACAGCGCGAGAGACAGGACAAGAGACGACGACGGAACGCAGCGCTGTTTTGTTTATTTCTCGCTCTTGTCCTGTCTTTCGCGCTTTAACGATGGAGGAGGGGGGGAGAGGGCTTCCTGCGTCGCTTGTCCCAGCAGTGTTGCACTTCATGAAGCAGCGAAAACCATATGTGTCTCTTACACGTAAACGCCGCAATAGCTCGAAATGAGTTGTGCGACGTGGCACTGCGCTTTGTGTCTTCCGTCTGAAGCCTTCTTGTTTCATTGCCCCGCATATTTTCCGGTGTTTTATAAAATTGGTGCTTTTACTGAGAGTCCTCTTAGCAGATAAGGGCGCAGTTAAAGAATGGTCTGCCGGGGAAGTGAGGGAAGTGCTATTTCCCAGTATAATTCCTGTTTTCTTTCGCGTCTGTGATTGGTCTTGCCAATTTATTATGAAGAAAGAAACGAACGGTTTTGCAAGACTTTTCCGCACCCACTCGCGTGAGAAGTAATCATCTGGACGCGCCATGGTACAATGTACATCTTAAACGCTTCTCTAACCGTAAGAAACGTTCCTTCTGATCAGCTAAAGAATTACACACTGAAAATCTTTCGTCCCGTTACCGCTCTGCAGCCGACACAATTCCGCGATCAAGAAGGCCTAAATAAATTACCTTAATAACACACTGCCGGGTATGTTGCGTTGTCCAGCTCATGGTTTATAGCTTTATTTGGTTTTATTTGGGTTTAACGTCCCAAAGCGACTCAGGCTATGAGGGATGCCGTAGTTAAGGGCTCCGGAAATTTACACCACCTGGGGTTCGTTAACGTGCAACAGTACGCACAGGCGTCTAGAATTTCGCCTCCAAAATCATGAGCCGATGAGGCTTTACGCGCCTCTGCTTGAGCTGTTTTACTTTTCACCGTAGTTTAACTACGCTTCGATCGTGCCATCGATGGGGTTACGTTACGCTTCTTTCCGCATCTGCTTGGTATAAAAGTTTTGATTCAATAAAAACACGTTTCTTAAACTGGTCCCATAGTAAGTAGACGTCAGTAGTCAGTATCATTGAAACCTAGAAAGCAGGTTTCCAGATGTTCTAATACAGATGCGGCGTTAGCACGCGACTAATCTTTAAAGCAGCATAGTGATCACTGATTGTTTGAAGGAGAACAAAATGTCAGAGTTATATCCAGCTCTGAAGAAGATCGGTTTCAGAAAATGTGTCCGTGAAGTGCATGCAACCCGTGTTCTGATTCTTAGCAGTCACATAGCTTTCTTTACCTGCTCTGTTTAATTACAAGACAATATCTTTGGTGAGTAAAAAAAAAAACTGCTCATAGGAAAAAGAAAGGGGATAGGAGACAATCTGTGATTAGTGTGTACCTAAGCTGTAACTCTTCAGTTGCACGTGTATCGGTGGTACGCGAATAATTATGACATTCCGCGTGCCTTTATGAATGGGATTCCTGATTATCTGCCGGCTGCTGTGGCTTCCATAGCGTTGCACACTTTCAGTGCACATAATTAACAGTCCTGGGTCATTGAGCATTCCTTCTCTGTTCTTTCCCCCCAGACTGCCAGTTCGGCAACCTGACGTACGAGCTGGAGGAGCGATGGCGTCCCGACCTGGGCCCTCCGTTCGGCGTGCTGTACTGCGTTCGCTGCGAGTGCACCCCTGTGAGTATGCACCTTGCCTGTCCGCACGGTTCGCCATGTCCCTAAGCGCCGCTGCCTTCGGAAGTGCCACACAGCACGAGTTGTATGCGCGGCGTCGTCCGTGAATGTCGAACTAACCGAGTTTGAACTTTGATAATTGAAAGAGAGCTTTGCGGGCCGCCTGTTTCAATATTTTGCGTGAATCCCGCGGAGAAGAGAACGAGCCCGGCGTGTGACCTAGCGCACCGCCCACCTAACTGCAGACTGGCCGTGAGAGAACTGTTGCAATGATCAAGGAGCACTGATACGAGTCCGTCGCTGCCACCTGCGGCGAAACAAACTAATCCTCTAACGCTTGACATGCCTACATGGTTCCTGTTGGACACCGTATTGAGATGCACTTGCCGCAAGTTGACAAAGAGACATGAAACGCAACAGCTTTCACACATAAAGGCCGGAAACAATTAAAATGGTTTCAACGCCGTACGAAGGTTGTCGCGTTCGTTAAAATAAGATGACTGTTAACGCAGAAAAAACGATGACGTCCGTTCATATCAAGTTACATGCGCAAATTGGTGCATGGTAGTTTCTCTTTCGAAGCTTTCTTCGCTGTGCCTGACTTCTGCAATCAAGGCGGAAAGCTGGGCTAGTTGGTGTGTCATCGTTAATTAAAAGACTAGCGCATAAAACTAGGACAAAGACATAGAAAGAGATAGGACGAGCGCTAACAGGACGAAACTTGACTTCTGACTTGGAGCTGTTTAGTGCGACAGCAGTAAGACCAGCATTCCCCTTAAACGAAAGCGGCGATTGAAGCCTGCGCAAAGTGACGCCTGTACTCCCCAAAAGCGCAACTACGCTCACCCACCTGCCTCCACCCTTTTCGAAACAAAGCGTACCGAGTGAAAGTGAAGCCGAGGCATCAGCGAAGCGGTTAGAAGAGCGCACCACCCACCCAGTTGCGCCTTACTACCCGCCACCAACGGCTCGGGCCTTGTGAAGCCGAAGATGAGGCTTCAGATGAGTGAAGGGAGCCCACTCCTACCCAAGAACTTCTGTCCACCTTAACCCTCCAGAAGGCCTCCCCTCCTAGATATCTAATAAGGGGCTTGGACCTTGTAAAGCCGAAGATGGCGCTTCAACTAAAGAGGAGCCTGAACTCGTCTTTTTTACCGTGGGAACTCGACCTACACTTTCCGAGCATTCTTAGAAACTTCGAGTTATTGTCCTGTGCGGCCGATTTCTATAATTTAAACCGGATTAAATGTCCCGGCTTGCGCCTTATTTTGAACTCAGCGCAGACGGTAGAAGGAGTCAACTAACGCGTGGAAAGCCTTTTAGGCAATCGCGTGGCGGCTTCGATTTTGTTTTTATTTTGTTTTTTAGGTTTCTGTGAGTAAATAGATCCAGTTAGAGGCTACATAGCCGCAAATTAGGCCCACGGAAATAAAAATACGCGGGAACGCGGGACCTCTTTCCTTTCGCCGATCGCTACGTATAGCTCCGCCGTTGGCAGAGTGGCAAGCCGCCACGGGACTGGCAGAAAGGTTGGTTGACTCCTCCCACCGTCTGCGGTGAGTTAAAAAAAAAAGAAAAGGCGGACGTTTCATTCGATTTAAATTATGGAAATAGGCCGCAGACGATAATAATTTGTAGTTTCTAACAAAGCTCGGAATGTGTAGATGGAGTTCCTATGGCAAAAAGACTAGTTCTTAATGCGATTTTGCAGTGTTGGCCGCCGGGCAGCTTGGAACTTTTCTTCCGCAAAGAAATATACACCCGAGTGCTTGCATTTCCACCATAGCGATTGTCGCCGGGTATGTCGGTCAAAACACCTAAGAGCATTCTTAACCACATCCTCAAAGCAGAAAATCGATAGCGTCTAGGTTGCCTCTTGTGGTGTTTCCACTGAGTACCTTATGTTCCTCTTGTAATTTTCAGCCAAAACACTGGTTCCAACCGGTTCCATTACCCTTGTATTGTATGCATGGGTCATCGTCTTGTAGAATGTTTCATCTTGTCACAATCATCGTGCCATAATCCTTCCATTGGATTGTGATACGAGGTTACACTAATGCAACGCACTAGTTCACCTTTTTCTGGGGGTGGGCCTACTTCCGAGATTTTGGGTGTCCTTAGGGAATTTCGAGCGTGGGCCAGGTTTCAAATTTGGAGGTTCACAGATCACAGGAAGCCTTCATACGCCTACCGGCGCAGTGGTAGAGCGGTTAAGCAATGCGTCACTGTCCGGTAGGTGGCTGGTTGAAACGCAGCCGCCGGCTGCTAGGCTTGTCAGTGTCAGGTTGCTCTTCCCGAGCTCCTGTAAAGCTCTTGGGCAGCGCCACGGTGGGAAGGTGACAACTGCAATATGGCAAGCTGCACATTCCGTGGTGGGCTGGCTGGGATGACGTCACAAAGTCATGTGACCTCTCGGCCGGACACGTCGGCGAATTCCTAATTTCGCGGTGCCCTCTGTTTGGTCAATCAGGGTCAAGTGACGCTGACGACGTCATGAGAGAATTGATCAATCAGGGAATTTCGTTACAAAGAGGCCGGTTTAATGCTGCCGCATTATAAACCACAGCTGGAAGCCTGACGGGCTGCTCTTGGTGGAAGCGCCAGCGAACGGACTTTTTGTGCCAGAGATTTTCGAGGCCACGTGTGCTAGCAGCAGAAAGCTACGGAAGAAAAAGATCGCTTGCATACGCTTCTCTCTGGCTTCTTCGGTTATTCTCGTGATTATTGCCCTCAAACCGAAATCATGGACATCAGAATATTTAGAATCTGAATAGCTTTGAAGTAGTCAAAGCGGAAATCTGGGCTATAGTTGGTTGTGATTCATTATAAACGTGAGATTAGCGCTTAAGACGTAGACAAGAAAACAATTACACATTCTTCAGAATCGGCGCTCGTCCTGTCTGGTTCTTTTCTATGTCCACTTCTTAAGCGCTAGTCTTACGTTTGAAATAGTGAAATGCAAAATATTCACTGTGCTGTCTGTAGCAAGGGCGCTTCGCTGCAGTGGGAACGTTCATGCAATTCCAGGAATTAAATCGGCTTTTATTTCACGAACGCCCACAGCGTGCATGGCTGCGCGAATAAAAGTGGGGATTAATTTTAGTTGTGCCCGTTTTATTTCACTCGGCTGTGGCGTCAATCTTTTGCCTACGAACGGGAATGCCGCCGTTCGGCGACTCTGAATGAGGCAGTGTAAGAAGCACAGCGTTCTGCGCCGCTGAGAAATTTGTCGCTGCGACGTGACATGAAGGGTAGATTGCAATTGAACAAAATGGAACTGGAGCAACAATGCAGAGGCCCTCACAAGCGGGAGGTAAAAAAATTGGAGGTGGTGGTGGTGAAAAGCCTTTATTGTGTCAAAATAAAGAGGTGAGGCCCTTTAACGAGCCCCGCAATGGGTGGAGCCCTTATTCCTGGACCCCGTCGGTCGAAGCCGCCAGCTTAGCCCTGTCCTGTGTGTTTCTGCTCGCAGCCCTTTGTGTGTATTTTAGCGCTAGTAATATGTCGCACTCTGGGAATCAGCCCTCCTGACCAATGCCCTTGGCATTGGGGCCTGAAGGTCCGAGCAACCAAGCAGGGTCGCCTCCCATTCCTCTCTGTAAGGGACGGACGTCCGCACGTCCGTCCGTCCGTCCGTCCGTCCCCCCCCCCCCCCCCCCCCCCCTGAATGTGAAAATTTGTGTAGGATGTTAAGCCGGGCTAGCATTTGCCGACCTGATTTCGTTTGGGCCAGCCTAATCTATTGATTTGTGAGATGGGCTTCCTTGAGCTCCTGAAAGGTATTCATCATTGCCAATGCAAGAAGTCTTGCATTGGAGGTGCAGACAGGAAGAAGGTCAAGTGCCCTCTTCATTATTCTGCGGATTATTGCCTCAACTTTGTCTTTGTCGTGTTCAGCAAGTGGAGGCAGGGGACCGAACAGAGAATTCGGCTGATCACGAAAGCATGGGCCAGTCGCACTCCCCCTCTGTTGTTGAAGACGCGGCGGACCATACGGCCAACCTGGTCTCCAATTTTGAGGAGCTCGTCCAATATTGTCTCGACTCTTTGGTGGTGGATGAAGAATTCGAGTATCCTAATCTCTTTAGACTCTTGTATGAGGCCACTTGTCAAGGAGATATGTATCTTCGTAGTGCCCTTAGGGCATGCCATAAGGTGCACAAATTCGAACTTATTGGATGCACACTGGAGACGACAGTGCTGTGCCTCGCGATCCTCTACGTAAACGCCTGCTGTAAACGTCGGCTAGCACCCTGAGGCTCCTCCCTTCTTTGTGAACTTTGTGGAACGGTGAAGCTGACAAACGAAAATTGCTGCATTGTGAAAGTGGAAAATGCGCGCTTTCGACACGCGAACGTTTCGACGAATTAGTGAGGTTTGATCATGCGGCTTGTGCGCGCTGTGTTCCGACAAGGCTTCATTATTCTATACATTCCACACGAACCCCATAGCATCGGGACGTTTCGACACGTCGTAGGGGACTGCGGCGAGGAGAGTTTCCGGCTTGCCGTTGCGCAGAGCGAATGAGAAAAGCCGCTAGAGGAATCGGGAAGAGCTACGTCGAGAAAGGGCGGACCTTTCTTTCCCTCGCTGCAAACGGTGACATGTTCTTGCGCGCAGTTGCGTGGGCAACTGAACGAAGCTCCGCTTGAGAGCTCGGGGAAATTCGATGGCGGGGAGATAGGCGAGGAGGCTTTCTTCTGCTTCTACCGCCGCGCTTGCTCGCTCTGGCTTCGGCTTTTGTGTCTCTAAAAGCGGGAGAGAAACGGGAAACGTGCCATGAGGAGAATGAGGAGGAGTGGGTGCGAGGTTCAACCTTTTCCTGTCAGAAAGTGACGTGATTTGGTTTTCAAATGGAGACCGTGCCGCCACCATGCTCCCGGCCTTTTTAGGCCGATATGCTGCCAAGAATCGCGCTTTGCCCTCCTTCCCCCCTCTCGATCTCTCTGCACCCAACGTTCTGAGCAGCGCGCCTCCGTGGCCCTGCCCCCACAACACCGGCTTTTGGGCGTACTATTCAATGCTCTTTTTGTCACCTTTGTTTTTATTTTTGCGCTCTCCAACGTAGGCCACTTCGTTCTATGTCCTGCTCTTTTGAGAGTTCGGGCGGTGCTTGCGTTCCCTTTTCTCTCTCTCTCTTCTCCGAGTCTTACAGCGCTGATATTCTGTCGTGTGCACTGCGTATCTTTATTTTTTTAATGCGATATCGCTAACGGCCCCGTTCAGCAGAAAATTCGGTGTCGGCGTTGTCGGCGTCCGCGCTGTGAGCGAAACGGGCATGACTCTGGCAGATGTTCCCTCGAGAGCAACTTAGGAGGCAGGTGGGCTACCTATAGGTCATTTAGGAGGGTTGATGTGTATGCCAGTTGGTGAGACATCAGGAGGCTACACGCCGCAGCAGACACAGGACAGACGACTGCCAGGACACAGGTTACCGCCCTGTGTCGTCACCTCCCTCTGTCCTGTGTCTGCTGAGGTGTATAGCCTACCTAGGTCACGTGACCTTGCGGCGTCATCTCACCCCCCCCCCCCCCCCCCCCCCCCCCCACCGGATAGTGGGCAAACTGCCCACCGCTGCAGGTGCTAGTTAAATTAATGATTGGTCGCATCGGGAAGAGCAACCTCGGTCGCACAAGGCTCCCCGCTGGGAGCACCTGGAGGCGTATGAGAACTGGCAGGGATCTTTTTTTTATTATTTCGCACACTTGCAACAAACCCATAATTTGGGTTCCCTGTATACTATAGGAAATCATGTAAGGTGCTTTCGTGCAGATCCGGAGAAGAAGGGTTCGGTCAGCCACTTGGAGAAATGCTCACCCTTGTCGCCCGTTAGTCCCACTTCCAGATGTATGAATTTAAAGTGGGAAAGGCCCTACTGCATATATGGGAATTTGCCGATTACGCTATCGCGTCATCGCCTCAAGGCGGAGCTTGTGCGTCCCGTCTATTTTTTTTTTTTTTAGCTTTCGAGCAGTTTCTTAGCATGAATTTTGAAAGCAAGCATTGAGTCTTCATTTACGTTCCATGTGTCCGCTACCACCCACTCTTTTGGCGCTCCGTTCCTTGGCTTAAAATTTTGTTTATTGCATCCGATGCAATTATTCTGTGCCAGTCTGACTCTTTCTTTTCCGCCACATCGCTTCTTCAACTTTTGCTTCCCTCCGCTATTGATTCTTTCTTCCGGCGTTGTTTCTTCGCGGAACATCTCCCAACCACACAGTAGTCAGATAAGATTCGACATTGATCTACTCCGTCACATGAGCACATCAACGCCACGACGGCGCTGTCGGCGGAGTGGACGTACCTGTATATGCCGTATATTGTCTCTTTCTGGGAATTATACTTTTCATCTCTTTCCCTTCGTTCTCTGCTTACGGAACTGCAAACAGTGCCTTCATTTCGTTGCTCGCCGTTTCGCGCTCTTGGAAGAGGGAGGGAATAAACATTATTTTCCCCTCGCGATACTCTGGGCTTGCCCTCGGGACTACCCCCCTAGAGGCTTGCAGCTCTCGAATCCAGACCAGTGGGAGGCCGCATTGCTCAGCTCCGACTCGGACACACAGATCCGGGTTGTGACAAGAGCCCTAGAAGTCGCCGAACGCCACGGGCTCATGGCCACTTGATGGGGCTATAACCCCACACCGTCAGATACATCTGTCGGCGAAAATAAAGTTTATCCTCCTCCTCCTCCTCCTCCTCCCCTCGCGAATGGCGCACTCTGTCCAGCCGTCCACGAGTGTCCTGTCGGCGTTTCGTTGCGGAGAGAATTATGCCCAAGTTCTTCCTATGTGACTGACGGGTCTTCCATATGATGACGGCAGTTGTCGCCTCGTTCGCTGTCCAGCTTCTTTCTTTTTCGTTTACTTTATTATATTATTTTTTTCTCTTTTTCAGTCAGTGCAAAGTTCTTTTTCGTTTACTTTATTATATTATTTTTTCTCTTTTTCAGTCAGTGCAAAGTTGAACAATTACATGCGTTGCATTAGAATTTGCACATAAAGCCGTACTCCTGTCTTTGATCTCCCAGCTAACAGGTCCCCTGTCGTTGCGTTGTCCAATCTCTACTCCTTTTCCTCCTCTATAAACGCTCCTCTTTCCAGCAGTTCAGCGCCTGTGTCTTCGCCACTCCCACGTAGTGGATATGTGCCATTTTATTTGAGGCCAACCAACCAACCAACTTCGACGTATTTCACGTTCTGGAAACGTCTTCTCCAACATCTCCTGTGCTCGCAAGCGGTGCGAGTAATGTTGGCTTGACCTGTTTTTTTTTTTTCTGTCCTTTTCTCCTTCTTTTTTTGCGCGTCTCTCTCTCTCGTCGCCGCCCGTTGTTTGGAGGCTGTGCCTACGCCCCTCTGATTGTGGCCTTCTCTCGGCGGAAACAATATCGCTCTCAAGATTGTGGCCCTGTACCTCTGCAGAGAAAAAAACTTCCTTTTCGCTTTCCGCGTCTCGGTCTTACATCTGCCCTTTTTGATGCTGGCAACGAGAACTTTCACTCGCCTAGGGAGCGTGAGGTGCACCTAACGGAATTGAAAAATTCTTTCAGATTGCTATGCGGTTGCCTTGACGCAGGGACCGCAAAAATCGAAGGCTGTTGAATAAAGCGTATCGAAGCAACTGCATGCTACTCTTCTCCAGAAATAACAAACTTTAAGCATCACTGGCGTCTTTGGGATGGGGCATTCCAAGTACGAATATACTCACAAGAAACGCAGATGTACCACATTTTCTCACTTTCTACAAATATGATCCCCTCAGCCACAACATTCCTATTGTAGTACTTAATAAATATAATTTTATTGATGGCTTGACTCTGAGTCAGCTGCGGTCGTATTTTGTCAATATATGATCCGTTATGTTGTTTTCTTTTTAGACACCTAATTTATATTGTTTCAGGGAGGGATATTTCCATTTGGTTGTCTTGGTTCGAATGCGACTGCGGTCAGAGCGTGGCTTAGGTAGAGTACATAAGCTTCCTCTCGGATACCGATCCGACACCTGCGGTTGATGTCTACATACAAAGTGAATAAGGGAGGGGAACGCCTGAAGGTGCTTGCTTTGGTGTACATAGGCATTTATATCAGTCATTCGAGATATAAAACTACAGGCAGTCGGTTTCGACTGCTTTCAATAAAACAAATATCTAGAAGGGAACTGCTATTGGATGGCAAAAACTTCAGGGCTGTAGTTTGCGGCGGTTCTTATTTGGCGTCGGTGAATGCCCCCTACGAGAGCAGAGCGGACGATATTCGTTGCTTGTAACATGTCTTTTTTTTTTTTTTTTGCGAGCTGATTCTTCACTCTTTGCTGTAGCCTCGTGCGTTGTGTATACTGCTGCAGACCAGCTAAATAAAGAACAGGAAAATGGATTGAAATAATGGCTCTAGGTTTCTTGCTTGGAAAGCTGGGAAAGGTTTAACAGTGGGTATAAAATACTCATCTAGAGAAGTATGCTAAAATTAGACTTAAGCGAGTTTCGGACGTGTAAGAAGAGTTAGTATGGCGGCTAGTTGCTGTTTCATCGTAATAGTTTTTGAAAGCTCTAGCTGGCACAGAATAGACGGACACACGACGAAGCACTTCGTCGTGTGTGTCCGTTCTGCGCTTTCAAAAACCCTTTCGGCTGCATTCTTTAGTGCTAACAGCCCGAGCAAGAGGTCCAGCCTCCAGGCTGAATGCAGCGGTGGTTTTCTCCTTAAAGGCCGCCTTGCGATCGTTTTTCAGCCGCATGCTGACTCGTCCTTGCGCACGGCGCGAATAATGGGGCGGATGGTTGCATGCGCCCGGGGGGACCAAGTTGGTCAACCTCAACTTTCGGGCGCACGAGCGGATGGTTGCATCGCAGCGCAGCTATTGGCTGATGTCCCGTGAAACTTACCTGTGCAAGCGGAGTGAAAAACCATTCCCGGTCGGTGCTAGTTATGCCGAGAAACATAATATTGGCCGCATGTAGCTATGACGAGTGTTGACAGCGACTTCGAACTTCGCCTAGTCTAACAGCGGCGAGTGACAGTTTCGCCCAAGTTGTTTTGTCGCCGTCTACACTAAGGTGACTGAGTGGCCTTCAAACATACGCGGAACATACCCACTAGCGGTGATGCGAAGTGATTTATTTTATTTTTTATTTACATGAACATGAAAGGAGTGGTTGGTGCCGCATAGCGGCTCCGGCTACTCCTTTTCATTAATTCATAGAAACGACTTGGTCTGACGATATACATTTCAGCATACTGTTACAGTATGTTATTAACATAACATAAACGGTACACAACATACAAAACAAAGGTACAAGCGTCAGGAGAAGTAATAATAATTAGCAAACTTAAACGCTGTGAACGTGAAGAGAACAGTACACAATACAGTATACATAAGTGAGACGAATAAACTAGGACAGGAGAATAAAAAAATAAACTTATTTGCAGAATACACAGCAAAGTAAATAACAACGCTATTGAAACACCCAAAAAAAAGCTTATTTGCAGCAAAGAAAGCAAAAGCAAATAACAAAGATATTGAAGGATTCAATCACAAAGAGGTAAGAGCTCTAACATTGACTAATTCAATTTACTAAACTAGTATCTCCCAAGGATGCCGCTGTCCTCAAGGAATAATATCAACGCCACAAGTGCTCGCTTTTGCAGTGCACGTGTCGGCCACAGGCCTAATTGCTTTTGTAGACTTAAGGGTCTTTTGTCGAGAGCGCTCAAGACTCTCTTCAATCGCGACCTGAAGTTGTTATGCACTTCTAATCCAATAATAGATGAGCAACATCCCCATCTTCTTCGCCACACGCACACTAAGGGCTGTCTGCGCGGCCAATTCTACGAAGAAAGTGCTTCGTGTAAACCGTTCCTAAAGGCAAGCGGTGGAGTAGCATTTCGAAACTTCTGCTGATAGGCAATGACATATTAAACCGCGCAATCTATCGATGAAATGTAGATCAGAACTTCTATGTTCTGCCTGAAACCACACCTGTCAGTTCATTTCATTACGCATGCACCTCAAGAAACGGCGCCGTACACCTCTCGACAACGGAAAGCCAAAAGTGAGGACATTGGAGTGCGCATACCTAGCCGCTGCATCCGCCTCGATGTTTCGAGGAATAAAGCAATGTCCGGGTATCCATTGGAAAACTATAACATGCTGGTTTTTGGAAGTCTTGGAAAAATCTTTAAGAACTTCGTATTCCAGTGTAGCTTTCCATGGTGTGAATTTGCGCTGTCAAAGATTGCAGTGCGGATTGAGAGTCGCTAAATATTACCCACATACGGGGGTCTCGCACCGATGAGAGGAATTGGGGAGCCAAATAAATAGCGCAAGTCGTGGACTCTGTCGCGTGAGCCAGCTTACATGCTCGTCACTTATTCAGGTGCGGAATCACAAATGCTGACGTTGATCAATTTCGAAGAGCGGAACCATCAGTATACACATTAATGTAACCGAGATACCGCATGTGTACCTGGTAAAGTGCTAACTGCTGAGCAGCGAATATCATCTCGTCACGCTTCCTAATTATCCTGTAGCGACCCGCGCGGCCGATAGGGACAACATGCCGAAGAGGACGAAGCTGTGGACGCGTGCAAAGGAGAACGCTGTCAGATTTTGGACTCTGCGGACGCTGCCGCCGCCGCTTTGCCGCTATCATCTCTTCGGCAGCCTTCCAATAAACGTGGCCGCGGTCGCCTGCTGGGCGACCTCCACATCGACCTCCACAACGTGGTGACCCGGCGAGCCGCCCCTTCTTCATCAGCGGCGTTCCAGGATGGCGTACTGGCAGAACCCAGGTTTCGAACCGCCGCTTCCAGCGTTCCGGCCCCAGGGTGTTGGCGGGTGGTTCGCTCAGTTTGAGGCTGCGCTGTACATGAACGGCGTCACTATATCCAGCTGTTCAGACACGCAGACCTCTGCGATATCCTCCCGCCCGCCCTTCTGCGCCGGCTCACCTGCTCTGCCTTGGGCTGCCTGCCGTACGATGAGCTGCGTGCGGCCGTCCTGGTGGACTTCGGCGCCTACTACGTTCCGCTGCTGCTCTACGACGCAGCGGACCCGCTTTCGCCGCCGCCAGCCTCTGGCCCTGCACCGGCCTCGCCCGCGCCCACGCAGCCTTCGTCAGAACCCGTCCCGCCTCAGCAGCCGACAGTGACAACGTGCCGAAGAGGACGAGGCTGTGGGCGCGTGCAAAGGAGAGCGCTGTCGGAATTTGGGCTCGGCCGGACGCTGCCACTGCGGTTCCTCCAGCTCGCTTCAGTAAATGTGAACGCGGTCGCCCCTTCCCGGCGACCTCAACAATCCCTTCGACAGACAACTGTATTTATTGTAGGAGTAACCAGAAGCCAAGGGGGCTTTTCTGTGTCTCCTTTCCAAAATTCATAGCTTGGAAGAAGCTGACGGTGGTGTTCAAACACTTGATGCCTATGACATCCTTCTCGTTCATCAAGAGCGGAAGCTAATGGGTGCTTTTCATGCTGGGTTGTCAGGCGGAAAATGTGCCTGTAGGTCTCTGTTGTTCTTAACGCTTTAAACGAAGGCTGCCGTGCCTCAGCAATTACCATAGCGCTGAAAGTTTCTTGAGCAACTGCCAAACACACAAGGACGCACCTGGCCAGCAGTCTTTGGAGGCGTTCCTCCCAGGTTCTCGACAGACTGTGAAGAATCGGCGAGGAGTAGGCGAGTTTTTTAAATAAATAAATAAATAAATAAATAAATAAATAAATAAATAAATAAATAAATAAATAAATAAATAAATAAATAAATAAATAAATAAATAAATAAATAAATAAATAAATAAATAAATAAATAAATAAATAAATAAATAAATAAATAAATAAATAAATCTTTATTCAGCATTCTTCAGCATACAACAATAGAAATGCTAGGACAAGAAAAAAAGCTGCTATGAGCAGCTTGACGAGCTCCTTGCCTCTTATTTTAGCAGTGCGGAGTTTTATGCACATGCTAAAAATAGTGTTAGATATTTTAACATGTATAATGCATTCTTCATCACCGCCACCATCAAGAAGAGGCCTGCTAGTGCGAGCAGGCGCGGAATTGCACGATCGCCGCCGTGGAAGGCGGGTGCGCGCAGGCCACCTCTGGTGAGTGCCTCGCCATCGCCATCTCGCCCTCTGAGATGCCGCTGTAGTCATTACAGCGAAATGAGTTTAATGCAGGCGCATGTGCAATAAACGGAACCCTTCGTATTCAAAACGACTTTTTTTTTTCTTGCCTGGGAATGTGAAACACAACTTCTTATGGCTGCATATTATTTTGAACTGGCGTCACATAAAAGGCATGTGTCTCCCATTGCAACCCCATGCTTTATACGGACTTGAGTGCGTGGGTGTATAAAGTATGGGGTATAAGATATGTAAAGGAAAGTATTTTAAGTGGAATCCTGTTTAAATCATTTAAAAGTGACCGGCGTCGAAAAAGACGAGGCAAGAAGGAAGAAATCTCGCGCAGCCGTGTAATGGCCACCGGGCTCTGCTAGAATAGAAAACCCAGGAATGCGCGCTCACTTCGGCAGAGAGGGGCCGAAGAGAACCAATTATCGGAGTTCGGCTCGGCCGCCCAATGGCTGTGCGCTTGCGTGCGGCACCGTAAAGAAATTACGAAGAGCGGAAACAAAAGAGACGGCAGGGGCCCGCAGGGTGCCGATGATTGACGACGGCTATAGCCGCTTCACGGCCCGTGCTACACGGGGAGGCCATCTTATTTAGAGCACTTGCCGCCTACCTTCTGTGCAGGATATCTTCACTAGTGCAGTTTTTGTTACTGGGTTCCTGCAGCAGTTAAGTTTTGCGCCAGACTATACAGGGTGTTTCAACTAAGGGTGTTTCAACTAATTTTTCAAAATATCCTCTTTGAGTTAGAAGAGCGTGTTTTTCGGCATAGCGCTGTGAGAGGTGTAGTACATCTGGATACAGCTAAGACGAGGTAACTAGCAGGCCTGTTAACTAATATTGAATAGTTGGCTTTTTAACTATTACCGTTGGGCTCTTTCATTATTGAGAGGCGTGTAGCCCACTGTAAGTAATATCCATATCAGTTTTTAGAATTTCAAAAACGCGGTTACCCTCGGCGCTGCGGCCCAATCAATTTTGGCTATTTTGACGAGCTACGCTCGCACTGGAGAGGTTACTTTACCTGCAAGCTTCTCGAAAGCTCATGTATTTTGGCGTGATGAAGCCGAAATTTCCTAGGTCACAGCGTCGAGGGCACCCTTTTTTTCTAAAAAAGCGGTATGGATATTGCTCACGGCGGGCTGAACGCCTTTTTGTAATTAGGGAGCATAACAGGAATAGACAAAAAGTTTACTCTGCAATGTTGCTTAACCATCCTGCTAATTAGCACATGTTAGCTGTGTTCCGATGTACTGCACCGCTGACAATGCTGTGCCGCAAAAAGTGGTCTTCTAACTCAAAAAGCCTTTTTTTTTTAATTTTCCAGAATCTTAGACGAAACACACTGTAATGGTTGATGCGCGTTGACGATCCTACACTGGGATGTTTTTATGATTTCGAGAACAGTGTGTGTTCGTCTCCATGGTTGCACTACCTGTTAGCGAAACCGCATGTCGGTAGACGTCTAGGTGACGTACTCGTGATTCCACTCACATCAGAAAGAAGTGAGTGGGAAGCATCGATCGTGTCCGACAATCGGACACTGCGAAATTCTTATCCTGATGGTGTGAATGCTCAAAAAAATTGATTTTGTCGCACATTTGTTTTTCTCTGTTAAGCTGCACCTGAACGTGCCATCTAAGGTCATTGGCGAATTTTCGCAACATTTTCTTTTCCCTTTTTTTTTTCTTTGTGAAACGCTTACTCTTATTTAATAGACCCCTTTTGTCTTCTGAATGCACATCATGAAAGTTCACTGACATTAATGGAAGAGGTAGTGGATTAATGCCTCGCACTTCACCTGGTTTGTATCCACAGCGCCGTCATCAGCTTGCTTACGCGCCTGGAGGCCTCTTGTTAAATAAACCTTCGCTCTGCTCGCGCTCAACCCTCCGGATAATCAGAGAAGTTGGAAAAATAGAGCGACAAAATTCTGACCAGTTACGGCGAGGCAGCTGCTTCGTTAATCGCCCCGGCACCGACATGCGCGACGAGTGACCAAAAAAAGTGCGCGCTCGCAGCTCGCCTTTCAAAGAGGCTTACTTGGCCTCCTCTGTTCTTCAGCGCTCTCCCCCTGCTTGTGCTCAAAGTGCGAAACCTGACCCAGCTGGTGCAGCGATCGAAAGAGAAGAGCAGTGCTACCAACACAGGAACGTGTCCGTTTAAAAATCAAAGGCCATGAGGAAGGGAGACGAGATAATGACGAGGGCACTTTCCGCGGGGTTTTTCGTTTCGGTTATTAAACAACAAATACGGCGCAATTTTCGGGCGCGACGGCGAAAAGAAATTCGGAGGCAGAAAACGAGCCGGCCTGTTCTCCCCGCTTCCGGATGGAAGCGTTTATTGCCGCTGGCCTGTAAACACCTGCACCCTGCTGGCACCCCGAACGCCTAATGGGTTGCATAATTAATTAATGGTGTTCGTTTTCCTCCGCGTTTGGACGCCATGCGTTGCCTGCACACGACGGCTGCCTTGTCCAATCACTCTCCGTAAGCCGGAACATTTTTCTGATTAGAGCGCCAGCGCTTGCGTTCAGCAGGGCTGCAGTATTAGTAGCACTTAGTGCGGAGCGCGAACAGGCAACGTGAGACATATGGATAATAATGGGGCACAAACAGTTATCTCCGAGTGCTGCGCCGTGGTCTGCCCATCTGCTGGACTTGGACTTATCGACAAACTTTCAAGCCTCCTTGTGTTCTCTCTTGATACGCATTCGCCTTGCACCAAACTTTTTGTTTTCCTGCTTGTATGGAACAATGGACTTGTTTTCAGAATTTGAAACCACCTTCCCTTTTGCATGTATTCATCCGGTTCATTGGCAGTATTGTTTGCTCGTTTTTTTTTCATTATTTCCTATAATTTTTTCCTCACCCTTCTCCTAGCGCCTTTCTCTTCCAAATCCCCTCCACAACACACGGTAGCATGTCAGTGCTTTCCATACTTGGCTGCTTTTTATTAAAGGACAAAGTGGGAGCTTGGGCAAGTTGGTTGGACATTATCGACGCAGCGCGTAACACGAGGACAGGACGAGCGCACGGACGCAGCGCTTTGTCTGCATTCATTAAAGGAGCTGCTGTGAATCGTTGTTTGTTACCACTTTCCCTCCTGTACCCAAGTTTCTGTTTGTCGCCGACGGCTTATCACTTAGTTCGGCTATGCTACCAGGGGCAGTACTCTGTAACCCTTCCATTTCGCGTCCGTTCGGTCCTCTGTGAGTGGTTACTCAAATATAAAGGCAGGCGTCTATAGGAAGCGACCCGACCCTTGGGTGGTTGGCGACCTGACCTCACTGCTGGCTGCATATGGGATCCGGTTTCAATTAAAGGGCAACTGCGCCACTTTTTGAGAATTTCGCGATACTCAAGGATTCAAATCTATATAGGCTGTAGGTAAAGCATGCGAAGTTTTTTTCACTACCATTTAAAATAGCGACGTAATCGACTATTGAACTTGGCACTTCTCCTCAAAGCACCGGAGGAGTGCGAGGAAATTCAGTGTGGCGTCACGGAAGGTATGATTTCAAATTACCGCTGCTGTCAGCCACGCCCTGCCGTGCCTCGTTGCAAGCTGCCAAACAACGTTCGGCGGGTTTTGCCTTCGGTGGCGTTTTTTTTTTCCCCCTTCATAGCAGGCGTTTATGCGTTGGAAATGTACCGATACCTTCGATAACGTCATCTTGAGTCCCCCACTTAGCGTTGTGCGCTGCGGAGAAGCTTGAAGGCCATCGCTATTTTAATTGGTGATTACGTTACCGCTTCAAATGCTAGGCCAAAAGTACTTCTCATACTTTGCATGGAAGCTTCAGACATTAGACCCTTTTAAGCTCGTCAATTTCTAAAACTTATGCAGTTTCCCTTTAATGATGAGGTCCAGTCGCCAACCACCGAGTGGCCGGGTAGCCCTCCTCATACCCCAGAAAGGCGCGGGTCTATCTGAGTAACCACTGACAGAGGATCGAACGGACGCGTAATGGACAGCTTATCGAATGTGGCTCCAGAGCGCACTGGAAAAATCGTGGTCACGCGCAGTTGTCGGTGAGTTAGGCGCCTGCTCGCTGCCATCTTTGAACAGAGGGCGGCCGATGGCGACCCGCATTCGGGTCTTTGTCGGCCGCCGCAGCACTTGCCATAGCCTAGTCGTTTTCTGTTTCTAGCCCCAGCAAAAAGTGTTAATCTGGCCAGTCATTTATCGGGTGCCAGGGTGCCTCTTAAACCGCTCTCAAACTTTGGCAAGGGAAAATCCACGTGCCGATGAGCCTTCAGGTCTCGTGGAATTCTCCAAAACCGTTTTTCCCGCCCTCAGTAATCGTTGCTGCTACCCCCTCTGAAAAGTAATACGATTTTGAGCAAGGACAAAGAAACAGAAGAAAAAAGATCCCAGTCATACGTGGGTGGGCGAAATGCTTTCTATTCAAGCGAAATCAAGTGACATATCACGAGTTCACTGAAGCTGGGAGAGTACAAATTTATGTTTATTTGTCTTCGGCCGCAAGGGAGCTCCGAAATGTCCCCTCCCTTCGAATGAGGTTGTTCTGTGTGATTCTTCAGAGGGAACAATCACACCGAGGGACTCGACCAGGTTCGCATGGCTTATTTAGGTGACTAAAGGAAAAATAGGGCGAGAACACGTAGCAAACCAATGGTATCGGCGGGATCCCTGAAGCTGGATCAAATATTAAAAGAGAACGCATTTTTTCTTGACCTGAAAATATGTTTTTTCTTTACAGCAGGACGACTCGACTGAGGTCAATATGAAGCTGAAATTCAGTTTATTTATCCATTTGTTTCGTATAAGAGATGTCGGTGTCCCAAAGCGAAACATGCATGATTGGAAGGCTCCTGATTAATGCAGGTCACCTGGGGTCCCGCAGCAACCTAGCGCCAATGAGCCACTGCAGCGGATGTAGCATAAATGGAATGGTACAACAGCCTATGGTGTTTGAGCTGCACATGGGATATGAGCAACGTCGTGTGGAGTGCTTCGGTATCATTTCGATGTTCTTCAACTTGGCTGGCACCGCAAGGAAGTTTTCGCATTTCGCTTCCATGGAAATGCGGCCGGCATTCAGTCCTTGTGCTTAGCAGCCGAACAACGGAGCACTTCTATTCTCAGTAATGCCTTACTTTGGTAAGAGTGACGAGTGTTTTCTTATTTGAAAACAGTGCAGCGCATGTCATTGTGAACCTTGGGCTATGACATCACACACGACGCCCTCGCGCAGACGGCCGCCATGTCGGGTCTACCCAGCTGTCCCGAGCTTGCGACGGTGGCAGTTTGTGCACACACGGCTGCGCAGCTTCTTGCTCGAGCGTGCAACTCTGCACGCAACTGCGATGGCGCAGTGCAGCAGGCGCAGGTGCAGCAGCGCTCGTTCCCTCGTTAGCGTCCAGGAGTCGCCTTTGTGCCTTCGTCCAGGAGCCGCCTTCGGCGATGTAACTGCTGCTGATACGTCGTTTGTTGTTATTCCAGCTCTTCAAGCAGGCTGGTTTAAGTGTTCTAGTGAACTAGAACTACGTATCAGCGTTTATATCTGAAATTTTTTTCGTGCCTCATGTGACCCAAAGGCCAACTACACGTCACAGCCATCGTTCATGTGATGAAACGGAAACAGAAGCGGCATGAGAGAAGAAATTCTATTATAATTGTATTAGCGCTCAAGTGCGAAAATCACGCGGTGCCTGACGTATTCTAATGCCTAACGCATCATTTTAAAGAAGAAAACACGCAACTAAATTTAGGTACCTACACTTCTTAAATCGCTGTGCCAGTGTGCCTGCACTGCTTCCAGCGATATATGAAGTACAGAATGACGAGTTCCGAATCCATAAGCGCAATCGCGTCATAACCTTGGGGCGGAGCTCAAGTGTCCCCCGCAGCTTTTTTTTTTTTTATGTTTCGCATTAGAACCGCCGTGTCGGAAAAATCTGCCCGTCCTTCTGAAGCCTCGGTTGTCAGCTGGAAAAATGGAAGGAAGGAAATCCTCTTTTTCACTTTCAGAGGAGAGGGTGGTTTGATATCTTTTTATGGTGTTTAACGTCCCAAAGCACTCAGGCTGCGAGGAACTGCGCAGTCAACCACTTGGGGTTCTTTAATGTGCACTGACACCGTACAACACACGGGCCTTTAGCTTTTCGCCTCCATCTGGTCACCAGCCGAGCACCACAACCTCTGAACCACCGCGGCGGCTGCAGAGGGTGGGGAAATGTGGAGATTGACGCGGTGGTTCACGCCAATCGCTCGCACGGTGTAAACCCGCCAGCCGCTGCTCCATCGGGGAGGGAACACCAATGCTGACAAATGATCTGCCTTCTCAGTCGCACTGATCGTCTACCCCTTTTTTTCCTCCATCCTCCTCGTCGAATTCCTATTTACTGACGAGGTCTTATGTGTGCTGCTACACTTCGCCCGTGGAACGCATGTTCTGGGCTGGCGAGGCTTGGTTTCGCTTGTCATCTAATGAGGTTTTGCTGTGCAGTGAGCACAACTCAGCGAAGAGGCTGACAGTTTTCTGGTATTCGGGGCGTGGCTGACCTCGAATTATTTCTTTATACTTGCCTCAAAATCACTCACATGGACATAATAGGGCAATTACAGGAGGAAAAATATAGCAAAATGTACGTGATGAATCTTTAGAATTTCGAAAAGAAAGACAGAATCTAGAGGCGGCGGAGTGGCTGTCCTCATTGAGAAACAGATTGTAGCCGCTTGAAAGAAGATGCAACAGAAACCAGAAATTGAATGCCTATCTGTGAAATTGTCTTGCTGGGGGGAAAACCTTCTTTTATGTGCTCTTTACAGGAGTGCCGATTATGAACCTGCCTGCCTAAATGAACTGCAAAATCATATGTCAAAGCACGAAAACAGTAAAATTTTATTGATTGGAGATTTCATCTTCCAGGTGTAGAATGGGAACGTCTTTAGTGTTTCGCTGCTTACACCGAGCAAGCAAATATCATTTTTAACATAATGTAACCCACAGCGGCCAGTTCATGAGCCAACCCGTCAGTTTGGTTCAATGAATTCATTGCTAGTTTGTTATTCATCCCTCAGAACGTTGTCAATTTCGCTTTTACCTTTAAACTGGGGCTCTCTGATCACTGCCTGGTTAGTGCTTCGTCACCTCTGGTACGAGACACGAAAAACAGTGATCACTACGCTGCTTTCAAGATTATTCGTGTGCTGACGCCGCATCTGTATTAAAATATCTGGAAGCCTGCTTTCTAGGTTTGAATGACACTGACGTCTGCTTACTATGGGACTAGTTTAAAAAACGTGTTTTTATTGAATGAAAACTTTTCTTCCAGGCATACTGATCGCTTATGCGGTTTTTCTAACCTCAGTAAATATCATTTCATGGTCCCTGGAGGCCCGAATCTCTGAGGGTGAACAGGTTTGGAATGTAAGGTCCTTTGGTGCTGGGCTGGTCGATTTAGCTTTGCTTCTTTTGATTCTATAAATTGTCTTTGTTCTTGTGCAAATCAGCATTGCCATCAAACGCAATGCTAAATATTATCACGAATTTGCAACGCAGTGTATGAGACGCATTTCACAGCATGCCATAGTTTTCCCATTGTGACACTGCTTTAGTGCGAAAGTAGTACACGCGGTCAAACGAAACCAAGTATCATGTGACGTCGTTTAGGGTGCAGAAACATAATAAATACTGCCGCGACTGGGGTTCGAACCCGCGGCGGCGTTCGCATTGTTCCCATTT
The DNA here is from genome assembly GCF_055824585.1 of Amblyomma mixtum. Classification (NCBI taxonomy): domain Eukaryota; kingdom Metazoa; phylum Arthropoda; class Arachnida; order Ixodida; family Ixodidae; genus Amblyomma; species Amblyomma mixtum. Next base: position 320,854,564 of record NC_143013.1, read on the forward strand.
CAGCGCGACGGATAGAGTGTCAGTTCAGGTACGAGGCAGCCCAGTCACTCCGGGGCACGAGAAGGAGCGTGTAGAGCAGGAAGACATTCTTCTTGAGCTAAAGATGCAAGTTCAGGATGCACAGTCTGAATTAATGTGATTTGTATTCGAAAAAGGCACATACTCGCGACAGCACATGACAGGCTTGAAAGATTGGTCGAAGAAATACGAAGAGCGTTTACAGACAGCATTTTGCAAGTACCTCAGTATGTTTTCTTCTGTATAAATTCTACGATATTAGACTTCCTGTGCAACGAATTTTCTGCTTTTCTTTTATATGTCCTTGCAGTAAAACTGTCCATTTCTTACGCTCCATGTAGGCCTCTTCTGCTAGTGCTTCGGCCTGCACTATTTCGCAAATAAATAAGAGGATAAAGTACCCAGCCCGATGGGCACTCGCTAGCACCCCGTTTCGAAAGCGAGGCTCTTTTCATCCATCCATTGTCCACCGTCGTTGTCACAGCTATCGCCGCGTCTCCTCTGAGCTCGAGGAGGCCGAAGAGGCTGTGTGTTTTGAGCTACCTTTGTGTCGAGTGCATTTTCGCATATAACTGAGATCTCTGCGCGGAGGCTGCAGCCGATCGCTCGCCGCCGTCGTCTCCGGCCGGGCGCATTTGGCGACGGCGAGGCGCACCGGCGGCGGCGTTGACGCCGAAATAGACGGCGCCCGCGGTCGTGCGCTACGGGGGCAGCGCAAAAATAACGCCGCCGAGCCAGCGCGGTCTTGCGCGTGCCTGCGTGCGCGTTGCCGCCGCGGACCGTCCTCTTTGCTCGTACTTCGCGTTGGTAATCGCTACGGCCCCCTTCCTTCGCGCGAGGCGGCAGGGACCGTATTTCTCGCTTTCTTAGCCGCGCTTCATGGGTGACTGCCGCCGTGCCTCGAATAACCGCATGAATGAACCAAATGCCGTGGCTCGCTCCACCGGTTTGAACTTGCTCCGTATTGCAGGCTGTCGAGTTCAGTCTCTTCGTTTCTTCCTTTCATACAAATGGGCCTCAGCCGATCTTTCACTGCCTGATGAAAGAATTAAAGTCTCTGAGCCGCGGATGACGTCGCAGGGTTCTCGTTTATGCGGAAGCGTAAAGGCGAATCTCTATGGACTTATCTGAGGCGCACGAGCGCAGCGCAAACGCATACCCGCATACGCCGGAGCTGGTCTGCGCATGCTTGAGGAGCAGACGCGAGCTGGCACTGGCGCTTTGCAAATACCTGTCTATATCACATATTTGCGTCGCACTCGCGCCGAAAGTGGCTCGCTGGTTTGCGGTCGGTGTAACCAATCAGAGAACGCAGTTCTCTCGGCATCCGGTACGGCTCTTCGCGCCGTTTTCTTCGCTTAGCTGAGCTGAGCGCGAGTACCAGCGACAGGAGGCGACAGGCTAGCGAGTTGCGTATATTTTCCGACGCTTGTCGCGGCGCGCCGCTTAGCGCGTAGCTGCTGCGCTCGTGCGCCTTGGATGTATCCATGGAGATGAGCCTTTACTGTCTGGATAAAGTAACTGGCCTCGAGTTCAAGCTTGACTATCTCGAACACACTGTCCAGTTTCTATCGAGGAGGGCGACCAGGCTCACCGGTGCATGCAGAGTTCTCTCGCAAGCGACTCATCGGATAGGGGCAGCGGTGCGGTTCATTTCACGCTTAGCGATTGAGTCATTTGGCGCTGGACAGGAAATGCCCAAAGCCCCAAAATCCTCTCACGGAATTGGTTTGCACTGCAGCTGCGGCTAGAACAGCAATGATATTAGGAGGTCGTTCTTACGAGTATAATAACCACTAATTCCTCAAATGTAATAACGTAATAATAAATTAGCCCGTGGAGTCTAATCGGAACGGTTACTCGGCGTAACCCACCCATACGTTGGATATCGGCAGGCGACAAAGCACGGAAGAAATGAGGAGGAGCCTCACAGAGAAACGAGGCGGCATAAAAAGGAAGGATTGGTATAAGGAAAGGGCTCGGATTTCAGGACCTTTTCCTGGCTACGTCCTCGGTGTAAACTGAAGGACCGGTCGTATTAAGGCGGAAGCCTTTAATGCCTCATCGTTGTAAGCAGGAGTTGTCGACAGAAATGTCACGCTTTTCAATTGGTCTAAAGGGTCGTGACGTCACAGTGCGCGAATTTCAAACGGGGCCAAGTGTACTTTGGCTAGTAACCATGCAGCCAGTTAAAGAAATGGTATAGTGACGCTCCAAGTAAATTAAATAAATAAATAAAACCGAGTAGGAAATTGGTCGAGCACGCTAACCACTCCGCCATGCCAGCTCGATGGTTTGGAATAAACAAAGGCGCGTCTAGTGAGTACGGTGTTTTCGTTCACCTCCATCTTTCGCCCTTCTCTGACGCAAAAATTTAATAAAAGAACACAAAAATTAGAAAAGGAAAAATAAAGAAATGAAAAATTTGAAAAATAAAAAGAAAAAAATGTTGAAACATAAAAACAAAACACATGACAAAAAAATTAAAAAAAGGAAATCTTTCGCCTTGCAGCATATTAGAGAGCCAAAGTGCCCCCTGAATTTTTGTTACTCCCTGCGTGCGCAGCTGGTTTGCACGAGCAGTGGAGTGAGGCCGTATTGGGGATAGTATTGGAGCACCTCGGATTATTTGCCTCCGATGCCCGGCGCATGATACAGACTGCGAACATGTGAATTCGTATAATGGGAAAGGCATGTCTATACCTCGGAGCATTCCGCAAACCTCACCTGCGAACACTGAAGTAAAGTGAACGTGTCAGCTGTCATGGATGCCGGCGGCATGCAATATGAATACTCACTAGCAATGCTATAAGCCTACCGGCAAAATAGCCTACAATTTCAACGGGTGCAGTGCTTCATTTTCTGCTGGTGGAATAGGGCAAGAATACGAATAAGGCGGAATGCATTTGGCAGGTATACTCTCAAGACTTCAATAAACGCGTAGCGCTCTCTCAAGAACGCGTGCAGAAGACGAAGTTGCTCTAGCATGTGATAGAACGCATCTGGTTGCTTGGCTGGAGGCCATCTTTCTCAGCTCGTCGGCGGTCGGCTCAGGCTTGTTTGTGACCGAGCACACTTGGCAGTAAACGCGAAGGCTCATCTTCCCGCAACGCCATGCGCCACAGACGCTTATCCATATTCCGCACGAGAAAGTGTCTTGCGAGTGAGCAGCTGTAGAGCAGAAACCCGAAGGATAACAAAAAGACGAGATTAAATTGCGGTCAACGCAGCAAGCGATGGAAAGTAAATATGACAGATGTTAAGAGACAAGAAAAGAGCACAGTGCATCAGTGAACTAGCGCGACTTTTTTTTTTTTTCCTGGTGGGAATCACAAAAAAAAAAAAAAAGTACATGGGCAGGGCGTGCAATGAGAACCAAAGATAACGGACGGTCAATGGAGAGGGTTCCGAGAAAAAGTAGAGGACAGCAGAGGTGAGCGGACTAGGTCAGGAAGTTTTCACGGCTATGACTAGTCACTCAGCTAACCGAAAGTCGGGCGGGAGAACGCGAGAAATCCTACCGCATGGCGGCGCCAGCAAGTGGCTAGAACAGTGTGGCCATAGCTGGGGTTAGGTAGGGTGAGTTTCAGACATGGAGGGAAAAAAACTGAGGAGGGAGCGTCCGGCGGCAGCCTTGAAGCCTAGTCTTAACCAGTAACAATATAGTAAAAAAAAAGTTCGTCCCCACGTGATCACGCCACGTGATAGCGTGCGGTAAAATCTAGCCCCGCTGCTCGCGCGCATGCGCGGATTAGCGTGGCAAAATGACTGCAGATCAGCCTCCTTGTTGTAGACGCCCCGCGCCACAAGCCGCGCATTCGCGCGCACTAAAACATACCATAACCAAAACATAAATGACTGACCGCGAGAACGAGACACTGAGGGAGAAAGCGTCTTCATAAACACTCGGCTTGGAACGCTGGCTGCGTGACGTCACGCTCCCTCCATAGTTTTTATTTTTTCCTCCATGGTTTCGGATATGTGGGAGAGGCCTTTGTCCTGAAATGGGCGTATTAGTCTCGCCGTGAAGGAATGATTTTCTATTTATTTATCTATTCGACGCCGGCTAGTACAGGATGCAAAGTTTTACGCCTCTTGGAGCTTCAGAAATTATCATAGGCGACTTTATTGATGAACTAGGCACATATTTGTTGAGAAATCTCCATGTTTTTTTTTTGTTTTTTTTTGGGGGGGGGGGGAGCCAAAACTCTACTTCACGAACAAAGCTGCAAAAGCCGAGCCAGCGCTCAAGCCTTGGGCTTCAGTAAAGAAATAAAAAAAATAATTTCCTGGCATTCGAACCCGCGCCGGCTGCCACTGCACGAAACCAGGATGTTATCGCCGCAGCAGATCACGCCTCGTGTTTACATTTATTCATAATAAATGCCTTTCGCGCTGTGCATTGCACATCGTCGGCTTCATCCGCTTCCATCTGCTGCGCGAACATATCAGATCCGATTAACCTAGATCAGAGCTTAACCAGGGTCTGATATCGTCACAAGACTTGCCGACGACTCAACAGGGGAAAACTGTGAGCTGATCAGCCTAAACGCATGCTTTCGCACGCCTACCATTTTTTTACATTTGTGCAATTCAGGGACCTTTAGTGAGGTACTCTTCAAAGTTTATCACTGCTACCCGACGTTTTCACTCACTAGGGATTGCACGGTCAAAGTGCACCTCGTCGCACCGCCGTTTCTCCTCACTCAAAATGGGGCCGCCGCGTCGAGCTTGGACACAGCAGTCCCTCCCAATAATATGCTGAGATCGACTCATTATATGGGTGGTTTTTACAGAACACTGCGTCCAAATGTCGATGGAAGGAGTGTTGCCTGTTTTCACTGAGAGAACCAAATGAATTGCGCCGGCGCATGAGACAATTAATGATCTCGGACACGCAAGTTTATGCACTGCGTAGGAGTAAGAGTTCCCGGGTGACTGCACTGGTTGCACTGTTGTCAGCTTTCAAACAGTGCGTAGCGGTGGCAACATTAAGTTTTAACATGGAAACCTATCTGCCCGTTTGGTGGCGTTTATTCTACACGAACCAGCGTTAGCCGAAGCTTGAACCGTGCTCGAAACTCTGCGCGCCCACTTCTTTGGTAGCTCTTGTTCATAGGCTGGAAGGTTTGGCTTGGTTTGGTTAATTGGGGTTTAACGTCCCAAAGCGGCTCAGGCTATGAGGGACGCCGTAGTGAAGGGCTCCGGAAATTTCGACCACCTGGGGTTCTTTAGCGTGCACTGACATCGCACAGTACACAGGCCTCTATGATTTCGCCTTCATTGAAATTCAGCCGCCGCAGCCGGGGTCGAACCCGCGTCTTTCGGGTCAGCAGCCGAGCACCATAACCACTGAGCCACCGCGGCGGGCATAGGCTGGAAGAATTTGGACTCTGGCAGAAAGAAATAAATAGGTAGTAATTAATAAGACAAAGTAACAAGCCAAGAAGCTAGAGCGAAACAATAAGCAACAAAAACAGCTGGTACGAAAGAGAAGGAAAGGAGTGCGAAAGAAAAAATAGAGAAAGAAAAGACTATATGGAAATAGAGAAAGGCGCGCGATTTTTCCAAACGAAAGTCACAATTCGCAACTGTCGCGTGCCCAGTGCACGACCGTATACATCGATGACAGATGGGTTCGAAACGAGCATTTTATAATACGCGAGCCGTCCGATAAATGTTGCGCCATGGTTCTGGGAGACGAATGAGTGCTTTGCCGACCTAAGCTGGGCACGGACGAATGTGCAGGGAGCCAGAAAGAAAGAATGGTCCACGGCTCGAGTAGACGGCAGTTAGGAAACAGTGGTCCGACGTCCTTTCTCTATCCTTCCATCTGATGCGTCGCGTTTCTCTTCTCGTTTTCATCTGCCTTCTAAATGACACTTTCGAAACGGCGCGATAGACTCAGAACCCGGACCGTTTCTCTGCCGCAAAACAAAGGAACCGAGAGGTTTATCGCACCTTGCCGAGAAGGGCATCAACGGCGCTAAGCCGCGGACCTCAATGTCCTTCCGTAGACAGAGAAAGCAGTGTGGAGCACCCTACGTCATATTCAGCCGCCCATGGTTGTACGTTCTCGTTCACCGCTGTCGCAATCGAAAGGCAGTGTTCTGGTCTCTCACACAACGCTGCGCCGTGACTGCAACTTGCCGGGCTCCCATTTGAGGGACGGAAGAAGCTCCTCGAAGCCTTACTAGCGCACATTACTCCTTCCTTTGTGTTAATGAGGCTTAACTCCTTCGGTGCGAGGCATTTAATATGACTTTCAAGTGTGTAGCTATACGGTTGGTATGACATTTTTGTTGTTAGTTCGGAACCTTCACCGGGCAGCCGTGTTTGCAGTGACCATTTTACCGAGTTATGTTTCGACCGAATCGGGGCGTGGGCGCGGCTACTGTCTGGTGAGGTTCGATGGTATTCTGGTTTACTCCAGCGCCTCCAAAAGCTACGGTACTACTTTTCCAGTGGATTGTATCAAGTACTGGTTCCTACTATACCAAATTACCCCTAAATGGGCTTTTATTCGTGATGTTGGATGCAGTTGACTTCTAACAGCGCTTTTCCCGCGCGATCTTTCTAGTTAGTCATTTCTTTCTCTGTGTAGCTGAAACATGACTCTACTATGGCGTTAGGTTAAAAGCACGCCTGGAAGGTAAATGACACCTTAAAACAATGAACACCACCCGCCATCGATGAGACGAGACATCGGCCGCCTGCAAATCGAGACTGAAACTGCAGCAGCTGTATAACGAGCGGCTCTTCGAGTGTTCGGATTTCCGCACTACCGTTCGCCTTTTCTTTGCTACGCGGCAAAAATTCGGTTTCAAGATGACCTAGCCTCACAGTCATTCCACTACTGCTCCTTTACGCTCGGAAGACAAGAACCAGATAAGAACGTAGTGTTTTATGCACGTATATAACCCTTTGCCACTACAGGGCGAGAACTGCGTGCCTGTTTTCTTCGATTTCTCTGAAATTACAGGATTCTCTAAACAATGTTCACATTTCTCGCGTTGAGCTTGCTTATTCATTTGATATTACAGCAGACGTTACGCGACAACAGCGCAAAAAAACTGAGAACGAAAGGGCGAAAGACGCGACTTTTTGCATTGAAGTACACAGCGGACACCGGGCTTCTGGGACATGCCGTCCTGTGGCCACATTAGCGCCCGCTCCGGAAAGCGGCATCCAGCCACTATAGCGGAGATCAATGATGCATGCGTGCAGTGATAGAAGGATAGCATAATGAATGCTTACGTAATGCTTTTTTAAGATTATTCTGGTTTAGAAAACGAGTTTCCGTTGCGTCCGTAATTAGCGAGCGTCCTTTGTACCTCATGAACACCGCTGATTGGAGCTATAGGAAGCAGTTTTCTCCGCCGCAAGATTCCCAAGGCGCGTCGGGTAAGTCGCCTTGCTTACAATTCCCCAATCCTCACCGACGGCTCAAGCGTCAGGTTGTACGGTACGACTATGGTTACGACAATTTGCGCATATGCTTGTGTACTCCGCTCTGCAGTTTGCTTTTTAATTTCGCAGTATATTGAAACGACACCAGAACAGGTTGCAGTTCCGAGGAAAGCAGAAAACGGCTCGTACCTTCACATGGCAGTAACTGTGTCATGTCCCCGCTTGGAGATAAAAGGGTGGAATAGGACTCCTCAGCATCACCCTACCCTACGCTATAGTGTTTTAGCGTTAGGAGGGCGGAAGCTGTCTCCACCTGCTAGTTGTTATTTATGGGGAAATTGTTTCTCTCCACCTTCCTCCTCTCCCTCTGCACCTCCCCACTTGTAGGAGAGATAATGACTCGGCAAAAACGAATGTGATTCGGGCAGCACAGAGCTACGTGCCAAATGTGCAGCCTGCCGTATGTGACGCTTGTGGGAGCTGTTCCTTCTCGCATTGCTCGGGTGGGTCTCGGAAGCCCCGCCAGTGGCTGTTTCTGAGACAGCCAGCTGCCACGCCAGTGGTGCACCCTTAACCGCTGCGTCTGTAGTAGTATGAGGACTCGCCGCCATCTAATAATGTGACACATTTTGCCTAGTAGCAATTGGTACAGAATCAGAATTGGAGTACTGTACTGTTCAAATCCACAAGGGTTTAATGCACATAAAACTTATATTGAGATGGGGAGCTTTATAACCATGCATACGCTAGGAGTGATCGACTACATTAGAAAAGTTTGCCCACAGTCTGTTTCAATGCTTCATGCTAACCATGCTCACGAACACCGCTCATTGACTTCCTTGTGGCATGATTGGGCCAGGTTACTGCAACGAAAGCCTTTCAACTAGCTCGAAAGCCTTTCAAACTAGCAAAAGTCAACTAGCTCAGCTACACTATGCTTTACATGATATAACGTCCTGAACTGAAAAGTTTATCAGCAATCTGATATCAGAGTACGAGCATTTGGGCAGTGCTCCCCCCCCCCCCTCCTTCCTGTTTCGGAGTCCCTGTTCATAACTGCAATACAATCAGGACTGGAATACATTAATGAATGAAAGTGGAATACATTAAAAAGTGTCGCATCATTTCGCCCGCATGAATCCAGCTGATTGCACCGAAATTTTCTGCTAAAGCGAATGCGGCAATCCCATCTCGTCGAAATTTTACGCCTCTCAGATGGTTCTACTTCGTGTTTCAAAATGATGCGGTGTGACACGGAATTTGTTCTCTGTTTCGCCGAGTAAACTCTACAGCCCCCTGAAAGTGAGTCATCCGCGTAAGTGAAAAGTTACGCAATCTGGCAGCACAGCTGGCCGCCACTTTTGCGGGAGCAGCGAGAGCAGAGCGAGGCCCAAAGCTTTCTCTGCTGGCGGTCGCCGCGGGGCTGTCTTTGTTTCGTCTTCAGCGATAAATCTCATTCTGTGCGGCTGCTCTCCGAGAAGGAAAGACGGCGGCTGTAGATCGCATATACCTAGGTGCGCAGGTTTCGGGAAGATCTAAAACACTAAAAAGTCAAAAAAAGGATTCCCCGAAACCGCGGAGAACGTGCCACAGGGCGCTGCCGGTGGCACAAAGATAGTAGGGAAGGCGGTGGCGGGGAGGCAGAGATTTATAGAACGACCCGGCGGAAACAAGCAAACACAAAGCGGGGAGGACGGCTATGAGCGAGTTCCCGCATGCAGGGCGCGAAAGGGTGAAACGCAAAACCGCTGTCGGCGTCCTCCGCTTGTGCTGTTATTTTGGTACTGCTTTGCTTTTCGCCCGCCTCATTCCTCGAAACCTCTTCTTCTTCCTGCTCCTGAAAACGAGAAGCCCTCCTTGCGCACATTCTAACCCGCCGAGTGTCTCAGTGGCTAGCGCGCTCGGCTACCTAGTCGGACCACCCGGGTTCGAACCCAGCCGACCATGGTGGTGGCCGTGTTTCGAAACGCAAAGGGCGCCCGTCCGCTGTGCGATGTCAGTGCACGTTGAAGATCCTTATGTGGCCGAAATGAGCTATTCCGGAGCTGTCCACTACGGCACCTTTTAAGGCGAAAGCCTTTAATGCCTCATACTGTCGTTAGCAGACGCGTCGGCAGCCGTGTCGGCAGATTTGTCCGCCTTTCGTCGTCACTGCTTAAAAAGAAACTCCACCGAGGGTGGGGATCGAACCAGGGCCTTCGGCATTTGAAGCAGAGACGCTACCACTCCGCCACGAAGGCTTTTTTTTTGTCTTTATTGCATCCGCCACGAAGGCTAAAGGTTCGAGCATGAATAAAGGCGCATCTAGTGAATGCATGGGTTTCATAAATAAAATAATAGGAATAAAGTCAAGAAAAGGGAAAATAAAAAATAAAAACAAGAAAATAAACAAATAAAAACAAAATAAAAATAAGTTATGAAAATAAAAATAAAAAACAATAAATATAAGGAAAGGAGCAAGAAATATAAAAAATAAAAACGTAAATCAAAACAAATAGTGCGCCAGGAAACGCTTTCGCCTTGCAGCACTTTAGAGAGCCAAAGTACCCCCTGAATTTTTTCTTCTTTAACTCCCTCCTTCACCCCTTCCGTAACGGTACGCTTGAGGTATCCACCCAGCATTCCACAAAAACCACTCATTGCTGGCTGTCTACCCGCTGAGGTAGGAGTGACGGCTAAGGCGTTTGGTGCTTGCTAACACGACATCTACGCATGGAATACGCGACGCGGCGTACGTATTCAATGGGGAATGCGCTTGAGTCACTGGAAGTTCAGTTCACAAAAAAAAAAAAAACGCTTAATTTCAACGAAGCTGATATCCCGCCAACGTATGCAAGATACCTTCGGCGATTATTGAAACGTATTTAAACGACGCTTGATGAGCTTATTTCGCAGTGAACAAACAAGGATTCTGTATGGAAGACGAAACATCGTCATCTATTGACCCAAACTTTTGGTCGGCATTAAAGGTGCACTGAAGAGGATTCTGAACTTGTCTTTTTGCCGTGGGAACTCGATCGACACGTTCCTAGCATTCTTAGAAGCTGTGACTTATTGCCCTCTGTGGCCGATTTCCCTAATTAAATCGAATTAACGTCCGGCTCCCGCCTTTATTTTTTGAATTCTCCCTCGTACGGTGGGCGGAGTCGACCAGCGCGTGTAGAGCCTTTCAGCCAGCTATGTGGAGGCTTTGCTTTCGCTTTGTTTTCTTTTTTAGGTTTCCGTGAATAAATAGTTTCATTCGCAGATAATATAGCCGCAAAATAAGCCCGCAGAAATAAAAATCGGCGTGGACTATTTCCTACTACGGACTACTACGTATTACTCCGCCGATGGCAGTGCGGCAAGCCGCCATGGGACTGGGTGAAAGGCACTCCACGCGTTGGTCGACTCTGCCCATCGTACGAGGGAGAATTAAAAAAAAAAAGGCGGGAGCCGGACGTTAATTCGATTTAATTACGGAAATCGGCCACACAGGGCAATAAATCGAGGTTTCTAAGAAAGCTCGGAACGTGTAGATCGAGTTCCCGCGACAAAAAGGCAAGTTCAGATTCCTCTTCAGTGCACCTTCAACTTTTCACGGTGCAAAATGAACTCATTCCCATACCGGACGAGATTGTGTCATACCTTGGATTTGCAGTAAAAATACGTTAGAAACTACAAAATCGTGCCAAAGTTGCTTTGTTTCTTTCAAATCCCAACTCACTGCCTTCCCTAATGTGCCGTTTGCGCTCAGCCTCGGTGCTCTCTTTTCGTCTCATCTTTCCCTGTCCTCCCCTGAATCGTCGTCCGGTCCAGTTTATAGCCGCTGCGCTATATGTGCAATACTTGGCGGCTCGCGAGAAAGCGACACCTTCGCAGGCGCCAAGAAAGCGTATATTTGCATACGCCAGGGAGGAAAGCGCCGCACGCACATGCGCTTCAAATGCTCTGGCTCGCTCTTGCCCCGGAAGCGAATAATGCGGTCCTTTTAACCCATCCTGCTATTACACCAGAGAGAATATTCCCGCCTCGCACAGGGGGCCGACCGTTGGTGCGTTCTGTGGGTGAGAGTGTCACCCCCTGGAGAACTCATTTGTCTGAGCTTTTCCGGGGACGCGCCTAGGCGGCGCGAGACAAAAACATGAGGAGACGAGTTCCCTGAACGCGCCACGGTGTCCCCAAAGAAAATGTTCGCCGACGTCGAGACAAAGGTGGTTATTTTCCGCGTCGCTATAAAGACCGGTTACGGGAGGCGGGGACAGTGACGGTGCTCTCATTTTTCCCAAATGGTGGAGGAAAGGAGTCGCGTTAGAGTGGAGACTCCGGTTGTCGTCGTGGCTGCAACCGGTAGCTTCGCAGGGCGTCGCATTTAGGCGGGCTCTTATTGCCGGTCTTCGACACGTCCTTCTGAGCCCTCGCCGCGAACTAACGGGGAAAGGTAGTGGCAGAAAATTTACAAGCAATCGTTACGAACTCGGCTAATGTCATTAGCATCCGTAGGTGGGGCCGTATTGACTTCGGGCTGCAAAGCGGTAGCGGAACGTTATCGCATAATACGTCTGCAGCAGCAGAAAGGCTGGGCGCATGCTCACCAAAGGTTTTTTTTTTTTTTTGTGGCCCGATTGCGGGTGTTTTGTTTCGACGTAATGGGCGATTGCACTGGCCTCATTTCCAGTCGTCTGCCAAGTTTTTCGCTGTGGACACTTATGTGAAAGGCTTCCGTTTGTTCCTGAATAAAAAAATGAAAGCACTTTCATGAAATGTCCGGCGTCGCAATGTTGTTTGTACAGTTAGAGCTAGTTCCTGGCTTTATGTTGGGTTTGGTTCCGAAAGAATAGGTCGCTAACATTGTTGTTTTCCATTTCTTCTGCGTTCATTTTTTCTAAATAATACAACTGTTATTTCAGTTTTACCACTCTGCCTAGTTTCTCGCCTATAAACGCAGCTACACTTGAGTTTAAGGCTTCAGTTTGTTCCTGACTTAAAAAAAAATAAAAGCAGTTTAGTGGATTGTTCGCCGTCACATTGTTTATTTTTTATTAAGTGCTAGTTCCTCAATTAACGCTGGGTTTTGTTCGAAAATTGTTGGTTGTTAACATTCTTCTGTTTCACTTCTTCAGTGTTCATTTTTTTTCTAAAGAATACTGCTGTTCATTAGCAGTCATCTGTCTAGTTTCTGGCTTATAAGGACAGCTGCACTTGGATAAAAGGGTTGAGTTTGTTCCTGAATAAAAAAAAACTAAAGGAGTTTCGTGACATGTTCGGCATCACATTGCTGTTTGCAGATTAAGACCTAGTTCCCCAGTTTATTTTGCGTTTAGTTCCAAAAAGGTTCTTTGTTAACCGTGAATGTTGTTTTTTAATTCTTCTGGGTTCATTTCTTCTGAATAATACCGGCGTTTTTTTGTTTATTCGGTTGTTTCATTGGTTGTTTATTTATACAAGTGAAATCCGACCCTTTATTTAACACACCTTGGGAAAGGCACTATTTAAAGGAGAAAAAAAAAAAAAACTACTGAAACGACCCGAACCGCCTCGTCTTATATTCGCGTATTAGTAAGCTTGCCTTAACAACATTCTGGTCTTCTTTCCAGCACTGGACTTCGTCCAGGGCAGTTGCTGGGAAATGTTCTCGCTGCAGTGTTGAAGCGTCGCATAAGAAGGCACGAGTCGATGGTTATTTCAAATTATTCCATGATAGCGGCCCTTATGGTCCCGAATACTATCTTTCCTTGCTGTTGTTGTTTAGCTGGCGGCTTGACATTGCGTAGCTAGAGCAAAGCACTTATTGATGAATAAGAGTGGAGCAGTCACGTGAGTGCGGGCGGGCACATTTTGTGCTGCAGTTGGTGGTACCTTGAAGGAACTTGCGGCTCCACTTCCCTGTGAATGTGGTCTTGGGGCGACGAGAAGAAGAAGCGCAGTTGTCTTTTTATCCAAGTTGCGTTCGTGCAATCTGCATCAGAAAATCATTAATCGAATCGTACCTTTGAAATCATCGCGGACAAAATTGAACAGGCGAGAAATAATCGGAGGCAACGTGCAAAGTCTTTGCAAACCTCTCTACTAATTAATCTTGCTACGTCACTTTGCCGACAGTTTTTGTAATTTTTTGTGTGTCCTCTAATTGGCCGCGGTTTTTCGCGAAAAAGGGGGGGGGGGGGGGTCAGAATGCAGGCATTCGTGCCGCCTTTACTGGAATGGAAATGTTGAAATGACTCGGTAGTGGCAGCCAGTGGAAGCTCTGATGTTCGCTGACACGTTCCATGTTTTATTTTCAAACTGGCGCTGGTCCCCCGTCGTTCGCAACGTGCATGCGTTTCGGCGTTCCTAGACAGCAACCACAGGTGAGGAACAGAGTTGAAGAAGACTGTTGTCACTGTAACTGATCTAACTGCGCCACCGTTCAAACAGCTTGAATGCCGGAGTACAGAATGAGCAAGGCCGCGCGTCGCCTCCTACAATTTTTGTCCACAGTGAACGAGAGAGCGTACCTGGTGGTCGCTCACGCTTTGCCCACACCGCTCCCAATTTGCCCGTTTCTGCTGTTGAGCTGGTTTGCGTCTCAAAATCGCAAATTCCTTGCAGTGAAGAGCTGACCCTGCCAGTTGGGATCCCTTAAAGTGTGTTGCACTGTCGGAACACAGAACGGCGGTGAATTGGGTTTTTAGGTAGGGCGCGATGGAAATGTCCCAGAAACACGGAAACCTAATCGAACACCGGAAAACGGCGAGCCCTCGTCTTGTGCGTGTCTCTGCTTTCGTCCCTGTGTCCCTATTGAAATGGATTCCCTTGAGCCATAAAAATTCATCATCATCATGATCTTTTAATCCACGCATTTTAAAAGTCACTGCTTGAGGCCCGAAGCTCCACGAATGGCGGGGGAACACCCACTTTTCGCACGAGCGCCACGCCGTACAAGTCCAGACCATCGCGGATAGTGAGGAAGGACTGACTGCTGGAGGCATGGGTGCGCAAGGACGATGCGAGGAGGGGGGGTGAGCAAGGTGTGGGGTTCTTCCTGGCTTCTTGCCACCAACAAGCGCATGCACACCCCGCCCTACCAACCGACCAATGGCAGCCTGCGGCGACGGCGTCAGCCGCCGAAAAGGTGCGAAATTTATGGTATAACTCGCGGCCGTGGCCCGTTAGCAGGAGACGGCGACGGGGGGAGGGATTGATTGATTTGAACGCTGCGAGCAAGTAAGTGGCCTCTAAACCACGTTGTTTAGTGCCGCGCGCAGCAGTGCTTCTTTCCGTCGAGCCGCGACAGCTCGTGTCGGAGCAGCGGCAGTGCAGGCCTCTGAAAAGAAAGCAGAGCAGTGGTGGCTTCAGCCCGTACGTGTGCGCGTACACTGTGCGATGTCTCCCTCGCTGGCGGCGGGTCACGTGACCGGCGCATTTCTCACGCGCTGGGTGGCGACTCCAGCCATCGCTTTCCCTCGCCGCCGCAGTTGAGTCAGGCGCTCTTCCTCTCCTTCGCCACCTCTGACCTTTGCTCCTCGTTCTCTTTTTGCGTGCGGGGTGTCTTTGTCGTCGGCCGCTTCTCTGTTTCCTTTGATCGCATTCCTTCCTTTTGCCCGCTGCCTCGCCGCACAGGTGACGCAGCAACAGCCTGGTAAACAGGGGAGGCGAAAGTACGTTCCTCCAAAGCGCGCCGTCTGCCCTGGCATAAAAGGCGCGCACCTGGGGAGTTCCCCCGTACATGGCGTCATCGCAAGGCTGGGATAGCCTGACGATCCCAGTCCAATTCCCTTTTGTTCTTTCTTCTTGATTATTTCTTCTGCTGTCGCTGGCACCGGCAAAGGTGTGAACGCGGTGCAAGACGGCTTAGAGCCGAAGGATGTCACTCTGGTAAAAAGGGTTCTGATAAAGAGGCTTCGAAGGCGACTGCTGGACCTAGACATTTAGCTTAGGACCCTGAGCGAACCTCTTCGCCGTTTCACAAGGCGCAGAAATGAGGGCGGAACCGCGGCCCCTACGAGAGCGCCTGTTGCATGCGACGGGCACGTACGGCTTTTTATGGCCCGTTTATTGTGGAGACCCCTGTCGCGAACTGGCAACCGTGACGAGATGGCTAGCATTCGCAGCACTTCCAGTGCAACCATGATGCGGACTGAGGTTGCCTGTTTGCGAGGGCTTGTCGTGTGAAGACAGGGCTTCCCGCCGTCGACATTCACGGAATGGCTTTTCCTGAGAGTCACCCATTCCAATGTACTCACTCTGCGCTGGGCTGCGCGTAAAACCGTGCATATCGGAGCTGGAAACGGCATGTCGTTAATTGACTCTGAAACGGACTTCGTGGCATCATTACGCCGTGAAAATAACTCCACTAGCCATCATTGGCGCGCTGATCGGATTTCTTGAATCAAAAGAATTTTATGGCGTACTCTACGCGTTGCCATTTGGATGCACAACGATGCTAACTATTTCACAACGGAGGGGGTGTGGGCTCAGCAATACACCTTGAACACTCGATGGGAAGAAAAAATAACACGAAAAACCTCGAACAAGCATAGGCCTCCGGCGTAGTGTGTGCTGACTCCATTCTGGTGGAAGTGACGTGTTAAAGACAGGAAGGAATGGGTTCCTCTCCGTTGTGCACACATTTTGGGAAAGGGCGGCTGCTGTGCGTCACCAAAAATCTATCGCTGACTGCACTTGCGTCACAGAACCCAGAGCAAGTCACGGCACGAGCGCCCTGCATATGCTCCCAACACCCCAATTTTTCAGGCTCCTTTTCTTTTTATCCTCTAATGACTAAAAAAGACGCGTAGAGACTGTTTCAGCGGCAGGCTACAGCGCTCAGCTGCCAATGCCAATAATCTACACTTACAAGCGTGTATAGCTTTACGCCACGGCGGGAAAAATGCTGCAGCAGTCCAAATTTGTGTTCTCAATTGTGATTTTTAAAGTTTTATTCAGTAAATATTTTTCGGTGTTCGTTTATATGGAGAGAACAAAAGATGGAAACAAAGAAAATAAAAAGCAGTTATCTGCCGCTACAATGATCATTGCCTTCCTAGGGCTGGAAGGAGTCCGCGTCGGTGACAAATTCCGAGCGCCGCTATTGCGCCTACGTTATTCTCTGCTTTCGAAATATGAGCCGTTCCAATCTCGCTGAATATGGACGAATGCTGACGAGTTCGCAGAAGTGGTGCGCGCCGGCGAGACTGCGCAGCGGGGGGAGGGGGGGGGGGGGGGGGGCTTGCCGGCGCCGCTGACCCGGATTCCTGCGAGAGCTCTCTCTACGTACGTGAGTGCGCGCGCGTACTGTGCCTGAGCAGAGGCTCTGGGATGCGAGCGAAAAACTCTTCTCCGTGCATTCCAGTTTATGGCCCGTCTGGTGGAAAGGGGGCCCATCTTGTGGAAAGGCTTGTCACAGACTGACATATTTAGTCTCAAATTTTTTCAGCACCCACCCATTTATACTTGCCATTTGGAAGCAATGGGTCGCCTGTTACCAGCACCGGCGCCTTCAAAAGTTGCCGGCCGTCATGTTCACTGCGATGGGCACTTTCATTACTTGTCTCGCACAAAAAAGTGCATTTGTGCTCAGAAAGTTCCCTTCACTTTTTATAATTTTTTGCTTTTGTACTGGCTGTTGTATAACTTTTTTTTCTTGCGTGATTTCTTCAGCACTATACGGGTATATCGGCCATTTCGTCAGACATGGAGCATCTCCATTATTTCTTCTTTCGTCCAAACCGGTTAGTGTGTCAATGAACGTTACAAATTCGTGAAAAAGTCAAGTAAAATTTTCAGTCCAATCCGATAGCGGTCTGGATCATGGCTCATATTTGCAGTGACACGTAGCTTTCTTCCCTTACCTTGTATGCGGTCTTACGCCCCGCCTGTGACGTCGCGGCCGGCGAGTGACGATATTCAAGAGGTGATGGACGTGCAATTAAAGCGGTTGTGGAGAGAAAGATGAGAATTCTTACGAAATGCGCGTCTTCCGCAGCTCGAAACGCAATAAGAGTTTTCAGATCCGGGCGTGCATATTTCATTAGCAGCCTCGATCTATTGCGGAAGTATGGGCAATACGACCTTTTCGCCAGAAGCTGAACGCCCTCTTCCCAAACGCCAAGATATCATGCAAACAAAGCGCATGATAACAAACACCAGCGATTAAGCAAACTAATCTGAAAGAGGGAAAAAATATAACATTGCGCTTACGCAATAAAGAGCCGCAGAGCTCAAGTAAGTGCCCTGCACGGGAGGTGTATGGCAGTGCGAAAAAATAATTTTCTAAGGGAGAATGATTTAATATACTAAAACGTCAAAATAAAAGGTCGCAAGCACAGGCAAGCTTGGTTTATGTGGTTTAACGTCAAAAAGCGACTCAGGCTATGAGAGACGCCGTAGTGGAGGGCTCCGGAAATTTCGACCACCTGGGGTTCTTTAACGTGCACTGACATCGCACAGTACACGGGCCTCCAGAATTTCGCAGGGTCACGTTGTTTACAATGAAGTTTGCAGCTTGTTCCAATTTTTAATTGTATTTGGCAGAAAAGATTTCTTGAGCTCTGTCGTTGATCCATGTAAACGCTGATATGACTCACGGAATTAAAGCGGCGACGTTATAATCTGATGGGGGCCAGAAATAATGTCTCACGGAGGGTAGGAAAGTTGCAATATATTATATGAAAGAGGCATAGTCCTGCGATTTTTCGGTGGTGCTCTAACGGTTGAAGGTTGAGCTTTGATTTGATCCTGGTAACTCGGTGATTCCTATCATAACCTAGTGAGATATAACTGGCTGCGCGGTTCTCAGCGGCTTCTAATGTGTTAATTAACGCCATTTCATTTTACCCATCTCCACGGGCGCTCGCTGAAGGGAAGGGAGCTCAAGGAAGGAAGGAAAGAGACTTTAATGGATAATGGAGAGGTCTGCCTGGTTATAGGCCTGGCATGCTACTCCAGGTGAGGATGAAAGAAGAGGGTGAAAAAAAAAAAAGTGACATCAAACATACTCAACACTCACGCACTCTCACACACACAATGATTATCAAAGTATGTTCACTAAAACTGTGTCCCTTAGATGACTATCAAAGTATGTCCACTAAACCCGTGTCCCTTAGAAAAACTAAGAGAGCTTTTGTCCCTCGCTCAGCCGAAGTTGCATCAGTCCAGGGTCCAAGGACATGCTCCAGGAGCACGGGGTCGTCCTGACGAAGTCCTAAAGCACCTAACAGTGCCTTGCGATGAGTATTAAAGATTTGGCAGTGGCAAATCAAGTGTTCAATATCTTCGCGCACACCACATGTCGGGCACAGAGGGCTACTTGATACACCAATTTTATGAAGATAGAAGTTAGAAAAGGCAACGTCCAGACGAATTCGGTGCAGGCAATTACAGTCACGTCTATTTAAATTCCGGGGCATGCGGAATTCACAAACGGGGTCAATGCGAAAGAGGGGCCTGTATTGACGTCGCGGATCACACCACAAAGAGCGTTGCGTCTGCCAGGCTTTAGTAGCGAGAAGTCTCGCGCCATCACTACGGGAAAAGGGTATCGGTAGAACCAAGGAGAGCAAGGAGCTCAAGGAGCTCAAGGGAGGAGGAGCTCAAGGGAGAGCAAACAGAGTAAGCAAGGAATGCAGAGGCGCTGGCGAAAAACTCCCTCTTGTCGTCGACGGCGGCTAATTGAACGACGCTCTCGGGAGAGGACACTGGGCATGTACCCCGTGGGCACCTGCGCGAAAGAGGGATTCAACTGCTCCTCCAAGTCTTGGCCCAAGTTTCCACCTGCCGAACAAATGTCCGCTCCCTGGCTGAGCTGCTGGAGTGCATCGCCTTTCTCTTCCCGACAGACGCTCCCCAGGCCCTTCGTCTCGCTCCCTTTTGGCCTTATTTGTCGGCGGCAGACAGGGACTTAAGGGCGCCTGCTCTGCCTTCGGAATGTTCTGACGACTGCGTGCGGCAATTGACCTCGCTCTTTGTGCCATCACTTAGTTCAAGCAGACTGAAGAATGCAGCTAAAAAAGCAGTTTTGTGTTATGGTGCGTAAACGAGTAAATGGGAGTCGACGGTTTTCTCTGGAATATTTTTATGCGGGAGAGAGCGTTCTCTCCTTTCGTCACAACAAATGGTAACAGTGGGTTTCCGTGTTCACCGGCGTCTTTTTTTTTGTTGTTGTTGGAAAACATCAGCGAGATTCACGGCTTTTGATGTGAAATAAAATAAAAATTTTATTACGTAGACCTTGATCTAAGATACAAATTTCGCTTTACTGACCTCTTCCAGAAAGGATTTTTTATCCAAGGACGTGAAGAAAGAGAGAGAGAGAGAAATGGACGGAAAGGCAGGGAGGTTAACCAGGCGACGCCCAGTGGGCTACCCTACGCTTGGGGAGGAGAACAAAGGAGAAAAAAGGAAAAAGACCGGCAATGAAAAGAGTTTTTCAAGTGTCCATCGACCACTGTGTCAAGGGGAGAGAGGGCGCGCACTAAAAACTTAAATATTATAGACAGGAATACAACCCCTAGTCTTTTAAGAATCTCAGGAGCGCTTTCACCGCTTTTCTTAGTGAGCAAGGTTGAGTTCAAGGCCCCAGAACCTTGGACTCTGTTAGAGGACGCGAGTCCAAGCGATAGAGAGTAGCAGTCAGGAAACCGCGCTCTCGCTCAAAACGAGGGCAAGGATGTGAAAATCAGAAAAAAAAGACAGGGACGGAATTACCACTCCCTACTGTAACACAGTACACCCCTCCGTCGATGCTTGTACTATCTTTTTAATGCCAGGCTAGGCAAGTAGAATCTCTTTGACTTGCTCATCTAAGAAAACTTCATTCAATGCTCACCTAGGTCAACAGCGATTCGCTGGCTTTTTATTGCCGTAGGTGTTTTTCTCGCAGCAAAGCACATATTTTTTGCACTGAGAAAACTGCGTTGAAGTATTTCCCCGCTGCTGTATTTGAACTTGCGACGTCTAAACCGAAAATGACTCCGTGATCGTCGTTTTAAACATGATGGCGGGGTACCCTAGGCTTTGTTATCCACGCAGAAAGAAAAAAAAAAGAAGGCTAGGCTGACACAACGGAGTTTACTTACTAAATTTGCTGGTGATGGTGACCCCTGTATTCCGTTTCTTTGTGTTTTCTGGCTTATAAAAGCTCCGGATTCGGTGCAAGCGGCCTATATTTCATTGGAATTGTGAATGCATGCAGGCAGACTAATTTTCTTCAGTGCTCCTCTACGGTGGTCTTAAAGCGGCTTAGTGTGCATACGAAATTCAATTGTTACCAGTTGCCATTTAGCATTAAAACTGGAAATAAAGTAACTTCTTGGGTCTTACCGTAGTATTGTTTGCTAAAACAACATCACTAGTCGGTAAGCCGAGATTGCTGCGGCGTCCGTTTTCGTCGTTGTGCATTTGCGGGATCGAAGTAGGAAAAAACTGCTGGGGACACAAGTTCGTGGGTTAATACCAATATGTGCACAATTGGTCATTTCTACTGAACACTCATAGATCCCTTGGATACCACTCCTGGTGCAGAGATTAAGCGGTGCGTCAGTGCCCTGGAATGACAGGTGCTGCCACCGGTGGGGCTTGTGCGAACCAGGTTGCTCTTCCCGAGCCACCTCTCGCGACCAGTCATTAATTTAACTGCCACCTGTCACGGTGGGCAGTTTGCTCACAATGCAGTGGGCAGGTTGTGATGACGGCACAAGGTCACGGAACCTAGGCGGCCCACCTGTAGCCGACGGCCGACGCTGACGACGCCGGATTTTCTGCGACATGAGCTCCTTAACGCTATCGCGTGAATACATTAGCCGCGCCTGGCAGTGACCGCGCAGAGCACCAGCGGGCTTTGCACATCCTGCTTAAGATACGTACTGTCTGGAGAGATCAGTGGATGTACTCGGAAGGCAAGGTTCCGGTTCGCTATCGGTAATGAGCGCCGAGGGTGGCGCCATCCATGTGCGAAGCACGCAATCTGGCACGCCTCTAGTTAGTCCACGCCATGGTAGTCCACACTTGCAGCACCGCCGGCAGTACGAAGAGTTTTCAGAAACAGAGCATTGCTCAACAGCGGCTCCCATGCGCGAAGCGAGTGGCTTGCATCAGAAGGACGTGTATCGCGTTCCTCGTCAAGAGCTTGCTGCTGGTTTCAGCTAACTGAAGCAATTACTGCCTAAGGGTTGCGACACGAACCTGAGGGAATGGCAGTTAGGCTGCGACTGTCGCGTCAAGAGAGCCTTCGGTACCACTATATACGGCCATGTTTCCAACGATGCTTTCTTTGAAGCTCACATAGGGATAAAAAGCGTGTGAAGCGCAAGTCGTGTTTCTTTAAAAAAAAAAATGGCTGTGGTTCAGTTCAGCTAACCGTGGTTATGCAAGCTAAAGCTTTGGTACCACCTCGATTTAGCTGCGGTTAGCCCTGGCTAGACATGCGGACCTATGCCTATCCCTAACCAGCTGATAACAGAGCTTTCGCTTTCATGACAAGAGTTAGCTGGGTGGTTGGCAATGTCGACCGGATGATCACACTCAGCCTGACGTCTGCGAGTACCCACTCTCGAGGACGTCGGCTTCGACTGTCTTGCTTGGTCCGCAGCGATACCCTGGACAAGCAGCGCGCAGCAGCCGCGGCGGCGGCGGAGCGCGCGGCTGTAGCTCCTGCGAGTCACGTGGTACGTCACGTGGTTACTTACACAGCTCCTCTCCTCCTGCTCAAGGTCATTCGTGCAGAAACAACGAAATCGGTGCCGCTAGGCTAGTAAAGTTTTCGCTTTGAAAAAATTAGAAAGCGGCACAAGGGGACAAGTCATGCGCACACCGGCGAACCCCTACTGGATGACAACACCGCAATGATGATGGTGGTAGCTGTTCTCCGCCTGTCTCATCTGGTGGCGCTGCGACGCTCGTGCTCTTTCCATCTCCTGCTTTCTTTTTCGCGCGGCGCACTTGAAAATGTCGTTACGGAAACGAGGCCCCAGGGAAGGCTTCTTTCCTTGCAGGCTTGGCCGGGCTCGTCTCCGTTGATCTGCGTAGGCTTCCCTCTGAGCCCAGCGAGCTGTGTGTGTGGTAAGGCTTGGGCTAAAACGTCGTATCCTAGTATTCCAAGCAACCGTCTCTTGTGAACAGCACTACGCGATGAGATGCAGATGTAGCACGCCACTTCCGAATGGTCGTAGCGCGGATGTCATTCGCATCCTCCGTGCGAGATCTCCTGAGGGGATTGCGCTTCGCGTTCCCCATTCGAGAGTTTGCAGAGGAATCCCCAGTCATCGCTGGAGAACTTTCCTACGGCTCGACAAACACGTCTTGTAAATGCTTGATTTGTATTACGCCGAATGATGCGTGGTTTCTGGGCGCCTCCACTTCTTTCTCTATATTCTCTTCCACTTTTCTCCCTTCGTCGCGGCGCGGTCGATGTGTCCACTTAAAGTAAGGCACTTAGGTGGCTTTCCATTCGCTCGTGATCTCCACAAGCAACCGGAGTAGAAGTGCCTTCGGCATCTCGTGGAGGGCGTCCTCACATGGTTTAGTTTCTTTTTTATGTTTTTTTTTGGTGGGGCAAGCTTGATGCGCATTATGCCGTGAAACTTTGTGATTGCTGAGGTGCAATTTAGCAAGACTGAAAAATTAGACCGACTGAATCAGCGAAAGATAGAAATGCTTTCCCTTGCTTTTGGGAATTTTCAACTGCTGTTGTATATTTTAATATGCTCCACGCTCGGACAGCTAGATCTGTGCATAGGATAATGGAGTTGTAGAGTAGCCGCACTTCCTGCCCCAGATGTAAACACAGTGGCCTGTGCGTTTTTACAAAGGCTGTACACGCACACATTAGGTGCCTAAATATGCATCGAATTAGGTCGTTAAAGTGAATGCAGCTGCACTTTCGTGATGTAGAGCCGGCTGTGGAACGTTATTATAAAATCTCATCGATATATTGGAACTCTCGGCAATTACCTTATGTTTGGCAAAACTTGTGTGCAGACAACTCAACTATATGGCGTGTTTTGGGAATATTGATACAGCTCAGAAGTGGACGAAGAAGAAGTGCTTCGCCATCTCGCTTGTGACGAGGAAGAAGAAGTGGTTCGTCTTCTTGCTGGTGACCGCTCGGCAGACTGGAGCAGTTCTTGTGTCTCTGTGTGCTGTGTAATATTCGTGACAAATCTGGTGGAGGTGCGGGGTACGCTTCCAGACCCGCGTAGGCTACCGACCAATACGGATCTCACCCCAGTTCACCAGCGCCGCGGCCGCCGCCTCCGTGGAGCGTCCCCTGAATTTGGACTCCTTCCGGCTGCAACCAGGGCGACGCAACCCCGGCCTTCGGAGGCACCAGCTGCCATGGCAACTGAGACCACGCTCCCGGCGCACATCCTCTGTCATCAGCCACGAACACCCCCGTCGTTTCATGGCGACGTGTTCGAGGACGCCGAGGGTTGGCTCGAGATATTCGAACGGGTTGCCCGTTACAACGGCTGGAGTGACAACCGTAAGCTCCACAATGTCTATTTTGCACTTGAAGAGTCGGCTCGGACATGGTTCGAAAATCATGAAGCTTCGTTTACGTCCTGGGAAGCTTTCTGCCGCAATCTTAAAGCCACTTTTCCGAATGCAGACCGTCGAGAGCGAGCAGAAGCTGCGTTACACTCGCGCAACCAGCGCCACAACGAGAGTGTACGCATGTACTACGAGGACATGACTCGCCTTTTTAAGCGCGCGGATCCCAACATGACAGAAGACAAGAAGCTTCGCCACCTCATGCGGGGTGTCAAGCAAGAGCTCTTCGCAGGACTCGTGCGCAGCCCACCAAGCACTGTGGCAGAGTTCCTCACCGAGGCGGCAACTATGGAGAAGACGCTGGAACAGCGAGCCCGCCAGTACAATCGCGACGTCAACACCTTCGGGCCTGATCCCATCTCCATGCCTCCCGGAATCGACGCGGCCTTTCTACGCGAGCTGGTCCGATCTGTCGTCAGAGAGGAACTGCAGGCCTTCCGTACGCCGTCCGAGACGCCATCTTTCACGCCACTGAGCGAAGTCATCCGGGACGAGGTGCGCCTGGCAGCACAACAGCACCATATTTCCGAGGTTCCTCGCCAGCCTGATGCAAGGCCCACGTATGCGTCCGTCCTGCGCCAGGCCCCTGGGTACGACGTCACTGCCGCGACTCCAGCAGTGCTCTCGTCGAGCTCCCCTCGTGGTGACGCTCCGCCAGCCTATCAGCGACCGCGAAAGAGTGAAGTGTGGCGTGCCCCGGATCGTCGGCCCCTCTGCTATCACTGTGGCGAGGCGGGTCACCTCTACAGGGCGTGCCCATACCGCCGCGTGGGCCTGCGTGGTTTCGCGCCGGACGACCCGTGCCCTCAGAACGGGGAACGACCGCAGGAGATAGCATTCCATCTGTCGTCGCGCCAGAACCACATCACGTCAGGCCACCAGGAGGCTCGATCACCGTCGCCGCGACGCTACCGTTCTCCAAGCCCCCGTCAAGCCGCAGGCTACTCCGGACGCCGTTCTCCCAGTCCACGCCGGGAAAACTGATTCCAGCGGCCTCTGGAGGCAAGGCCGCTGATGCCGGGACTTGTGAAGATCCTCCTGCGCCACTACCACGCCACGATGTTTCTCCGGGAGCGAGTAGCGACAGCATCCGACGCGCTACCTCCGATTTGTGCGTCAAAATTGACGGAATCGACGTGACCGCTTTGCTGGATACTGGTGCCGACTATTCTGTCATGTGCCTGGCCCTTGCCGTACAACTGAAGAAAGTATTGACGGGGTGGTCGGGGCCTAGCATTCGCACTGCTGGGGGTCACCTGATTATCCCTGCCGGCAGGTGCACAGCTCGTGTCGATATCCGTGGTTTTGTGTACGTCGGCGAGTTTGTAGTCCTCCGTGAGTGTTCGAGGGACTTGATCCTCGGTCTTGACTTTCTCCACACGAACGGTGCTGTCATTGACCTCCACGAATCACGGGTCACGTTCTCGACGAAACGGGCCGTGGCACGCACTGACACAGACGATTCACGCTTCACTGCTCTGCGACTTGTTGACGACGACGTAATGGTGCCACCCCGGTCCAGTGTGCTAGTTCTCGTGAGGAATGATTTATTCCACGACTCCGCCGCCGCGGTGGCTCAGTGGCTATGGTGCTCGGCTGCTGACCCGAAAGACGCGGGTTCGATCCCGGCCGCGGCGGCTAGAATTTCTTTGGAGGAGAAATTCTAGAGGCCCGTGTACTGTGCGATGTCAGTGCACGTTAAAGAACCCCAGGTGGTCGAAGTTTCCGGAGCCCTTCACTACGGCGTCTCTCATAGCCTTAGTCGCTTTGGGACGTTAAACCCCATAAACCAAACCAAACCTATTCCACGACTACGAAGGTGTCGCTGATAGCCACGTACCCCTGCTGCTCGAGAAAGGAGTAGCCATCGCTCGCGGGCTCGTCCAACTACAAGACGGTTGTGCTAGTGTGCTCCTTACAAATTTTGCCAACGAGTTGCAGCACCTCGCCAAGGGCACGGCTGTCGCCTTCCTGCATGACTTCGCTGTGGTGCCTCAAGTGTGCGCCCTGGAGACAAGCCCTGAAGACCAGGCCCCACCATGTCCTGTCCTTCCGTCCGTCAGAATCAATCCCGATTTGGCGCCTGAGCAGAAGGCTCTTCTCTCGGCGCTTCTAACCGACTTCGCGGGTTGTTTTGCCACAAGCTCCAGGGTCGGTCGTACGCCTGTCGCAAAGCATCGCATTATCACCAACGAGACTACACCACCCGTATGCCAGCGCCCATACCGCGTTTCTTCGACGGAACGCGAAGCCATTAAAAGGCAAGTGGACGAAATGCTCGCCGACGATGTCATTCAACCGTCGACAAGTCCATGGGCGTCACCGGTAGTCCTCGTGAAAAAGAAAGACAACACCCTGAGATTTTGTGTCGATTACCGCAAACTGAACAATGTGACGAAAAAGGACGTTTACCCGCTCCCCAGGATTGACGATGCACTCGACAGACTACGTGATGCCAGGTTCTTTTCCTCCTTGGATCTCAAAAGCGGCTACTGGCAGATAGAGGTGGACGAGCGAGACCGCGAGAAAACTGCTTTTGTGACGCCTGATGGTCTATACGAATTTAAGGTGCTCCCGTTTGGACTATGCTCAGCGCCGGCCACTTTCCAACGCATGATGGACACTGTCTTGTCTGGGCTCAAGTGGCAGACGTGCCTCGTATACCTGGACGATGTCGTCATTTTCTCGCCCACCTTCGAGCAACACTTGGAGCGGCTGCGCACAGTGCTCCGGGCGCTCCAATGTGCGCAACTTACGATCAAGCCCGAGAAATGCTATTTCGGTTTTGAGGAGCTTCGTTTCCTCGGCCATGTTGTCAGCGCGCGCGGTGTTCTCCCAGATCCCGACAAGACCGCTGCTGTCTCTAGTTTCCCGCGTCCCACTGACAAAAAGACCCTTCGACGTTTTTTGGGACTGTGCTCTTACTATCGACGATTCGTCCAAGATTTTTCCAAAATAGCTGAACCCTTAACAGCGCTGACCAGAGACGACACACCCTTCTTGTGGGGAAGCGACCAAGAGGATGCTTTCGTGGAGCTCCGCCACCGCCTGCAACGTCCACCGATACTCGCCCATTTCGATGACGCCGCAGCAACTGACATACACACTGATGCTAGCAACGTAGGCCTTGGGGCGGTCCTGGTACAGTGGCAGGATGGCGCCGAACGAGTCATCGCATACGCAAGCCGTACACTTTCGCGCTCGGAATGCAACTATTCAACGACTGAGAAAGAATGTCTTGCGGTAGTCTGGGCCATCAGTAAGTTCCGCCCATACCTATACGGAAGACCATTTCGCGTTGTCAGTGATCACCACTCGTTATGCTGGCTGGCCAGCCTCAAAGATCCATCTGGGCGGTTGGCGAGGTGGAGCCTCCGTTTGCAGGAGTACGACGTAACGGTCGTGTACAAGTCGGGGCGGAAGCACCAAGATGCGGATTGTTTATCACGCGCGCCAGTGGACCTTGCTTCCCCGGAAATCACTGAAGACTTCTCTTTCCTTGGTGCTGTTAGCGCAACCGATATGGCGCAGCTTCAAAGGGAAGACCCAGAGTTAGCGCCGCTCATCGCGTACCTGGAAGGCTGCGACGGTCCCCGCATTCCTCGTGTTTTTCTTCGTGGACTCAAATCCTTCACTCTGCAGAACGGCGTCCTCTACAAGCGCAACTTTGAGAGCAACACTGCAACATTTCTGCTCGTAGTCCCGTCCGAGTTGCGACCTGATATCTTGAGCGCTTGCCACGACGAACCATCTGCCGGCCACCTGGGGGTCAGTCGTACCTTAGCGAGGATTCGGCAGAGGTACTACTGGCCAAGATTACTTCCATCAGTGCGGACATACGTCAAAACCTGTCGCGACTGCCAGCGCCGTAAGTCTCCTCCCTTCAAACCCGCAGGATTTCTTCATCCCATAGCGCCTCCGAAGACGCCTTTCCAACAAGTGGGAATGGACCTACTCGGCCCTTTCCCGAAGTCATCCACTGGAAAACGTTGGATTGCTGTCGCGACGGATTATTTGACGCGGTACGCTGAGACAACGGCGCTTGCAAACGGAACTGCTGTCGAAGTGGCTACGTTTTTTGTACACAACATCGTGCTGCGTCATGGCGCTCCTGCGGTTATAATTACTGACCGTGGAGCTGCTTTCACAGCCCGCTTGACTCAGGCAGTCCTAGATCTGACCCACACCAGCCATAGGCGTACAACAGCGTACCACCCACAGACAAATGGTTTAGTAGAGCGCCTTAACAGAACCCTGGCCGACATGCTCTCCATGTATGTGGATGTGGAGCATAAAACATGGGACCAAATTCTCCCATACGTAACGTTCGCTTACAATACGGCCCTGCAAGAGACAACGCGGCTCACGCCCTTCCAGCTTGTCTTCGGTCGTCCAGTTGTTACTTCTTTGGATGCCATGTTGCCCGTCGACCCTCAGTGTGACCTAGAGCCAGATCTTGACGTCGCCACTTTCGTTCAGCGGGCTGAAGAAGCACGTCAACTGGCCAGGCAGCGAATACACCGTCAACAGCACGCCGACGCTGACCGCTACAATCTCGGACGGCGATTTGTTACGTACGAACCAGGCGACCACGTGTGGGTTTGGACATCAGTTCGTCGCCGTGGGTTGTCCGAAAAATTACTGCGCCGATACTTCGGACCTTACCGAGTTCTTCCCCGCATTAGCGACGTGACGTACGAAGTTTCACCGGCAACCCCAGGCCGCCCTTCGCGCAGACCACCGCATCCGGATGTTGTGCACGTCGTTCGTATGAAGCCGTACCACGACCGTCCTGCTGATTGTACTTGACGCTGAGTGCCGCCGGTTGTGTGTCGTGATAGCTGTGTCTCACTTTCCGTGTCTAACCCATTTTCCCCTCTGTGAAAGCGGCCCGCATCGAGGCGATGCTGCAGGGGAGGGAGCAATGATACAGCTCAGAAGTGGACGAAGAAGAAGTGCTTCGCCATCTCGCTTGTGACGAGGAAGAAGGAGTGGTTCGTCTTCTTGCTGGTGACTGCTCGGCAGACTGGAGCAGTTCTTGTGTCTCTGTGTGCTGTGTAATATTCGTGACAATATTATTCGACTGACCTGAAGTGCAGTGTTGTTTTGACGCGAAATAATAAACCGGGGGGAGGGGGGTCATCTTCGCGACCTTAGCTGCAGCGTACCAGTGAGTACAGCCGCGTAAAACACCGAGTTGTTGTTGCCCGGTGCTGCCCTGCGTAGCCTGTTCACGGCTTTCGCCGAGGATTGTGCGCCTGTAGGCCGGCGGCATAAACTCCGGGAGACTGGAGGCCAGTTCGTGTTTGCGCAATAGCTCCGCTCCCGGGTAAACCTTGTTCTGGGGCTTGCTTGCGCGGAAAGATGATGAGAGGAAGAAGCTCCTGCGGGGCCCCTAGAAGAGAAGACGCTCCGCAGCCTAGCCTATGAGCTCACCGTTTTTCCTGCGCTTGTTGGCGACGTCGGAAGCAAAACAGTGAAACAAAGGATCCTGTTTACGTTCACGGTGTGCAGCTGTCTGCCAAGAGTTGTGTGTGCAACCAGCGTTAGCTTACGTCGCCTTATCGTCTGCAACTCTTATCAACGTGCGGGTTTGGAGCGCCGAGTGACTCATAGTGCGGCCAAGGATAAAGGTGCGGACGTGTCTAGCTCGGCACAGTGATGCGCACACCTGTCCGCCTCTTTGGCTTTTTAGGGCTGATGAAAAAAGGGTAGAGGGCGCTGCGGAAACATTGTAGTAATGCGAAAGCATTGACGTCTCCTCGTCGCCTCTAGTTGCTCCTCTTGGCCTCTATGTCGATGGTGACCTCTCGTCTGACAATCGAATCACGTAATTAACCTTAAACCACAGTTAACGCACCTTACTCTATAATTATTTCTAATTTAATTCACAATTAATTCATTTCATTCACACTTATTTCGCAATTTTGACACAATTAATCGACAAATAACCCATTGAATTCAGACTTAATTCATTTTATTTGGAATTCTCATTTAATTTACAATAATATACAACTGATTACTCTAATTCACCTTTAATTCATTCCAATGTATCATTAAGTCACATTATACCCACATTATACCACATTAATTCACTGTAATGGACCTTAATCCATCTTCATTTACTACTGGTGTTTCTATTTTGTTATTATTGATTAGATATTGATCGCTTCCAAAGCCCCCATCTTTTCACCTCGGTATTTATTTCAGACATTCGAATTTCGCGCCGCGCGTTGGCTCCGCCCATCATTCTCATTCCGGTCACATGGGCCAATCATGTGGCAGGTCACGTGGGGGTGACACGTGGTACCACACTTCCGGCGATTCGAATCCCCCCCCCCCCCCCCCCCCCCCCCGCAACCCTACCAGAGAGGACTGGGAGGCGGCCCTGCTCAGCTGTGAAGGCCTAAAGACCCAAAAGGCCTTGGTTTACCAGACGCGGGTTTCGCTGCTTGCCAAAGGAGCCCCAGAATAGGGGCTCCACCTAGTATTGTGAGGGGAAAGGGCCAATATAGGCCTGCCCCAATGATCTCTCTGTAAAAATTTAATAGACGATAAATGTTTTCCACCACCACCACGTGCACTGACATCGCACAGCACACGGACGCCTTTCCCATCGAAACGCGACCGCCGAGGTCGGGTTCGAACCCGGGCCTTTCCCGCGAGCAACAAAACTTAAAAGGAAGCAAATTGGTTTTTGAAAAAAGGAAATTGCGCAGTATCTGTCTCACATATCTCGTTGGACACCTGAACCGCGCTGTAAGGGAAGGAAGGAAGGTGGAAGTGAAAGAAGAAAGAGGTGCCGTAGTGGAGGTCTAGTGGAGGTCTTCGGAAAATTTCGACCGCCTGGGGATCTTTTAACGTGCACTGACATCGCACAGCACACGGACGACTTTTCCCATCGAAACGCGGCCGCCGCGGTCAGGTTCGAACCCGGGTACTTCGGCTCAGTAGACGAGTGCCTTAACCACTGAGCCACCGCGGCGGGTCAACAAAACATTGCATGCCCGGATATTGGGTCCGTCCCGAATATTCGAAACACGTATGACGTTGGGCTTCGGAATCGAAAACTAACATTTGTGGTGTAATGTTGGGTTCGTATTTTAAATTTTTGAATATTCTAAAACCTGCGGCAACAAGTGGTCAATGGCGAGTAATACTACTAAGTCCAAGGGGTTACATGTTTCCTACACTGCGCCATTACATGTGAGCGCGAAATCAGCAACGCTGCCCGTACCTCCGTCGATACTTACTTTCCCCACCTGTCTTCTGAGAAGCCCTTTTGTATAAAAATTGAGTCGTAAGGAATTGAATAACACGCATCCCTGTGGGGCCCTTGTGTAGACAGCCCATCACATCACTCGAGCATGCTTGGAATAGCACTGCTCATTTGATATTTCGTAACCTCACACGGACAGCTATCGTAAAACGGCGAGATTTCCATTAGCGCTAAAACGATAGAAGTTAGCAACACAACGCTGAACTTATAATTGGGCCTTACTCAGTAAAAAACATCTCTACTACCAAAACGCAGGCATGCGCTCACACGTTTCTCTGTCCCCTCCGTTTTTATCCACGGAAAAGTTATTGAAGACATTCAAGTTAAAATTCTATTGAGTGTTGAACATACATTAGCCAGTTTGGTGAGCCTGCGTCACTGTAGAAAAGTCATACAAACGTGGCCATTTTAAATGCTTTAACACCATTCTGATGTTAAACCGACCGTCATCGGTGTGAATGAGAGTGTGTTTTGAATTACCGCATGCTAGGAAAACGCGTTCTCTTCCATTATGCTTATGACACAAACGCTTCGAATATATTTGGCAGTAGACGCACTTGGTCTCCGTCTTGAGGCGTTGCGCTGGCCGAGCGATAGCGCCCGAGTTTTGTCGATTCTTCACATGTTAGTGAAGAGCACCAGTCGACCTTCACGTAAACGCACCGAGCATCGCCACTCGCGCAGTCTTTCGGAATATAAATATGCTCAGCGTCTGTGCCCGCCGGTGGGTTGCCTCAGAGGAGTTGCACCGCACGTTTGTATCGGCTGTTTCGGTGTCTGTTGCGCTGTGTTGCTCTTTCCAAGAAAGCGACGCCTCTGTTCCCCGCAGGTGCACCGCAAGAAGCGGGTCGTGGCCCGGGTCCGCTGCGAGAACATCAAGAACGACTGCCCCAAGCCCACCTGCGAGGAGCCCGTGCTGCTGCCGGAGCGATGCTGCAAGACGTGCCCCGGCGAAGGTGGGCCTTTCGCAACTTGCTGGTTTCGGTCGCTTGCTTTCCATGTCCACAACTGACACTACAAGCAATGAAACACTGGGCCCCTCATCTGCGTAGATTCTCAGCGCACCTGCATGATGCCACCCGAGTCCCTTGCTACACCCGCAGTACCTTTCTCAATTGGCACTTCTCATTAGAGCACTTATTAGCATATACCCGATCATGCGACACACTAATCCTCCACAATGCCTCCTTCTACACATGCTGAACTAAAGGGCCTTCGATAATAAATTTTAAAACACTTACATGGCCAAACGGTAGCGTTCCCCTCTCGCAACCCATGTCCTTGGGTTCGATCCTTACCTAAATTACTCCAGTTTTATTTTCAGCACAATTTCTTTTCCCCGCATACAGTATATTGTATATGGATGCGTTCCTACAAGAACGGCAATCAAGGTTTCATGGCCACTTTTCGTTTTCAATGATATTTTCATATGTCATGAGTGCGTCTTCTCCCTTGTCCTTTTTCTCTTTTTTTGCGCTTATTTCTTTACATGAAGCAACACCAGCTAGCCCGACAGCACGCCCTTCTGAATCGTTATTTTGCTTTAATAGCCCAGTTTTAATCACGCTAAAGATTAACATAAGCACTGTATTTCGCGTAATCTCTCCAGGTCTCACTAATTCCAGCAAAAACAAACATTCTGTCCTTCCTATAGCTTGAATGCTCTAATGTTATTTTACATGTAGACATCAGTAGATTGATGTGAAAAGGCTTTTGTAACCGGGCAGTTAATTTAGACTGAGGCATACAAGCCGCAGCGGGTACAGGTTACTACTCCATGGACTTTCTTTACACATGCAGAACGTATTAGCCTAGTAACGGTGTCGGCTCTCGCGTACATAGCGTTTTGAGATTATGGTGGTCGTACATGCCAAGGTGTGTCGAGAAAATGTATCCTGCACTGAAGGAATCGTTTCAGTTTCAGTGTTTTGGACAAAGCGCGAACATCTCGAAATAAAAAGCGTTTTCAGACTCATGACCCCGTTTCCAAACTGCATTATCAATTAAGGGGAACTGTTCAAGTCGCTATCCCCACAAGGAGTGGCCCCGCACAAGACCGTAAATTAATAAAGAATTAACCAACTCCATTCCGAAACAGTGGTGTAGGCCACCTATGCATTGCCTAAACTGGATTGGATGTGTTTAAATTTGGTGCTTGCGGTTATCGTGCACTTTCTCTGCTCTCTTCCATCCCGTCCTAAAAGCCAGTAAGCGGACTATATCCTGTATGCTAATATCATTTAACTTTCCTTTCTTTACGCCCACGAAGCCACCGGCGGTTTCTGTGCTTCCATTTCCAATCGAGATCAAAGTGTGTAGAGTTTGTTAACTAGCCCACCATCGCCTTTGCGCGCACTTTTGTTGTGCCGTGTGGTCAGAAACATCGGCTTTGCTATTTGATCTTCCTTCTTTTGGAGCTCATGAAAGTATCATTTGCTCCTACAGCAACAGGGAGTCCTGTCATTGGCAAAAGTTCTGTTGCAAAGGATCCGTTGTCCGCTGCTTGCCCCTGGCCTTCAGTCGCTTGCAGTCCACCTTAGCGGCTTACGATGTGCGACGTCCTATCTTGCCCAGGCACGCTTGGCAGGCCAGTCTAGACGGGTCCCGTACTCGTCGCCATTGTAATAACTATGACGAGCAGCGACCATGGTCGAATAGAAAAAGCGCTTTACTTTCCAAAGCATCGTGTTCTTATAGCGCACGCTAGCGTGCCGTGCGCAGCTTATTAGCAGCGCTGAATCATCGTTCCAACGCCGGTTCGCTAGTCGCTCGCGCTATCACACTATGCTGTCATGTTTCTTCTAAAGTATCGTCGCACTGTTGTTATGTGGTCGCCTCCTCTAGAGCAATAAATGGGCTCTCCTAACTATATGGCATGCTGAAATCCTTGTCGCATTGATGACGTGGAGAAGGCGCTTCCTGAGAATGCCGTGCTAGTATCAAAAAGATTGTCAAGGTCATAAACGAATTAGCCACTAAGATAGATACTTTCGCAGCCGACATTAATGCTCATTTCATCAAGGTTGAAGGCTCCAGCACAGAAATTAAATCTGAATCTGTTAAAATGCGTGAGTCAATTGAGTTCATGATTGTGAGCTGGGAAGAGTTCAGAAGAGACGTTGAGAGCTTTAAGCGGGAGCTTATAGGGGTGAATATTCAAAACCAAGAGATTCATAAAGAAAATCAAGAGATCACATGACAGCTGACTGAGGCAATGAGGGAGATTGTCGAGCTTAAGCAGCACAGAAAGAACATAAACGTATAAATCCTAGGGCTTCCAGTTGTTGCAGATCAGGATCTAAAGACGACAGTGGAGACAATGGCCACTTCTCTAGGAATCGAGCTGTAAGCGGAAGACATTGATGTGGCCCATCGTGTGCCATCCAAGGATAAAGATAAACCAAATGTTGTGGTAAGATTCTGAATCAGGACCTCCCGCGACAAGTTTTTGTCAGTCAGCGAAACATGGCTGAAGGCTGACGAGACCGTCAGTACGCAGACCGTCAGTAATAATTGGCATGTGTACACTGCCGACGGCTGGCTGTTAACACTTGGATCCAGTTCGGAGGAATTGAATGCAAGCTAAATCACGGGAAAATCAACCTATATGAGATAGTGGATATCAGACAGTCGATAAGACAGTGGATAAGGTGAACATCAGACAGTGGATAAGGTGAATGCATAGAGTATATGGATGCAAGTTATGAACGATTTTTCTCGGGACTCAACGTTTTTAATGCATTTACCTCTCGTTAACGTGAAAACTCGCTGATTTGACAGTGGATAAGATGAAATCCATAAAACCCACTATCGCATGTATTCTTTTCTTATTATTATGCAAGCAGTGTAAAGAAAATCTCATCTGTGGCAACCAGATACAATTACAGAGTGCAAAGCCTCTTAAAGCTGTTTGGATTTGAGCTATTAGATTGGTGAATAATATACCTTTGTTACACCCTGTAATTGCCATAATTTCGTTCGCCGCACTCCGTACACACAGCGTTTCCTTAACCCGTCAACTACAAGGCGCACGATTCCTCTAGCTCACACACATTCTAGTTAACAAAGCACTTCTCTTTCTGTTGTCAAAACCATGGCTCGGTGACTTACTTCCTGGTGCGTACTGCTCATAGCACAAAATGAATTCCGCTGCTCAAAAATGAGAGAGCAGAGCCACTTGCTTGCATTATATAACCTTTACAACCTCACAGATATCCTCCCGCAGCCCGTAATGCTTAGTTAATGCTTAGTCTTTGTATGTTCAGATTATGCTGAATAAAGATTATTATTATTATTATTATTATTATTATTATTATTATTATTATTATTATTATTATTATTATTATTATTATTATTATTATTATTATTATTATTATTATTATTATTATTATTATTATTATTATTATTATTATTATTATTATTATTATTATTATTATTATTATTATTAACACTTCTGAAACAGCGCACACCGCAAGAAGAAAAAAACACGAAATTCTAGGGATTGAAACGCGCATGGCGAGCAGGAATAGATATTGGCAAAGCAGGGAATCTGCGTATGCAAGCCGCAGCAACCATTTCACTCGATCCGTGTAATAAGGAAATGGGTTCTAATTAAATGTGATCTCAGCCCCGACAGGTCGACGGTTGCATCGTACAGGACCTTGAGAAGCGGTTTCAGCTTCGGTATTGCAATGCTTAGAAGATTTCGAAGAATTGAAGCTAGTGGGTTTATTGCACAAACATTAGCATAGATACATATTATTGAACACAGAAGTCCCAAAATCAGAGACTGTGGGGTGCCGCCTGTAAGTAGTAACACATGTAATAAATGTCAAAAACAAGTAGAAGAAATGACTATCAATTGAGTTAATCAAGGAAGGAGAACAGGCAACTGATTAAGAACATGAGCGGAAATTGTTGGACACAGTTTCATCCCCATCTTATCGGACTTATTGTTTTAAGTACAGTTTTTTTCCAAGAGCGATTAATGCGTGGAATTCTCTACCTGACACTGCTGTACAATGCACGTCTGTAAAAAAATAAATCACAACAAACATCACAGACACTCTTGTTTGTTTTTGTTTTTTTCAGCCAATGAGTTTCTTTCATTTGCAAGTGCATCCAGGGTCGTATACCTGCTTTCTTTTAATTTATTATGTGACAACTACAAATATTTTGTTTCTAACCCCAGGTGTTGTTAACGGCCTGCTTTGTTATTATTACAAATATCTGCATTAGGATAGGCTACTTGTTATTCACTTTTCCCCTCCTGTAAAAGTCCCATACAGGGCTGACAGTATCAATAAATAAATAATAAAATAAAAACTGTTATTACAGTTATATTCGGCAGTACAGAGAACAAACACATAACTTAACCAAAAAGCAAGAAAAAATGTTCATTACCAAGCATTTGGCTCAAATCAGAATCGGGATTGAGGAGAATTGAGACAAATAAACAAAAAAAATATTTCTCAAGTCCTAATCAGGAACTCTTTCAACCTACGTTTAACTTAATGAACTGATGGCACCTTGTTTATTTGTGATGGTATTGAGTTCCACACTAATGAGGCGTGAAATTTAGCTCGGAATTTCTCGTAATTACTTCTGGGTATTGAGTGCAAGAAAGTTTACTGCGAAAACAGTTGAAATGTGGTAGATATCTAATCGTCATGAATTAGTGGATATGCAAGGTCGCCACTGATGAACTTAAATGCCAAAGTACCGTGAGAATATTTATACTGATGCGAAACTTATAAAATGTTATGAGCGCGAGGATGAGATTAAGCTCCTCACATGAACTGAGGGAAAGTTATTGTGCGTGATGCTTGATTTTGGAGACATCATTGATAGGAGGCTAGTGAATTATGTAAGTACCACCTCACGAACTTAGTAGCTGTATTGTGGCTATGTATGAATGAATGTTGAATGCGTGGTAAAGGTTATTAAAGCTATATTAGGATTCTGATATTAAAATATGAACGCATCTTGATTAGTATGCTTATGCTATACGCTGTTTTTCTTGTTACAGAGTGAATGTGATTCCTAAGTTTTATTCTCGAATTCAACTCCAACAAATGTGATCTAGTCAGCGGCATCAAGTGATGTGGAATTCGTAGTAATAGATGGGGTTCGGGATATAGTTTTGCGTTGAGAAGTAAAAATACAAAGCTAGATTTATGGGAAGTAATAGCAAGCATAATAATTTGATACCACACTGTCAAATTACTTTCGTCTGCGTTAAGTTTAATGTTAATTTCATTGGGAGATTCATGTGCAAAGAGTATAGTTGTATCATCTGCCTCACCACAGCCTAAACATCACGCCTTATTTTGCCCGCACGGACACTTTTAAATACAGTTTTTTTCCGCGTGCAATCGAATATTGGAATTGTTTACCCGGTCCTACTCGCTCTCTTCCTTTAGAGCTGTTTTTAGCGGCTATTGAATAGTTTTTTCGTTTTTCTTGTTTTCACTCGTACTGTTTCGGATGTTTTCCATTGTTGTGCTCCATGTTTTCCTAAACTGTTGTTCACACCCACCCCTGCAATAGCCCAATAGGGCTGCAGTATGTATAAATATAGTAAGCTGTTCGATGAGCGAAGAGAGTTCGGAAAACCATTGATATGTGTAATAGAAGAGGTGCAAGGATGGATCCCTAAGGTACGCCAGTGTGATAGTGCTCTGAAACATAGAAGCCTTGTTAATGAGGTTGAGGAACGTGTGCAAGAATGGTGGTGACCACTGAGGCTGGTGGAAGCATGTATGCATGTAAGTGTGAGCAAATAAGTTTTGGCATCTAGAAAATGGAGGGAAG
The DNA here is from genome assembly GCF_055824585.1 of Amblyomma mixtum. Lineage (NCBI taxonomy): Eukaryota > Metazoa > Arthropoda > Arachnida > Ixodida > Ixodidae > Amblyomma > Amblyomma mixtum. Next base: position 320,892,593 of record NC_143013.1, read on the forward strand.
ACCAAGGAAGTCTGGACAGCATTTTATCCTTTCGACACAGATCCGCCATCGCTGTCACCGAGCAGGCATATTCTTGGCAAATGAAGTTCGCAGATACGACGTGAGCATTTCTTCGTTGAAAGCCCATTTCGTTCCGTCGCCGCATTGCGTCCTTTATTGCATTGCGCATTGCGCCCTTTATCGCAAATAATTTCATTCTTCACTGAGTCGGTTACCGTATATGACAGCAGCAGCACGCAAACATCACCGCACCTGTGATCCCCTTCATGTTACCCGGCCGCCATCGTGCACTGCCGCCTTTCGTGCTTCATTCTTTTTTCGAGCAGCAACGCACCTGAAAGGCCTATCCCGTGACATTAGCAACATCGCTTCATCATCTACTTCTCCAGAACGTGTAACCGATCACCTCCAGTGCCAAATAATTTTCGCTGTTTGTTAGCTAATTTCAGTAAAACCCCACCCCTTATGTAATACCCTCGACAAAAGAGGGCCTTTAAGGTAATACACTGATCTGACCAGAAAGACACGTGCATGCGCATCGATGACATCGCCTGCACAAGGCTTCAAGAATTTCTCGTCAAACGAACTGGTGCAACTGACCCAGCTAGCGCTGGTAAACAACCGCTCAACACAGGCAGCGTCGGACTGGCGAGTAGCTCTTCAACAATAGCATTGCGAGCGTTTCGATATTGCGTCAATACCGGCATATTTATGCCACTCCGAACAATGTCAATCGCACAAAGGGCAACCTCCACCCTATGTATGCGCTGGGACTTCGCTCTGCGGCTTACAACACAAGAAAGGACGACAGCGACCATCTGTGCACAGACAGGCGCCGTGACTCACAGCCGTAGACCTCAAGTTGAGCCACCCTTCCCCTCCCCCCTCTCCCCCCCCCCATGCGCTTAAAGACACGAGCCAACAGCCTTCTGCCACCGCTGAGGAATGAGCCCAGCCGGCTTCGAAACTCCGAGTCACGTATACGGGGTAAACTAGCTTTGGGCAGAGATACCTCGCAGTTATAATTAATTTAAGCGTGGCCACTAAGCCATCATCATCATCATCATCATCATTTATTGAACCCTTAAAGATCCCGTCTGGGACATTACATAAGGGGGGGGGGGGGGGGGAAGACAGTGATGTGAAACAGTCATACAAAAGCATGTAAGCATAGAATTAATTAAACCTGCGAAATTGTGCTGAACAAATGTAATCGCTAAGAGTGCAAGGGCGTTTCAATCTTAGCCATCACGGACCGCAAAAATGACTGATTAAAACTCCAGATCTAGAGCAGAGTAGCATATTACGCTAGTCTCCAACTGTTTTCGTTCAACTGTCGGAATTTAGGAGCTGCGCCATAAATGCCAGCCGGGCATGCGTATGCGATATCCAGCATGCAAGTGACTCGAGAGGCTGCACGTTTCAGCCCTGTGTCGAAGCGTCTCTATTCCAGTCGCAAAACAGCGTTTGCGAACTCCAGCGACGTTTTATGCTTGGCGTCCTTGTCCGCGCTTTCTGTGTGTCGCCTTCCCGAGTTGCAAGGACGACTCGTTGTTGAAAAGCGGGGCTTCTCGAAGTGCGACGGTGTTTACCAAACAGAACGGGGGAAGCCGGGCATTGAGCGGCTCAGTTCTCTGACAGCTACTTTTCTCTCGTTCTGTCACGTTGAAAAATGGACGCGCGGCGGGGTTCCTTGTGCCGCTGGGCTATTTTTGCGTCACGCCTCGTTCGTTTGTCGGAGGGCGAAAAGAGCAGCGAAAACCATTTCAACGGTGCCGACGAGGGGACGAACAGATGACTGCAGCTTCAGGTCCGGATCCCTAGCTTCTACTCGAGCTTCGCTGCTTTACCAGTCGCCGCGGTTTCGTGAACTGATGCAAAATCAGGAGTTGACGCATGTTTCCTGACTGAAATAGAGATAACAGACCTCACCCAGCCGCAGTGTGAGAAATGAAACCCCTACATGAAGTCGTTTTTTGCTTTTGTTCGATTATATATGCAACAAGAGTAGGTTCTCGTGAATGTTTGTAGTTTGGTACCTCCTCCTCCTCCATCAATTTTTGTATACTTAACTTGACTTTCGAATAAAACGTGAAACCTGAGGGATTAAGTGCAGTGAGTCATGCACGCTCGACATGTCAGCTGAAAAAGGTTGTTGTGTGTTCTTCGTAAGCCCTCGCTTGGCACAGCGTTTGCAGAGACGTTCTGTTGTCCCGCTTCTGGCGCTGCTCCCCTCATCAGCTGCCAGAGTGTCGTTCGACGGGAAGCCCCGTCAGACACGTGGCAGTCCTGCGCAAGTGTTTGTAAAGCAGCACGTTTGCGGTGGCCGCTAGTGGTCTTTCGCGAGGAAGCTTCAGAAGAGGGCAGCACTTGCAGCCCAACCCCAAGCGCAGGCATTTGCTGAGTAGCACGACGCAGATCCATCGACTGGAGCCAGCCTGGTTCGTGCGAAATGCGGAATTTATTGCTGAGGAAACTGGATATTCCTACCAATCGATTAAAACTGCTCACAAAGGTGGACTCCGCGATCACCGCAGGGGCGGAGTGCAACCACGAAGATGAAAACGTCTTCAGATCGCCGAACTTGGCTGTCGAAAACGGTCGGCGATATCTTCTCTTTTTTTATCTTTCTTAAATAAGCTGATTCACGAGAAGGCGCTAGTCTGTCGACACAGTTTCTCCTCAGGGTCGCGCGAAAGCTGTCTGCGGGATCACTGCGCAGAAGGCTCATTGTGGACTGCACGGTGTCGCAACTGGCTCCCTGTTTCCTAGCTGGCCAGAGTTATCCCGGTGAGCCCTCTTGGTGGACAGTGCCGAGCGCGGCCAATTTTCCACCCCGGGGAAGGGAAAACGAAGGGAAGCATTTCAAGCACGTCACAATCTTTCAGCTGAGCGTAAACTGTAAACTTCTTATTACTGCGTGTCGTAACAAACCGCGGCGTTAGCCTACTTTCTTCGCTCTGACGAGGTGTGACACCAAGGGCCTGAAGGCGAATTTCTTTCACGCTCTTTCTTCCCGCTTGTCTTTCTCCACTGCTTACAGCACTGCCGTTCCTTAACCGTCATCGCGCACCCACACCCCTCGCCGTCTTCTTTAGCCTGATGTCAAAGCGGTTGACGCCTTGCTGCGTGCGCGAGGCAAGCCCAGACAGATGCGCCTTTGCCTGTGTGCGTTTCTTGTCTTGCGCAGCTAGCGCCGACTTCGTCTCAAGGACTGGTCAAGACCGCCGGTTATGCAACCTGTGTCCAGGAGCTGCAATTGGCCGTGACTAACGCCCACAGCCCGGAAACAATGCCGGTGACTGCCACGCGAGTGTTTCCAAGTGCGTCTCCGTTGTCGTTCCAAAATACGCGTCGCCGCTCCGGCGTCAGCCCCCAGCGGGACTCGTGGAGGGTGGCGCGGCTCTGGACTGTGTCCTCTCGACACGTGGCGCAAGAAGTGCGACAGACCGCAACGACGGACAAGCGGGCGCCTTCATCTCGGTGATATAAGAGCAGCTGCTTCGTGCGCTAAGAAAACACTCGTGAAGAAGGTCGACTCCACGCGTGTCTGAAACGCCCTTTGTTTCAATGGCGGAGCTTTGTATATTGTTATTATTGGTACCATTTCTTCGACCATCCGTAGAGTAGTCTTTTTTTTTTTTTCTTGTTTAGGCGAGACACTAAATACTTCGGCGTTGTTCCAAGCCCCATTTGTTTCCCAGTTTTTGCCGGAGTAGGCTTTCTTCCAAACATGCGTAAGAATTTTAAGATGGTGGCTCTAATGCTGAGTATGTCAACCTCTCGTGGTAAGTTCACAGATTTATGTTTTGCAATAATAGCATGTAGTGCAGTTGCACGACAAGCTTGGAGAGAGAGAGAGAGAGACAGAGCAAGGAGGTGTAAACCAGAATAAGGCCCCGATTTTATCCTGTGCGCTGGAAGGAACGGATATGCGGCGATACGAGGACCAAAACTGAAATGAAATTAGTAGGGTCCTCGCGTGCTTAGTGAAATGCAGTAAAGTCTCAGGCACTGGGATGATGTCACTTCACACTGCTACCTGTCTCCTCTGAGTAGAGCATTATCTGTTTGCTCTATTACAGTAGGTGGCCAAGTATTGAAGGTAATCATCAAACGGGTCCCTGAGGATGAAACGGATGGCTCTTCGGGAAGGAAAATTCCCATAGGGATCCTATGTTTGGACGGGCGGCGCTTCGATGGAGGGATGAATGAAAAATAGGAGTTTCCCATTTGAAACGCGGTGGTGGCGGTTGCCACCATGCTGGGCTGTTTTTTTTTTTTTTCCTTTCTTTGCATTTCTTTAAGCAATCCGTCAAATGTAACCAAGTTTTCTATAAATTCATCAGTTTCATTAATCACGAGTTTTAATTCTGAACTTGTAACCTTAGGTCTCCTCCCTGCTTTTGAGCCGCTATCTTCCAATCGCTTTTTTCTAACTTCTACCGCAGAATCATTCGCATGACCATTTTTCTCTCTTCAAAGATAGTGACTGTGCCTGCATCGACATGCCGATGGATACCGCTACAATTCTTTCCGTTGGTTTGCCACGCACTGCACATTTGTCGTCTTCTTGGTTAAACTTCTCGTTGTAGGTTCGAGTTCTAAGACACCCTGATCTATCTTCAAAGAGTAGGGCAATTCCTCGTGAGTTATCACAGAACGATTTTTTCCTGCTCCGCCTTTTGCAATTTTTATATAGTGCTGTAGTGTGTTTCTTTTCTACGGAATTAATCCAGACTTTATGATCTGCTTTTTTTATCTATCGTTTAGAGCTCGTTATTTCCCCGTCCTTGTTTCCTGCATGTTCACTGCTTAGTTATCTACTCTTCTTCCGCTACTCTGAGCAAACGTTCTTTCGAATAAACATTTAAGCACCTTAGGTGTCGACATGTCGTCCAATTTCCTCAGGCATATAATATTTTCTATATTATAATAATACTTTCTGAAGCAGTACGCGCAATGGTGCTCTAAGTATTTATGTGTCATTTTTAGAAGGTCCATAGAGGAAGGCGCCCTACCCGATGACTGGCGAGTTGCCAGAGTTAAACCTTTAAATAAAACCGGTGACAAAACACACGTGCAGAACTATCGCCATATTTCACTTACTTCCACAGCTTGTGAGACACTTGAGCACATTATTCATAAACATTTATCTACCTTTCTTGAAGAACATAACGTAATATCGAAAGCTCAACAGGGTTTCAGGAAAGGATATTCGACATGTACACAGCTAAAACAGACAATTCATGATTTTTCAGAAGCCATAAACGAAGGAAAACAAACTGACGCAATATTTTTAGATTTCCGCAAGTCCTTTGGTACGGTTTCTCATAACAAGCTAATATATAAATTGAGTTCTGTAATAAAAAGCGTAATACCAATATCCCTGAAGAGAAAAGTATACAACAGCTGTATCCTACCGGTACTCACCTATGGGGCAGAAACGTGGAGGCTAACAAAGAGGGTTCAGCTTAAGTTAAGAACAACGCAGCGAGCTATTGAAAGGAAAATGATAGGTGTAACGTTAAGAGATCGGAAGAGGGCGGAGTGGGTGAGGGAACAAACGCGGGTTAATGACATCTTAGTTGAAATCAAGAGGAAGAAATGGGCTTGGGCAGGGCATGTAATGCGAAGGCAAGATAACCGCTGGTCCTTAAGGGTAACGGAGTGGATTCCAAGAGAAAGCAAACGTAGCAGGGGACGGCAGAAAGTTAGGTGGGCGGATGAGATTAAGAAGTTTGCAGGGATACAGTGGCGGCAACTGACAAAGGACAGGGTTAATTGGAGAGACATGGGAGAGGCCTTTGCCCTGCAGTGGGTGTAGTCAGGCTGATGATGATGATGATGAATAAAAAGCGATAAACTAATAACCTGGATTAAGGCTTACCTGACAAACAGGCGCCAGTTTGTTACACTAAATGGTGCCCTCTCACATAGCATTCCAGTTGAATCAGGAGTTCCCCAAGGATCTGTGCTTGGACCGCTTTTGTTTATTATATATATATATTAACGATATCGTCCAAGATCTCTCTGTTCATATTAAGTTATATGCTGATGATTGTGTCCTCTATGAACGAATTAATTCAAGTGAAGATCAAATCAGGCTAAATAATGACTTCCATAAGGTAATCCGCTAATGTGATAGGTGGCAAATGGTGATAAATTTTGATAAGACAGTATATATGAGAATAACGCTTAAAAAGAATCCTCTCCTCTAAAATTATGGTACTTCCAATTGCGCACTCTCTGAGGTAACATGCTACAAATATCTCGGCCTATGGAGTTCCAATAATATTTCCTGGAACAAACATATTGATACCGTCTCGGCAAATGCTCTGCGCAAAATATTCTTCTTGAGGCGTGCACTACGGTTCGCTACTCCTGAAAGACGTTTTCTTGCGTATAACACTATTGTGCGACCAATCTTAGAATATGCCGTAGTGATCTGGGACCCATATACCAAGATTAATATTAACAAATCAGAAAGGATTCAAAAGAAAGCAGTAAGATTTATTTATAATTCTTATGGCCGCACCTCTATCACTAATCTTCTTAAAAAGAGTGGCTTACCATCCGTTACTGATAGAAACCGTATTCGTCGTTTGAAATTCTTTTTCCAGTTAATTCATGGGCATTACAACATTGACATCTCGAAAATTGTTAGTTACTCTAGTGATTATGCAACGCGCCTACGACATTCTCTTTCCGTAAAACCTTTATCCACAAGAACGAACTGATACAAATATTCCTATTTTCCTAGAACTATTACCGAATGGAACAACCTTGCTAGTCATATAGTCGAACAGAATTATTTGTCCCATTTTGAGGCGCTGCTGCAATAAGTGAAGGACTTTTGAGTGTTCGGTTGCTGAGTAATTTGTTCTGATTTACTCAATTATTACCTGTTATATGCTTGGCTCTATGACGGCAGTGTATGTATTCTAATGTTGTGAAACGATACAGTACAGTGTGATGTAGTAATTCGCTGCTGATGACGCCTTGTCTGCTGTATTTTCTTTCTTTTTGTCCTTTGGTGTTACACAAATTATGTACCCACCTGCGATGGTCTTGTTGTTCAAGACCGCAGTATTTATAAATAAAAAATAAAAAAAATTACTCTGAGCTTCCAAGCCCAAGCCCATGTCTTCGTTCACTGCGTCGCTTGTGGTTTGCCGTGGACACATAGAGGTAATCTTCCAACGGCTCTCTGATTTATTTCTAGTCCCGACTTAACTTGTTCCCTTGGGCACAAAACCAAATTCTCAAAAGTAAGCAATGACGCCTTTATTCCTTTCCAAATTCCTCTCAGTACTTCATGTTTGTACACACCACAATGCCCTTTATGTCATTATCGCGACATCTCTTCGCTCTAACACTCTGTTTATGCTTTCCCACCGTACATGTGTCCTCTGTTTTCCCATGCCCCTAGATATTTCTATTCTGTCTGTTCGGATAGTTTTTGTGCCTTCTGTTGTATGCACGTTATAAATGCAATGATTGAATATTATCAGACCAGTCTTAATTGCGTTAAAAAGTGAACCTACAGCGTTTCCTTCCCCTCCACATGTATTAACCAGTCTACAAATCTTTCTGGCTATCAGCTTATAATGCAGATCGTCCACATACATTAAAGAGGACAGCCGCTGCTCTACGACCTTTCGCGGACAGGGCGGCGAGATTCCAACTAGTTGTAACTTCTTCGCCACCGCATGACGTTGCGCATCGTCCGAGCTTACGCAAGAGGATTCTGGTGTGGGCTAGTTGGTTCATGCTTTAACAAACAGATTCACACAGCGCAACGGAACGAGGGCAAGAAGGAACACGAAACACAGGACGGGCGCTGACTACCGACTCTTTATTGCGTCATAAAAACCAGCGCAGATTTATACCATTATTTTGGACCACGTGGCACACTGTCAGCCACTAGACATAGCGAAGGAACACCTCACACGCATGGCTAGTCATTACACAGCTAAACTGAACTCATGAACAGTGCATGCACTAACATGCTATAGCATAACTGAAATAGCGACAAACGGACCACAGATAAAAGGTGTGTAGATCCAGCAACAGCCTTCGACAACTACAGCTCTGAAAAGGGAGAAAAAAAGAGTACGTGAAAGCAAACGGAATCTTTGGGCTATATAAACCATTTAAGAGGGCGAGAAGGCGTAAAAGCATGGGAACTGCGCAAGTGCCTCTAACATTACCATCGGCTGTGCCAGTGGCAGTATCGAGTTAACGAAGCGCGACGATGACAGGGGTGAAATGGCGATCAAAAGGGGTGTAAAATAGAGTGCGAAGAAAAATGAAAAGTTGCTCGGCAATAGGAACAGTAAGTAGGCTGAAAGCGGAAACGAAAAAACCGACACCAACAAATAACGCGGCAAAAAGTGAAAATCGTATAAAAGAGAAACTAACTAACTTGCGCAAGAGCCGCGTGACAACTGGCGGTCGATGACGAGCCCTAGGTGCGTCACATGTCGACGCCACCTTGACTCCTCGCTAGGCTGGCTTAGCAAAGCCTCCGTCGACGGCACCTTGTAGGGCGCCGCGAAGAATGTGGGGCCCGATAGCAGCACCGCCACGACAAAACGTCGACGGAAAGAGCGACAGCGACGACGCACGAAAGTCGTTTAGCGCAGCGCCAGAGTCTGTGGCCAGTTTTTCACTGGCTTCAAAATGTCAGGAGCGTTCACCCAACCTTCGGTACCTCAAAACGGCGTACGTCTTAAGGAAAGCCCAGATACTAAAAACATTTTCGTGGTTTCTCGGCACTGTTTGATGAGCAGCCTTCTTCTCAACATGAGGCCGTTTATCGGTCACGTGAACGTTACTTCATGCTGCACAAACAACTGCTATTGTTTTGTGAATGCGGGCATATGCGGAAATGAAGATAGCATATGCATGTGCGTATTTCACAATGTCACGCTAAGAGATTGGCATAGCATATTTCCCGAACAAAAACGTGTCTCAGTGTAGGTATGGCATGCGAGGATGCCCAATTTCGCCTAATGGTGTAGATTCCTTTCTAATTAGAAACCAGCTGAAAAATGAATTAATGAAAGCACAACCCAGGCAGCGAAGTGAGACGCCTGCATGAGACATTCTAATGTCTATAAAAGCTTATGTAAGGGCAATTCTGGGAACCAGAAGAAAACACACAAAGGGGGAACACTCCGCAACAAAGCTGATTTAGAGCACATATTGTTGTAAAACAAAGAGCGTTTGTGAAAAAAAACACACACTTTCGCCTCCTCCGCCCGCCAATTATCTGCGCGTTATTTGTGTCAGAATAGACACCCATCGTGTACAATTTGTCCATTTTGCTTGATTGTGCAAGTGACACTCCACGCATGCGCGTATGCAGATTCTTTCATAAATAAAACGTTCCCACGCACTGAAGCACATGTATGCCTCCACTGTTTCTCGAATCCCATACGTGAAGACCTTTAAAAATTGCGTGGGCAGTTTTGCAACTAAAGTGCTCAGAGGCGAAAACCGAGGACAGTATGCCATGACGACATCCGGTGGATGTGACGTCACACCGTTCCCGTGGCTATATCGATACCCAAATTATACATCTTTCGGGGATCTTAAGTGTTCCTTACGCTCAATTACACATTTTTCCATCTAATCTGGCACAAATCCGACGTTTTTGCGACCATTTTGTGGCGATTTTCACTATGCCGGGACGACTTCCGGTGGATGTGACGTCACACCTTTCCCGTGGCTATATCGACGTCCGCGCTATTTCGAACAAATTTATACCTTTTACCTATAATTAATTAACTAATTAATCTGCAGTCATCAAACTTGGCTTGTAGATTCGTTTTTTCCTCGTCTATCTGCAGAAACCATTGCTTTTCTTCTTTCTTAGTTCCCTAGATAAACGCGTGTGACACGCTTTGCTAACGGACGACAGTATGGAGCCATTAAAAGCTTTCGCCTTAAAAGGGATCGATATGTTCACATGTAGCAGGGAAGCACGTTTTTCTACGTGAGAATAATTTCTGTGAAGTGATCTCTTTCTACTGCTTTTTATTTTTCTCTGCAGACTACGCCGACTTGGAGGAGGGCTTGGCGTTGCGCAAGCTAGAACTGGATGATGAAGACAGAAACTCGAAAGGTAAGTTGTTGCTTTATTCTTGCATTATGACGCCGAAATGGCGGGGAGTCGTCTAGTTAAGCGGCAACATCGGTCATGCAGTCTGCTAAATTGATCTGTCGTTCGATAAATGATTGAATGAACAAACAAAAATCAAATAAATAATTCTAATCAATTAATAAATCTTGGTTATCAGTCAATCAATCAACCTATCACTGAAATCTTATGTACTGCTTTTCACGCGTTGTTAGCCTAAAAGGGAATTCTTCTGGATAAAGTTGGCGAGCTTTGCAGGTACCCTAGTAGCTGTGTTGTGATCAGGAAGTCGGTCAAACCAAGCATGGTTTACTTTTTTATTTATTTAATTCTTCATGAAGATAATCATTGTAGAATACTTCGGAGGCCGCCGCGGTGGCTCAGTGGCTATGGTGCTCGGCTGCTGGCCCGAAAGACGCGGGTTCGATCCCGGCCGCGGCTGTTGAATTTCTTTGGAGGAGAAATTCGAGGCCCGTGTACTGTGCGATGTCAGTGCACGTTAAAGAACCCCAGGTGGTCCAAATTTCCGGAGCCCTCCACTACGGCGTCTCTCATAGCCTTAGTCGCTTTGGGACGTTAAACCCCATAAACCAACCGACCAGAATACTTCGGACCATTTAATCCCGACGTTTTCTAATATCTCTTTTTACCATTGGGGGGAGCTCTCAGTTTCCACACTTCCTTTCTTTTTTTTTACTGCTGTGAGGGATGGCGACATATTTTTATCAACGTGTTACTGTACTTCCTTTCCTCAGCTTATTTACTCGCTCATTGCTTTACTTCTACTGTGAAAGCTTTCTTTCCCTCTTCAATGTCTGCCTCTGTTTTTATTACCGCATGCGAATCCGTATATGTTCAGCGTATATGTTGAGCGGCAACATCGGTAGCGCAGTCTGCTATATTAATCTGTCATTCGATAAATGATTGAATGAACAAACGAAAATCAATTAAATAATTGATTCTTAATGAATTAATAAGTATTGTTCATCAGTCAATAAATCAACCTATCACTGAAATCTTGATGCGAGGTCGTGTGAGGTCGACACACCTCCCAAAGGAAATGAACATTGGACACGCCTTCCGCGTCTTGAGTCAGCGAGGGAAACTTTGCTGCTGCTCTCGCATCTCTGATGTGCACTGATCAGACTGAATGGGGCTAACGGAATGTATTTCATCTTGCTGTCGGGGTAATGTTCGAAGTGAAATAAATCTAGCAGTAGGAAGGGTTTTTAGCAGTGGTAATAAACATTGGTACATTTCCGTATGCCTAGTTGTCGGCGTGGACGGGTTCTTGTGCCCGAAGCTCCATTTTCTGTAATAAAAGAGGCCGGATGCTCACCAGTGAGCAGCGGAGCGGCAGCTGTGTCAACAGAGACGCGGATACCTGCCCCGAGGGCCCACAACGTCGTCGAAATTACCCGAGACAGTTACTGCGTGTCCGGGTTGTGCGCGGTGACTGCTGCCTGTGCATCTGGCCGGCTAAGTGGCCTCGCGTAGCTGTCACGGCCGAGTCCCAGGGGGGAAGTGTGCGGAAACACCCATTAGCGCCGCGCCGCGCCGCGTCGGCCAGGCATTGCCGGATCGCTACAGGAAGCGCGCATTTCGCGGGCGATGGATCGCCATGTTTTAACGCGGCAGCGTTAACGGCCCCGTTGTCCATAAAATTCGGTGTCGGCGCGGTGCGCGAAAAATCACGGGCATGGCTCTGGCAGGTGGTCCCCAGAGAGCAACCTAGGAGTCAGGTGGGCCACCTACGTCACCTTACCTTGCAGGGGCATCACAACCTGCCCACCGGATTGTGAGAAAACTGCCCACAGTGGCAGGTGGCAGTTAATTGGTCCCATCCAGGTCAAGTGCCCTTGCGGCGTCATCACAACCTACCCACCGGATAGTAAGTGAACTGCTCACAGTGGCAGGTGGCAGTTAATTGGTCGCTCGGGAAGAGCAACCTCATTTGTACAAGGCCCACCGCTGCGAGCACCTGCCATCGCAGGGCAGTGTCGCATCGCTTTACCGCTGCACCACTGCGCTGGGTGGGGTATGAGAACTCCCAGGGATCTATCAATGTAAAGTATAGAGTGACCTTCTACATATATAGGAATTAACCCATTACGCTATCACATCATATCCGTAAGACGGAGCTTAAATGTTTCCTCCAATTTTTCTTCTCGCCTCTCCGGTAGCTGCATTCATTCGGCTTCACGTTTTTCTCTTTTTCACCAGGTAGTGGCCAGGTTCTCCCACTTTGCTTTTCGTTTATACTGCAAATTATTGCTGCAACTAAACCCATTCGAAGGAACAGCTTAACTGGATTCACGCGTGCAGTGTGTTCAAGTGAGTTGTGCACTTGTGACTTTCGAAAGATAACGTTCAGGCATCGCACGAAAATGAATATTACGGCCGCTCTTTTTTCTCGTCTGCATAACTGAAGCTGTCAGCAGCATATATGCTTCAAAATCAAGCTTTCTGCAGACGACCGCATTTTGTATCATGGAGTACGCAATTCAAATGATCGGGCAGTTTTAAACGGCTCGCTGTCTACAATGCAAACCTTCTTAGTACTATGTGCTATAGCGGTGAGCGGAAGAGGAGGCCTATTCTAGACTGGTACGCTGGACACCACTAATCTACATGCACCAGCACTAGTGGTACTGTCGACAGTATCAATAGTTAAGTTCCTATACAACTATCGATGGTATGCACTGTCCACGGTACTGTCGATACCACACCAGCTATTGTATACTATCAGCAGTTGAACCCGTACCGCGCCTAAACTCTGTAAGATGAAATTTTCCAACGCTTCCTGATGATAGGTTCCCGCAGTCCACGCGCTGCTGACGTACCCTGCGTAGAGTCACTTGATGAAATACAATGCCGCGAAATACTGCTGGCAACAGCGACCGGCGCCGCAGTGCACAAAGCTTCCAAGTGGCCGGAGACGCACCGTTGGGCACGCCTGCTTCTGAGCCGAAATTAAATGGAATTATTGTTTCGGCGGTTATGTTTCCCGACTTTGGCGTTCTTGCGAATTTGGCTGCTGCTTCCAAAACAATGCAAGCTGCCAGTTGTGCCAGGTAAGCCTGCACGGAATGCTCTGTGTCATGACGCACACGATTTAGCAGCTCAAAATTGCCATCAGTTTGCGACCCGTGGGAGGAGCATGGTTAATAAGACTTGCACTTTTCTACCTTACATATTTACCTGTGTTAAGTTCCCAGGCCGTTGCACTACTCCAAGATTCCAGAAATACGAACGATTGATGTTCGGGATGCCGCATGGAGTAATTTTCTCGCTTAACGCGACTGGCGGCAAGCTGCTGCATGCCACTTCGACACCGGCTGAGTAGGTGAAGATAAAAGCGGTAACAGTTACATTTTCGTGCTGGTTTTAGTGATGGCATCATAAAAATGCCGCCTTTCACGAGCTTGGTTTCTAATTTTGATGGTACGGTATAACTCAGTGAACACAGTATGAATACAGTATGAATACAGTGATGGCAATATTCGGCACTTCTATACGCAGAATAATAATTTATTTCATTGGCCAAACAATTGTTCACTCAATGGATACTATTCATAGACAGTTCACCGATAGTTTTGCATCACTAACCAGCAAACGAGAGCGTAATCACCATTAACAGCCAAGCCACTGCAGCATAGCTGTAGGATTGCTGAGGGATGTTTTGAAGGGAAGACGACAAACAATTGAAATTTAATAGGTTCCGAGCAAATAACCGAGTAGGTGCTGTTTCAGGCAGCACTTTCAGCGTAGATAAAGTGCACGAGGTATGGAGTTTCCTTGAAATTAAGTGTGATGTCCAACCCATGGGCAGTCGTGACGCCCATAAGACAAACAAAAAATTCCTGGCAGTTTAGCAGTGCTAAGCAGGAAATGTTGTACGGAAGCACACTTTTGCGCAGGTGCACCCGTTCGCCACGTAGCTGAAAGCGCGATTGATGTGTCCACTCACCCAGGCAGCCAGTTATGCGCGTGTTCAACTTTTTCATCATCTATGCCAACGCACCCAATGTTCGCCGACGGCCTATGCTCCAGTGTCGCGTTTCTGGAGCAGTGTGGTGAACGCCAATTGCTGCAGTGCCATTTTTCTGCCTCAAAGTTGTCCACGCCAACGCATGCAGCGCTCATCTCTCTGTCACTACCGCCACATAGCTCAAAGCGCGAATATTATTTTTAGTGTAGTATTAGGGGAAGAAGAGGACGATATGCAATGGACAGAGCGAGAGTTTGTTGCAGTTTGACACTGCCACCAAGGCAACAACAACAACTGCCTGTTCAGATCACTTTTGCGGTGGGGGACGCCACCGCCGCGTGCTATGGGAGACAAAAATCTCCAGGATGCGCAACAAGCGATTTTCGCTAATAGCTGTCATGTTCGGTAGCGATCACCTGCTGTCACTAGCACAATAACAGCAAGCGAGTCAGACTTTCACCTCGACAACTGTCGTCTCCAGCCCGCGGCTAATAACAGAGCTATCAGCTCCCGTTCTCGTTCACGCATCCTGGAGACTTTTGTCCCCAAAAGTGCCCGACAAGGTCCGGTTCATGACTATCGAAGGGTGCCGTCCCATTTCATTATGTAATGTACACATAAAATATTTGCACAAATCCTTTCTTTCCGCGTCCAGGTTGTGGAGCTGGATTTAATTGGCTCACATCAAGCATGTGGCATTCGAGGCCACAGTATCAAAACTCAAGTACATATTGCCCGTTCGGTGTTCGGTTGGAGTCAGTAACCGATGAGATCGGTCAGGTTACTCTAATTCAGATTGACCTTGCGATGGCCATTGATAAGGTGCATTATGAGGTTTTGTTTGCATCCTTGGAGCGTGCAAGCATTGGGGTTATATTGCTTACGGACATTAGACTATGCTAAATTAGAATTGTAGCCTATGCTGATGACGTCACTCTTTTCTTTTTAAATAAAAAGAGCGTGCTTGAAGCTTTGTATTTAGCAGTGCTATTCTGTGACGTCTCTGGTAGGGCTCTAAATTTGAAAAAAAATGTAAAAGATTCTGGTTGGGTTATTGGGGTGCGAAATCCAATCGTTTTGGTGGGATTAGCTGGGGCTTTGATTCCCTACGGTATCTTGGGCTCCCGCTTCAATAGGTTCGGAATAATAGGTCCTATTGGGAGTCACAAAATCTCTCTGTGAGGGGCCAGACGCACACGTGGATGGGTCGGTAGCTCTCGATTTTTGCTTGGGCACAAGTTTCCAAAATCTTCTTGGTTGCGAAGCTTGTCTATGCATTGCAAGCGATGCACTGTGCGGCAAAGAAGGCTCAAGCGCTGCATAGACTACTCGCGACCTTTGTTTGGCGCTCTCAATGGGAGCTTATGCGTCGAGAGAAGTTTCTTTCTCTTGAGTCTGGAGGAGTGGGCCTTTTTCATTTGTTTGTTCCCCAGCTTGTTTCACGGTTTTTCTGCACCAAAGCTGCAACCCACCCCTTTCTGCTAGCGGTGCTTTGAAGACGACTAAGCTGTCGCCTACCTTATCTGTTTGCTTTGACTGGTCATGCCCGTGAGGGAGCTTTGTGGGATATCCTGAAGGCCTCAGGTTGCTGATACCTTTGACCTCCTGACTGTTCGCTCCTGGTTTCAGTACCTATTCGGCCTGTCAAGGAGGAGGATGTTAAAAGTACTAATACTGTCTCTACTCCCTGTGCCTGTGTATCAGCAGCGTTACCTTGGATTATAGATTCGAGTGTACTGAAGCGAGTTCAGCGAACGTACATTCAACCTGCAGCAAAATCCTTGTTTTTCCAACTCCACACTTCGACTCTGCCCGTCAACGCCTGGCTTCGCGCCAAAAAGGCTTTTGTGCCTTAGTCAGTGAACTATCAGCTCTGCTGCCAACCAGAGACGGTCGGTAATTGCTTTGTATGGGGCCGTGATGCAGTATTTTTGGGGGGACATACTACAGCGGATAATCAAAAAGGACATTGAAATCTCGCCTTAGGGTACACGGTTCTTAACTGTCCTGAAAGACGCCAGGATTCCATGCGATCTGTTGGACTTTCTAGCCTGTGGAAGACCGCATGATGGATGGACACGCAGAACGTAAAGCATTTGGTAGCTCAGCGGATTTGATTTCCATGCAGTAAAGAAAAAAAAACAGCGCCGATAACCTAGTGCTCTCGCGCTGTGTCCAGTGAAGCTGATTTATTCGCGCAGGGTTCGACTCCCTGTCGTGGATATTTATTTGATTTAGCTTTAATTATTACTTTCACTTGTTATAAACCCACTAACACCGCAACCATACAGACATCCCAAGAAAAATGCCGAGGTAAAAGGACCTCATAATAAGCGTTAAACCTGTATAGACGTTCCTAGTTGTAAAGTGTACTGTCGCTGGGGCCAGGAAAAACAAAAGGAAGAAGGGAATAGAGCTACAGCGCGACCATGCTATCCTAATTAAGAAACACAATACAATGGTTCTAACCCGCTGTTTCTCCTCACTGCATGCTTTCTCGCTTCAGCTTCGCGTCTGTTAATAATAATTGAAAGCGCTCTTAATTGGCTCTGCAACCGCTTTCCCGGCAGTCGTGACCCATTTTCAGGTGCTGATGAATAGAGCAGTCTCTACACTAAATCGTACGGAAATTTCAGAACCATCGCCGTAAAACAACGCGAGCAATTAAAGTTACGCCTCAACGAGAGAGTGCTAAGTATACGCGCCTCGGGAAATGCTGGAGGGGAAAGGAGGACGAAGTATATGCTGGCGTCGAGGAATGGAAGAAGATTTTCACTAAAATAGGTAACAGCTCAAGCGTGCGAGCAAACTATCCTGGCTGGCGTTTCTGCCGAAGGGGGGGGGGGGGGGGGGGGGGGCGTACTTTTACATTTTGGCCTGCGTTGCTTCAGCCTTTTCATTCGCACGTTGTCGGGGGTTTTACGGTTTGGTCGGTGCATTTAATTAGAAATGCGGTCGGCGCAGCTTCGAAGCGAAGAGGCGAGAGAAGGCAACGAACGGGCACCGAAGGAGAGCGCGCGTGTGTGCGTGAGTAGAATTGGTGTTTCTGTTGGTGGCTGCATGCACGTGTGGCTGGCCTAGCGAAATTAAGCGCAGTCCTCGAGAGCAAACAGGCCCGGCTAATGAAATCTTGTAACCCGAGCAGCGACTGCGATCCCATTTTGCCCTTTCGCGTTTGTACTTGAGTTCTTGAGCGCTCCTGCTGGGCAAAACATCAACGTGGAGTGAATGCCTGTGTGCGTTCGACTGTGTCTTCGTGAGTGGACATGCTGCACCAGAATGCTTGCCTCTTTTTTTTTTCGTGAATTCGATTGCAATTCTTCCCTGTTGGCAGCTATGCGAACGTGATTAGTGGAGACAGCAGCACTCACATTGTAGTCGCGAGCGCCCCACTCGGGCCGCTTGCGCTTGGCGCATTTCAAATAAGCCATTCTCACTTCGCCGGTGTCGCTTCCAGATTATATTTTGGCCAACGTGATCCTCTCTGTGTCTCCAGGCAGAGCCCCTCGAAGAAAAAGCGGCAGGGATTTATACTCCAGCGTGCTCACAGTGGTTACTATAAGGGCTGACCAAACTGTTACTCATTGTTTCTGTTTCGGCGATACCTGGCTGCGCGCTCTTTGTGGCACTTCAAAATTTGAGGTAACTTTGTTTTTGTTGTTTTTTTGCTAATTGTTTCAGCTTACAGTGCAGTGCTGGCATGTCGCGTATGACACCTTAATATATTCTGTAGATGGCCGCTGATTTATGCACACTCCAGACATGAATTAACCTGCATGTGAGAATAAGAATGTGAGCTGTCCTTTAGTGCACTCCCTTTTAAATGGCAGGGTATTCTTCGCAAGCCTCGGGGTAGATTTTCATTACTAAAAATGCGGAATACTTACTGTTGGCAGCAGAAGTAAATTTAATCTTCAAAACTTGCCAACTTCTAACACTCACGAATATTTGAAACAAGGTCTCAATCTCATCTCTTTGCTAACCCCAGGACGGCAGATGCCCCGTTCAAAAGCCTGCTTCCATTGCTAACTGCATCGGGTTGCTATGCTTTCGGGTGGGAATATGCCTCTCCGTTGCCAAGAGTAAGTATTCCGTATGTTTGGCGATTAAATCTACTTCTACACTTGGCAGCATACCTCCCCTAACGCATCGCATTTCTCGTAATAGTCACCCTAACGCCGTCTACCTTAAAAAAGCGCACACAAACATATCAGTCTTTTTTTCTCAGAACAGCCAACGACTGCAATGGCCTTCTTTCCGATCGAAGTGGCGACCATCATCAAAACCTTTCGCTTCAAATCTGCCATCGAAAAGCATATGTTGTCATGCTAATATACGCTTTTTTGTCAGCCTACATACACCCCAGGTAATGTCCCCTGTGAATCTTTGAAGAAGAAAAAAATAAATTCCTGTAATCTGATTCTACTGCGCCTGAAATCCTCCATGCAGCCGTCGTCTGGTACAGAAGGTTAGCCTATAGTTGGTTTATATGCATACTAAAAAGTGTGCGCAGTAACACGACGACTCGTCCTTGCTTTTTTCTCGGCTTAGTGTTCGTGTTATTGCGTACACTTTTTCAGCTCGCCTGGTACGTTGCGACGCAACGCAACAAAGCTAAACTTGAAACTCGCCCTTGTTGATGGAAAAATACTTATTCGAAGGGTGTACAGCGAGCCGCCTGCTTTAAAC